>NC_142181.1:5184468-5504218 GCF_026936395.1 Plectropomus leopardus | reverse complement strand
AATGTCAAAAAATGACATGTCCCAAAAACAGTTAAAAATACTTGAAAACTGCCTAAAATAGCCTGCCAAGAACCGCCATAGTAAAGAATATTGCAAAAACAGCCCAAAAATACTAAATTGGGCATGTTGACAAAAATGACCAAAAAAGCAAGGCTATAGTACGGCAAAAATGTCAAAAAATCACATATTCCAAAAACAGCTAAAAATACCTGAAAACTGTTTAAAAGAGCGTGCTGAGAAACGCCACAGTAAAGAATGCTGCAAAAACAGCCTTAAATTAAAAATTTTGCTTGTCAAAAAAAAGACTGAAAAAGCAAGGCTATAGTATGGCAAAAATGTCAAAAAATGACATGTCCCAAAAACAGCTAAAAACACTTGAAAACTGCCTAAAATAACCTGCCCAGACACGCCATAATAAAGAATGTTGCAACAACAGCACAGAAATGTGAAATTTGGCATGTTGACAAAAATGACCCAAAAAAGCAAGGCTATAGTATGGCAAAAATGTGAAAAAATGACCTGTCCCCAAAACAGCTAAAAATACCTGAAAACAGTCTAAAATAGCCTGCTGAGACACGCCATAGTAAAGAATGTTGCAAAAACAGCCCAAAAATACTAAATTGGGCATGTTGACAAAAATGACCAAAAAAGCAAGGCTATAGTATGGCAAAAATGTCAAAAAATCACATGTTCCAAAAACAGCTAAAAATACCTGAAAACTGTTTAAAAGAGCGTGCTGAGACACGCCATAGTAAAGAATGCTGCAAAAACAGCCTAAAATTAAAAATTTTGCTTGTCAAAAAAAAGACTAAAAAAGCAAGGCTATAGTATGGCAAAAATGTCAAAAAATGAACTGTCCCAAAAAGAGCTAAAAACAGCTGAAAACCATGTAAAATAGCATGCCGAGACACACCATAGTAAAAAATGTTGAAAAAATAACCCAGAAATGTGAAATTTGACATGTTGACAAAAATGACCAAAAAAGCAAGGCTATAGTATGGCAAAAATGTCAAAAAATGACCTGTCTCAAAAACAGCTAAAAATACCCGAAAACAGCATAAAATAGCCTGCTGAGACACGCCATAGGAAAGAATTCTGTAAAAACAGCACAAAAATACAACATTTTCCATGTTGAAAAAATGACCAAAAAAGCAAGGCTATAGTATGGCAAAAATGTCAAAAAATAACCTGTCCCAAAAACAGTTAAAAATACTTGAAAACTGCCTAAAATAGCCTGCCAAGAACCGCCATAGTAAAGAATCTTGCAAAAACAGCCCAAAAATACTAAATTGGGCATGTTGACAAAAATGACCAAAAAAGCAAGGCTATAGTATGGCAAAAATGTCAAAAAATCACATGTTCCAAAAACAGCTAAAAATACCTGAAAACTGTTTAAAAGAGCGTGCTGAGACACGCCATAGTAAAGAATGCTGCAAAAACAGCCTAAAATTAAAAATTTTGCTTGTCAAAAAAAAGACTGAAAAAGCAAGGCTATAGTATGGCAAAAATGTCAAAAAATGACATGTCCCAAAAAGAGCTAAAAACAGCTGAAAACCATGTAAAATAGCGTGCCGAGACACACCATAGTAAAAAATGTTGAAAAAATAACCCAGAAATGTGAAATTTGGCATGTTGACAAAAATGACCAAAAAAGCAAGGCTATAGTATGGCAAAAATGTCAAAAAATGACCTGTCTCAAAAACAGCTAAAAATACCCGAAAACAGCATAAAATAGCCTGCTGAGACATGCCATAGTAAAGAATGCTGCAAAAACAGCACAAAAATACAACATTTTGCATGTTGAAAAAATGACCAGAAAAGCAAGGCTATAGTATGGCAAAAATGTCAAAAAATGACATGTCCCAAAAAGAGCTAAAAATACCTGAAAACTTCCTGAAGTAGCGTGCAGAGACATGCCATAGTAAAGACTGCTGCAAAACAGCCCAAAATTACTAAATTTTGCATGTCAAAAAAATGACTGAAAAAGCAAGGCTATAGTATGGCAAAAATGTCAAAAAATGACCTGTCCCAAAAACAGCTAAAAATATCTGAAAACAGCCTAAAATAGCCTGCTGAGACACGCCATAGTGAAGACTGCTGCAAAACCAGCCCAGACATACACAATTTTGCATGTTGAAAAAATGACCGAAAAAGCAAGGCTATAGTTTGGCAAAAATGTCAAAAAATGACCTGTCCCAAAAACAGTTAAAAATACTCGAAAACTGCCTAAAATAGCCTGCCAAGAACCGCCATAGTAAAGAATGTTGCAAAAACAGCACAAAAATACTAAATTGGGCATGTTGACAAAAATGACCAAAAAAGCAAGGCTATAGTATGGCAAAAATGTCAAAAAATGACCTGTCCCAAAAACAGCTAAAAATACCTGAAAACAGCCTAAAATAGCCTGCTGAGACACGCCATAATAAAGAATGTTGCAACAACAGCACAGAAATGTGAAATTGGGCATGTTGACAAAAATGACCAAAAAAGCAAGGCTATAGTATGGCAAAAATGTGAAAAAATCACATGTTCCAAAAACAGCTAAAAATACCTGAAAACTGCCTAAAATAGCCTCCTGAGAAACGCCATCGTAAAGAATGCTGCAAAAACAGCCCAGAAATACAAAATTTTGCATGATGAAAAAAATGACCGAAAAAGCAAGGCTATAGTATGGCAAAAATGTCAAAAAATGACCTGTCCCAAAAACAGTTAAAAATACCTGAAAACTGTTTAAAAGAGCGTGCTGGGAAACGCCATAGTAAAGAATGCTGCAAAAACAGCCTAAAATTAAAAATTTTGCTTGTCAAAAAAATGACTGAAAAAGCAAGGCTATAGTATGGCAAAAATGTCAAAAAATGAACTGTCCCAAAAAGAGCTAAAAATACCTGAAAACTTCCTGAAGTAGCGTGCAGAGACATGCCATAGTAAAGACTCCTGCAAAAACAGATAAAAATACTAAATTTTGCATGTTGGCAAAAATGACTGAAAAAGCAAGGCTATAGTATGGCAAAAATGTCAAAAAATGACCTGTCCCAAAAACAGCTAAAAATACCTGAAAACAGCCTAAAATAGCCTGCTGAGACACGCCATAGTAAAGACTGCTGCAAAACCAGCCCAGACATACACAATTTTGCATGTTGAAAAAATGACCGAAAAAGCAAGGCTATAGTATGGCAAAAATGTCAAAACATGACCTGTCCCAAAAACAGTTAAAAATACTTGAAAACTGCCTAAAATAGCCTGCCAAGAACCGCCATAGTAAAGAATATTGCAAAAACAGCCCAAAAACACTAAATTGGGCATGTTGACAAAAATGACCAAAAAAGCAAGGCTATAGTATGGCAAAAATGTCAAAAAATGACCTGTCCCAAAAAGAGCTAAAAATACATGAAAACTTCCTGAAGTAGCGTGCAGAGACATGCCATAGTAAAGACTGCTGCAAAAACAGCCCAAAATTACTAAATTTTGCATGTCAAAAAAATGACTGAAAAAGCAAGGCTATAGTATGGCAAAAATGTCAAAAAATGACCTGTCCCAAAAACAGCTAAAAATACCTGAAAACAGCCTAAAATAGCCTGCGGAGACACGCCATAATAAAGAATGTTGCAACAACAGCACAGAAATGTGAAATTGGGCATGTTGACAAAAATGACCAAAAAAGCAAGGCTATAGTATGGCAAAAATGTCAAAAAATGAACCGTCCCAAAAAGAGCTAAAAACAGCTGAAAACCATGTAAAATAGCGTGCCGAGACACACCATAGTAAAAAATGTTGCAAAAATAACCCAGAAATGTGAAATTTGGCATGTTGACAAAAATGACCAAAAAAGCAAGGCTATAGTATGGCAAAAATGTCAAAAAATGACCTGTCCCAAAAACAGTTAAAAATACTTGAAAACTGCCTAAAATAGCCTGCCAAGAACCGCCATAGTAAAGAATGTTGCAAAAACAGCCCAAAAATACTAACTTGGGCATGTTGACAAAAATGACCAAAAAAGCAAGGCTATAGTATGGCAAAAATGTGAAAAAATGACCTGTCTCAAAAACAGTTAAAAATACCTGAAAACTGCCTAAAATAACCTGCTGAGACACGCCATAGTAAAGACTGCTGCAAAAACAGCCCAGAAATACAAAATTTTGCATGTTGAAAAAATGACCAAAAAAGCAAGGCTAGAGTATGGCAAAAATGTCAAAAAATGACATGTCCCAAAAACAGCTAAAAATACCTGAAAACTGTCTAAAAGAGCGTGCTGAGAAACGCCATAGTAAAGAATGCTGCAAAAACAGCACAAAAATACTAAATTGGGCATGTTGACAAAAATGACCGAAAAAGCAAGGCTATAGTATGGCAAAAATGTCAAAAAACGACCTGTCCCAAAAAGAGCTAAAAATACCTGAAAACTTCCTGAAGTAGCGTGCAGAGACATGCCATAGTAAAGACTGCTGCAAAAACAGCCCAAAAATACTAAATTTTGCATGTCAAAAAAATGACTGAAAAAGCAAGGCTATAGTATGGCAAAAATGTCAAAAAATGACCTGTCCCAAAAACAGCTAAAAATATCTGAAAACAGCCTAAAATAGCCTGCTGAGACACGCCATTGTGAAGACTGCTGCAAAAACAGCCCAAAAATACTAAATTGGGCATGTTGACAAAATGACCAAAAAAGCAAGGCTATAGTATGGCAAAAATGTCAAAAAATGACATGTCCCAAAAACAGCTAAAAATACCTGAAAACTGCCTAAAATAGCCTGCCAAGAACCGCCATAGTAAAGAATGTTGCAAAAACAGCCCAAAAATACTAAATTGGGCATGTTGACAAAAATGACCGAAAAAGCAAGGCTATAGTATGGCAAAAATGTCAAAAAATGACCTGTCCCAAAAACAGTTAAAAATACTTGAAAACTGCCTAAAATAGCCTGCCAAGAACCGCCATAGTAAAGACTGCTGCAAAAACAGCACAAAAATACTAAATTGGGCATGTTGACAAAATGACCAAAAAAGCAAGGCTATAGCATGGCAAAAATGTCAAAAAATGACCTGTCCCAAAAACAGCTAAAAATACCTGAAAACTGCCTAAAATAGCCTGCCAAGAACCGCCATAGTAAAGAATGTTGCAAAAACAGCCCAAAAATACTAAATTGGGCATGTTGACAAAAATGACCGAAAAAGCAAGGCTATAGTATGGCAAAAATGTCAAAAAATGACCTGTCCCAAAAAGAGCTAAAAATACCTGAAAACTTCCTGAAGTAGCGTGCAGAGACATGCCATAGTAAAGACTGCTGCAAAAACAGCCCAAAAATACTAAATTTTGCATGTCAAAAAAATGACTGAAAAAGCAAGGCTATAGTATGGCAAAAATGTCAAAAAATGACATGTCCCAAAAAGAGCTAAAAACACTTGAAAACTGCCTAAAATAACCTGCCGAGACACGCCATAATAAAGAATGTTGCAACAACAGCACAGAAATGTGAAATTTGGCATGTTGACAAAAATGACCCAAAAAAGCAAGGCTATAGTATGGCAAAAATGTGAAAAAATGACCTGTCCCAAAAACAGCTAAAAATACCTGAAAACAGCCTAAAATAGCCTGCTGAGACACGCCATAGTAAAGAATGCTGCAAAACAACCCAGAAATACAAAATTTTGCATGATGAAAAAAATGACAGAAAGAGCAAGGCTATAGTATGGCAAAAATGTCAAAAAATGACCTGTCTCAAAAAGAGCTAAAAATACATGAAAACTTCCTGAAGTAGCGTGCCAAGACATGCCATAGTAAAGACTGCTGCAAAACCAGCCCAGACATACACAATTTTGCATGTTGGAAAAATGACCGAAAAAGCAAGGCTATAGTATGGCAAAAATGTCAAAAAATGACCTGTCCCAAAAACAGCTAAAAATACCTGAAAACAGCCTAAAATAGCCTGCGGAGACACGCCATAATAAAGAATGTTGCAACAACAGCACAGAAATGTGAAATTGGGCATGTTGACAAAAATGACCAAAAAAGCAAGGCTATAGTATGGCAAAAATGTCAAAAAATGAACTGTCCCAAAAAGAGCTAAAAACAGCTGAAAACCATGTAAAATAGCGTGCCGAGACACACCATAGTAAAAAATGTTGCAAAAATAACCCAGAAATGTGAAATTTGGCATGTTGACAAAAATGACCAAAAAAGCAAGGCTATAGTATGGCAAAAATGTCAAAAAATGACCTGTCCCAAAAACAGTTAAAAATACTTGAAAACTGCCTAAAATAGCCTGCCAAGAACCGCCATAGTAAAGAATGTTGCAAAAACAGCCCAAAAATACTAAATTGGGCATGTTGACAAAAATGACCAAAAAAGCAAGGCTATAGTATGGCAAAAATGTGAAAAAATGACCTGTCTCAAAAACAGTTAAAAATACCTGAAAACTGCCTAAAATAACCTGCTGAGACACGCCATAGTAAAGACTGCTGCAAAAACAGCCCAGAAATACAAAATTTTGCATGTTGAAAAAATGACCAAAAAAGCAAGGCTATAGTATGGCAAAAATGTCAAAAAATGACCTGTCCCAAAAAGAGCTAAAAATACCTGAAAACTTCCTGAAGTAGCGTGCAGAGACATGCCATAGTAAAGACTGCTGCAAAAACAGCCCAAAAATACTAAATTGGGCATGTTGACAAAAATGACCAAAAAAGCAAGGCTATAGTATGGCAAAAATGTCAAAAAATCACATGTTCCAAAAACAGCTAAAAATACCTGAAAACTGTCTAAAAGAGCGTGCTGAGAAACGCCATAGTAAAGAATGCTGCAAAAACAGCACAAAAATACTAAATTGGGCATGTTGACAAAAATGACCAAAAAAGCAAGGCTATAGTATGGCAAAAATGTCAAAAAATGACCTGTCCCAAAAAGAGCTAAAAATACCTGAAAACTTCCTGAAGTAGCGTGCAGAGACATGCCATAGTAAAGACTGCTGCAAAAACAGCCCAAAAATACTAAATTTTGCATGTCAAAAAAATGACTGAAAAAGCAAGGCTATAGTATGGCAAAAATGTCAAAAAATGACCTGTCCCAAAAACAGCTAAAAATATCTGAAAACAGCCTAAAATAGCCTGCTGAGACACGCCATAAAAAGAATGCTGCAAAACAGCCCAAAAATACTAAATTGGGCATGTTGACAAAATGACCAAAAAAGCAAGGCTATAGTATGGCAAAAATGTCAAAAAATGACATGTCCCAAAAACAGCTAAAAATACCTGAAAACTGCCTAAAATAGCCTGCCAAGAACCGCCATAGTAAAGAATGTTGCAAAAACAGCCCAAAAATACTAAATTGGGCATGTTGACAAAAATGACCGAAAAAGCAAGGCTATAGTATGGCAAAAATGTCAAAAAATGACCTGTCCCAAAAACAGTTAAAAATACTTGAAAACTGCCTAAAATAGCCTGCCAAGAACCGCCATAGTAAAGACTGCTGCAAAAACAGCACAAAAATACTAAATTGGGCATGTTGACAAAATGACCAAAAAGCAAGGCTATAGTATGGCAAAAATGTCAAAAAATGGCCTGTCTCAAAAACAGCTAAAAAATACCCGAAAACAGCCTAAAATAGCCTGCCAAGACATGCCATAGTAAAGACTGCTGCAAAAACAGCCCAGACATACACAATTTTGCATGTTGACAAAAATGACCCAAAAAAGCAAGGCTATAGTATGGCAAAAATGTCAAAAAATGACCTGTCTCAAAAAGAGCTAAAAATACATGAAAACTTCCTGAAGTAGCGTGCAGAGACATGCCATAGTAAAGACTGCTGCAAAAACAGCCCAAAAATACTAAATTTTGCATGTCAAAAAAATGACTGAAAAAGCAAGGCTATAGTATGGCAAAAATGTCAAAAAATGACCTGTCCCAAAAACAGCTAAAAATATCTGAAAACAGCCTAAAATAGCCTGCTGAGACACGCCATAGTGAAGACTGCTGCAAAACCAGCCCAGACATACACAATTTTGCATGTTGAAAAAATGACCGAAAAAGCAAGGCTATAGTATGGCAAAAATGTCAAAAAATGATCTGTCCCAAAAACAGTTAAAAATACTTGAAAACTGCCTAAAATAGCCTGCCAAGAACCGCCATAGTAAAGACTGCTGCAAAACAGCACAGAAATACTAAATTGGGCATGTTGACAAAATGACCAAAAAGCAAGGCTATAGTATGGCAAAAATGTCAAAAAATGACCTGTCCCAAAAGAGCTAAAATACCTGAAAACTTCCTGAAAATAGCCTGCAGAGACATGCCATAGTAAAGACTGTTGCAAAAACAGCCCAAAAATACTAAATTGGGCATGTTGACAAAATGACCAAAAAGCAAGGCTATAGTATGGCAAAATGTCAAAAAATGACATGTTCCAAAAACAGCTAAAAATACCTGAAAACTGTCTAAAATAGCGTGCTGAGACACACCAAAGTAAAGAATGCTGCAAAATAACAGCACAAAAAATACTAAATTGGGCATGTTGACAAAATGACCAAAAAGCAAGGCTATAGTATGGCAAAATGTCAAAAAATGACCTGTCTCAAAAAGAGCTAAAAATACATGAAAACAGTTCCTAAAATAGCCTGCAGAGACATGCCATAGTAAAGACTGCTGCAAAAACAGCACAAAAATACTAAATTTTCCATGTCAAAAAATGACTGAAAAAGCAAGGCTATAGTATGGCAAAAATGTCAAAAATGACCTGTCCCAAAAACAGCTAAGAATATCTGAAAACTGCCTAAAATAACCTGCTGAGACACGCCATTGTGAAGACTGTTGCAAAACAGCCCAAAATACTAAATTGGGCATGTTGACAAAATGACCGAAAAAGCAAGGCTATAGTATGGCAAAAATGTCAAAAAATGACCTGTCCCAAAAAGAGCTAAAAACACTTGACAACTGCCTAAAATAACCTGCCGAGACACGCCATAAAAAAGAATGTTGCAAAACAGTCAAACAATACAAAATTTAGCATGTTGAAAAAATTACCGAAAAAGCAAGGCTATAGTATGGCAAAAATGTCAAAAAATGAACTGTCCCAAAAAACAGTTAAAAACACTTGAAAACTGCCTAAAATAGCCTGCCAAGAACCGCCATAGTAAAGACTGCTGCAAAAACAGCACAAAAATACTAAATTGGGCATGTTGACAAAATGACCAAAAAAGCAAGGCTATAGTATGGCAAAAATGTCAAAAAATGACCTGTCCCAAAAACAGTTAAAATACCTGAAAACTGCCTAAAATAGCCTGCCAAGAACACGCCATAGTAAAGAATGCTGCAAAACAGCCCAGAAATACTAAATTTTGCATGTTGACAAAATGACCAAAAAGCAAGGCTATAGTATGGCAAAAATGTCAAAAATGACCTGTCCCAAAAAGAGCTAAAATACCTGAAAACTTCCTGAAGTAGCGTGCAGAGACATGCCATAGTAAAGACTGCTGCAAAAACAGATAAAAATACTAAATTTTGCATGTCAAAAAATGACTGAAAAAGCAAGGCTATAGTATGGCAAAAATGTCAAAAAATGACCTGTCTCAAAAACAGCTAAAAATACCCCAAAACAGTCTAAAATAGCCTGCTGAGACACGCCATAGTAAAGACTGCCGCAAAAACAGCCCAAAAATACTAAATTGGGCATGTTGACAAAAATGACCAAAAAAGCAAGGCTATAGTATGGCAAAAATGTCAAAAAATGATCTGTCCCAAAAACAGTTAAAAATACTTGAAAACTGCCTAAAATAGCCTGCCAAGAACCGCCATAGTAAAGAATGTTGCAAAAACAGCCCAAAAATACTAAATTGGGCATGTTGACAAAAATGACCAAAAAAGCAAGGCTATAGTATGGCAAAAATGTGAAAAAATGACATAGCCCAAAAACAGCTAAAAACACTTGAAAACAGCCGAAAATAGCCTGCGAAGAACCGCCATTGTAAAGAATGTTGCAGAAACAGCCCAAAAAAACTAAATTGGGCATGTTGACAAAATTGACTGAAAAAGCAAGGCTATAGTATGGCAAAAATGTCAAAAAATGACCTGTCTCCAAAACAGCTAAAAATACCCCAAAACAGTCTAAAATAGCCTGCCAAGACATGCCATAGTAAAGACTGCTGCAAAAACAGCCCAGACATACACAATTTTGCATGTTGAAAAAACGACAGAAAAAGCAAGGCTATAGTATGGCAAAAATGTCAAAAAATAACATGTCCCAAAAACAGTTAAAAATACTTGGAAACTGTTTAAAAGAGCGTGCTGAGAAACGCCATAGTAAAGAATGCTGCAAAAACAGCCCAGAAATACAAAATTTTGCATGTTGAAAAAATGACCAAAAAAGCAAGGCTATGGTATGGCAAAAATGTGAAAAAATGACATAGCCCAAAAACAGCTAAAAACACTTGAAAACAGCCGAAAATAGCCTGCCAAGAACCGCCATTGTAAAGAATGTTGCAGAAACAGCCCAAAAAAACTAAATTGGGCATGTTGACAAAATTGACTGAAAAAGCAAGGCTATAGTATGGCAAAAATGTCAAAAAATGACCTGTCTCCAAAACAGCTAAAAATACCCCAAAACAGTCTAAAATAGCCTGCTGAGACACGCCATAGGAAAGAATTCTGCAAAAACAGCACAAAAATACTAAATTGGGCATGTTGACAAAAATGACCAAAAAAGCAAGGCTATAGTATGGCAAAAATGTGAAAAAATGACCTGTCCCCAAAACAGCTAAAAATACCTGAAAACAGCCTAAAATAGCCTGCTGAGACACGCCATAGTAAAGACTGCTGCAAAAACAGCCCAGAAATACAAAATTTTGCATGATGAAAAAAATGACCGAAAAAGCAAGGCTATAGTATGGCAAAAATGTCAAAAAATGACCTGTCTCAAAAAGAGCTAAAAATACATGAAAACTTCCTGAAGTAGCGTGCCAAGACATGCCATAGTAAAGACTGCTGCAAAACCAGCCCAGACATACACAATTTTGCATGTTGAAAAAATGACCGAAAAAGCAAAGCTATAGTATGGCAAAAATGTCAAAAAATGACCTGTCCCAAAAACAGTTAAAAATACTTGAAAACTGCCTAAAATAGCCTGCCAAGAACCACCATAGTAAAGAATGTTGCAAAAACAGCCCAAAAATACTAAATTGGGCATGTTGACAAAAATGACCAAAAAAGCAAGGCTATAGTATGGCAAAAATGTGAAAAAATGACCTGTCTCAAAAACAGTTAAAAATACCCCAAAACTGCCTAAAATAACCTGCTGAGACACGCCATCATAAAGAATGCTGCAAAAACAGCCCAGAAATACAAAATTTTGCATGTTGAAAAAATGACCAAAAAACAAGGCTATAGTATGGCAAAAATGTCAAAAAATGACTTGTCCCCAAAAACAGCTAAAAACACTTGAAAACAGCCGAAAATAGCCTGCGAAGAACCGCCATTGTAAAGAATGTTGCAGAAACAGCCCAAAAATACTAAATTGGGCATGTTGACAAAATTGACTGAAAAAGCAAGGCAAAAATGTCAAAAAATGACTTGTCCGAAAAAGAGCTAAAAACAGCTGAAAACCATGTAAAATAGCGTGCCGAGACACACCAAAGTAAAGAATGTTGCAAAAATAACCCAGAAATGTGAAATTTGGCATGTTGACAAAAATGACCAAAAAAGCAAGGCTATAGTATGGCAAAAATGTGAAAAAATGACCTGTCTCAAAAACAGCTAAAAATACCCGAAAACAGTCTAAAATAGCCTGCTGAGACACGCCATAGGAAAGAATGCTGCAAAAACAGCCCAGAAATACAAAATTTTGCATGATGAAAAAAATGACCGAAAAAGCAAGGCTATAGTATGGCAAAAATGTCAAAAAATGACCTGTCCCAAAAAACAGTTAAAAACACTTGAAAACTGCCTAAAATAGCCTGCCGAGACACGCCATAGTAAAGAGTGTTGCAAAAACAGGCCCAAAATACAAAATTTGGCATGTTTAAAAAATGACCAAAAAAGCAAGGCTATAGTATGGCAAAAATGTCAAAAATGTCAAAAAATGACCTGCCTCAAAAAGAGCTAAAAACACATGAAAACTGCCTAAAATAGCCGGCCAAGAACCGCCATAGCAAAGAATGTTGCAAAAACAGCCCAAAAATGTGAAATTCGGCATTCTGAAAAAATGACCAAAAATGCAAGGCTATAGTATGGCAAAAATGTCAAAAAATGACCTGTCCCAAAAACCACCTAAAAACACCTGAAAACTACTTTAAAAAGCGTGCAGAGACACGCCATAGTAAAGAATGTTGCAAAAACAGCCCCAAAATACAAAATTTGGCATGTTGAAAAAATGACCGAAAAAACAAGGCTATAGTATGGCAAAAATGTCAGAAAAGGACCTGTCCCAAAAACAGCTTAAAACATCTGAAAACTGCCTAAAATAGCCTGCAGAGACACGCCACAGTAAAGAATGTTGCAAAACAGCCCAAAAATACAAAATTTGGCAAACTGAATAAATGACTGAAAAAGCAAGGCTATAGTATGGCAAAAATGTCAAAATATGACATGTCCCAAAAACAGCTAAAAACAGCAGAAAACCACATAAAATAGCGTGCAGAGACACACCATAGTATATAATGTTGCAAAAATGACCAAAACCACCATAATTTGGTATGTCAAAAAACGACAGAAATGCAAAACTATAGTATGGCAAAAAATGTCAAAATTTAACATATGTCAAAAAATGCTGGAAATTGCCTAGAAATGCCTGCTGATGCTGGCCAAAGCATAGACAGTTGCAAAAAGAGCCTAAAAAAACATAATTTGGCTTGTTGAAACAATGACCGGAAATGCAACACTGTAGTATGGCAAAAAAATGTGAAAATGAAAAATGTCCCAAAAATAGCTGGAAACTGCCTAGAATACCCTGTCGATGCATGCCATACCATAGAAAGTTGGAAAAAGGAGCAAAAACACCATAATTTGGTATGTCCAAAAATTGACTGAAAATGCAATACTTAAGTATGGCAAAAAATGTCAAAATTTTAAATTTGTCAGAAAATGCTGGAAATTGCCTAGAATAGCTTGCTGATGTTGGCCCTAGCAAAGAAAGTTGCAAAAAGTGCAAAAAACACCATAATATGGCATGTCAAAAAAATGACCGAAAATGCAATACTATAGTATGGTAAAAAGTGTCAAAATTTAATATGTGTTTAAAAAAGCTTGAAATGCCTAGAATAATCTGCTGATCCACACCATAGCACAGAAAGTTGAAAAAAGGGCCAAAAACACCATAATCTGGCTTGCTGAAAAAATGACCAAAAATGCAAGGCTATAGTATGTCAAAAAATGTCAAAATTTAACATGTCCCAAAAAAAAGTTGGAAACCGCCTACAATAGCCTGCCATTGAACGCCACAGCATAGCAAGTTCAAAAAAAGGGCCAAAACCACCATAATCTGGCATGCCGAAAAACTGACCGGATATGCAATACTATATACTATAGTATGGCAAAAAAAGGTCAAAATTTAACGTGTCAAAAATAGCTGAAAAGTGCCTCAAATGGCCTGCTGATGCACGCCAGTTGCAAAAACGACCAAAAAAAACTGACCGAATATGCAAAAAATGGCAAAAAATGGCAAAATTTAACATTTGTCAAAAAATGCTGGAAATTGCCTAGAATGGCTTGCTGATGCTTGCCATTGCGAAGAAAGTTGCAAAAAGTGCAAAAAACACCATTATTTGGCATTTCGAAAAATGTGCTCACTTCAGGGTGCTTACATACGTTCACTTCTTCAGGCTTAACTCTTAAAGAGTTTGCCAGCATGCATTACATATACATCTATATTTTCAAATACAACATATCCAACCATGCTCATACCTTTTTATATTTGCCCTGTAAAATGACACAGGATGCTGATATTATCCCAGCCAATGAGATTCGGGTCTATGAAAATTAATTTTCTAACCTTAGATACAAGATGAGTGTAATAAGGATTCTTCATTCCTTTGATCCTCTTCAATATCCGCAGTGCTAATTGAGGTTCGAGGCGCCTGTGTTTGATGACATTACTACAGCAGTCCATTAATAATGCAAAATATTTAAAGATCACCTATTTTTATCTGTGGGTGACAGATTGTAGTCATTATTTTGGACATCTGTTGGGGTTTGGAGTTTATTAAAGCTGATTTTGACTCTCCTTGTACTCATTTAGACTGGCCCGCGGCCATCATTTTTTGTTTCAGATGATGGGCCCACTCTCATCTTTTACACACATTCAGTCAGTACTCATTTATAGATCACATGGTGAAGTGACGCTCAGCAGCTTGAAAGGAGATGCAAGTACAAGTGCTACCTCCTTTGTCAGATACTGAAGTTTTATTTATGGGGAGGAAGGAGGCGGCGTTCGGAAACGCTGGCTCTTTTTGACACGGGGTCCCTTTCATCATTTGATCTCATTTGGACATGCAGTATCCTCAGCACATGGACAAATTCTAAGAGACTTTTCATTCAAATGTTATACAGTACGTCATTTGCAGTAAGTAATTAGGTACATTCACTGACACACTGTTTTAAGTGTAATTTTTAGGAAATTGTAATTTACTTGTGTATTTCTATTTTGTGTTACAATATAGATTCATTCCTTTTTTGAGGGATATGTTGTTCTTTTAACTCCACCTTATTTATTGAATAGCTTTATTTGGCAGTTACCGCATTGATTAAAATAGTCTAACATTGCATCGTATCATATTGTATTGTATCGTATCGTATCGTATCGTATCGTATCGTTTTGTATCATTATCACTGTGCGGGTGAACACACTGTGATGGGACTGAAAATCCTTTACAGAAATAATTACTACAGAGCTATTCCTTTGTTTTCAAATGTCATTATCATATCAGGGAAATAAGGTTAAAAAACTAAAAACTAAAATTAAAAAAAATATGTTTTTTAAAAAAAATTGAAATGAAAACCAAGCTCTATGTGTAAAAAGATCAGAGAATGTTTGGGGAACGCTAGGGGGTGAGTTGAAATATTTTGTTATTACAGTTTAAACAAAACTAAGACCTACTTGTTTACAAAATTATATTGAAATATAAATAAATTCTTAAGGGAATACTCCCTCCTGATCATTTGTATACAAGGGCTGGCTGGGACTGAAATTCAGCCGAGGACTTGGAGAGGCTTTTAATGTGAGCACACGGAGGGCATGAGCAGATTTTTTTTCCAGTAATTTAAACACTTATAAACACAATGCGGACGATCTTTCAGACACTTTAGGATGTCTTGCTGACATATAATTTACTTTACAGTCACACAACATTACATTCAGTAGAGCACTTGTAATTTGATCTGTCTCAGTACTTCACAAACAGACATCCCTTTTGATCAAAGAAACAGTAATTTTACTTAAATTATCACATGACCTCCTGATCTACCAGTGCCTTGTTCTTTGTTTTGGTTATTTTGTGGCTTTGATGAATCCAAACTAATCCTTTCAAAAACCAAAATCACACAATTACACAAACTACAGATAAAAGCAGCAGTAGACTAGCAGCTCATGTGTTCAGCAAAGTAAAATTGCTATTTTTTCCAATGGAGTCTTGCTTTGCAAAGACCAAAGATAACTTTTACCTCCACTTCAGTTATCTGTTAGTAGAGGATGCCTGTTAGAGATGTACTGAGCATATGACTGCATAAATGAGACTTGGATTATACTGCATGAGTTGTGTGAGATTTTTTTTATGCAGTTGTTTTGATACAATTTTGTAGTTGTTAAAAGCGGACCCCTTGGGGACATGCAGTGCATATGAGAAAAACTAATTTTTCTTTACAAACTCAGTGTAACACAGGATGAGTGAATGACACACAAATAACCATTTGGGGGGTGAAGTATTCCTTTAACCCTTTGAAACCTGGGAAAATTCTTAAAAAAAAGGCAGGTATAAGGCAATGAGAAACTTAGGAAGAAATTACCCAAAAATTAGCAAGAAATTAGTAGAAAAGTACAAGAAAATTACTTGAAATGTGCAAAATAAACCCCAAAACAAAGAAACAATCATCTTATCATATCATAATCATTATAATCAAGAACTATATTTAGATTTGACACTGTCCCAAAATGAATAAGACAATGGAAAAATGACAAAAAACAAACTAACAAACAAAAGGACAAGAAATTGACCTGAAAAAAGTTTTTGAAAAATTATAATAATTCTGTAAAATAATTTCATAGATATATAATTATGATAATTAGAAATATAGTTTTCTGGACATTTTGACTGGCTTAAAAAAATATAAATCAACAAATTTCTTTCATTATGCAAGACATTTCATACAAAGCTGCTTATTGTCTGTTTTCTGTTTCTGTTATTGAGAGAAATCTAATTAATTTGCCCAAGGTTTAATGGTTTAAATATCTGTGAAAGGTGTCTGAACGTAGGACAAGAAAAGTGATATCAGTCCAGGTTTCAAAGGGTTAATATGAAGAACTGTAGGTATTTGATACTTTTTTCCCTCCTTGTCATTTCCCGTCATTACTGCTACCAAAATTCTTCAGCAAAATTGATTATTTCTCACCGCTGTCCTGCTCCAGATGAATGCTCCTGTCCATCACAGCTCTCACGCTCCTGTCACAAACTTGCAGCTTCTCCACCATGGGGGGAATACTACGAAGCAAGGTAACAGAGCCAGGCTCTCATCGACTGAGCTGGCTCGACAAACCCTGCAGTCTCGGTCAGAGCTGACAGGGTAACACGAAAGTGGTTATTAAACTGTCTTTGTCTTTCTGCTTCAAACTCTGTGCGCGTTCACAGAAAACGAGTCACGGAAAATGAATGAATGACTGAATGACGCGCTGAACGCGCATTTGGCACTTTAAAATAAACGATCGCGTGCCGCCTACTTCCGCCCTTTGAAGAATATTAAAATATATTCCAACACAAATTGTCACCGTTGCTTCAATAAAGGAGCGAGCTGACAGAAAATGACGATGGCGAGTGCACAAGTTAATATAGGCGATCTATTTAGGCGATATATCTGCACATTTTGCAGCTCTCTAATTTCAAAACTGGATGCAGCAGATTTGAATGTTATAATCAAGAACTATATTTAGGTTTTACACTGCCCCATAATGAAGGAGCGTGTAAATCACTAGTTTTTAGACTAATAAAGTCAAATGAATTTTACGGATTGAATAATATCTGTAAATAAACAAAAACAGACTAATCTATCTGCTGTAATATAACATTAGTTTTAAAACAGACTTCAGCAAATCGGAACTAAGCATATGAACATAAGTGGTAACGTATGTATAATTTGAAGAGATTTTTTTCATTTACTGTGAAATTGACATCATTCTGATTAAAAATATATATTAATCTGTTAATGTATAATGTGATCTGTGGTTTTAAAGAAACGTATTCACACATTTAGTAGTTCAGTGAGAGCCACAAACATATGAACATCTGTCTGCATCACTGATAAACTGCAGGCTCCTGTGGGGGAAAATAAAGCTTTGCAATGCATATTGCTATACTGTAAATGCACAATGTTGTTAGGATGGATTTATGTAACATTATGGCTCAACAAGTGGTATGAAGTGTATTATTAACGTTTTCGGTTGATATGTCGACACTGAGTATCGAGTTACGTTCCTCAAAGAAGCTGTGAAAGACACTTTTCAGCTGATTTCAAGCTGAAACTCAGAACATAACCTGCTCCCGACCAGATTAGATTTTTTTGCTTCGTAGTACACCCCCCAGGGCCTGCTGGCTCTTGTTTGAAGCCCTGAGGGGACAGGTGTTATGTCTCCGGTCTAGGGGGAACCTGGACATAGCTTCCCCACTCTTCCACTCCCAAGAAAAAACAGCTTCTTATTTACTAAGACGTGAGCCTGCCCTAACACAACAAACAAAAAAACCCCAAAAACAAAAAAACACTTTCAAACCTAGACTCACCTAGAAGAAAACAAATGTAAAACAAAAAAACAGGTCTCTAACCTGGACTCTGAAACTGAAAACAGGAGAAAACATTTAACAAAAGAAAAGGGCTACTAACTCCTGGCAAACTGCAAAAAGATGCTCAAATGTTTACAGTGTTTCAGCAAA
Source organism: Plectropomus leopardus (assembly GCF_026936395.1). Classification (NCBI taxonomy): domain Eukaryota; kingdom Metazoa; phylum Chordata; class Actinopteri; order Perciformes; family Serranidae; genus Plectropomus; species Plectropomus leopardus. Next base: position 5,486,117 of record NC_142181.1, on the reverse strand, counting down.
CAAAACAGGGTATTTACAAGAATCAAAGTTACCAATAAGCAAATCATGAAGTTACCAAAATCATACAAACACTATGCTGGCTCTGTTGGAAATGGCAGAGGTGGGGGAAGGGGAGCTCTTCAGGAAGCTTCACTTTAAAACTCCCTCTGATTCAAGAGGAGCCAATCCTGCAGCAGCCACTCCCTCTGGAGCAGCCAATAGCAGCACACCACCTGCCTGAAACATCCACTCACACAGGGACATATCAACACATGCACACACACACACACACACACACACACACACACACACACACACACACACACACACATACACATACAGAGGAGGAGAGAGAGAACTAACAGAAAAAACAACAGAAAATCAAGATGACCCCAGGGGTCATAACACAGCACATCTCCTGCTGCTGGAGACAGCAGTCTGGGTCAAAGCATCTGTCACTGTGTTCTTCTCTTCGTTTTCTCTGCTCAGACAGGTACCTCTACAATGTTGTTCGTCCTCATTTTCCTTTATGAGATTTTCCAAGAAGCAGAGAAGTGAGAAGAGCTTCTTTTCACTACAGAGAGCCAAACATTCAAGAAATTATCATTAAGGCCTGTTTTTCTGCTGGCTGAGGGCTTCAGTCTCATTGCAGGCCCAGACCTGAAGTTCTGTGTTTCCTTGAGCAGGAAACAGCAAGTTTTCTCAAAAGCCCTTTTACACTAATAAATAATTTTGCTTGATAGACTTCAGCAGCAGGTCCACATGTGCTGTTTTTGGGTTAGCACAGAAGGTTTGCACTTGTGTCTTTTACCAACAAGTTAGATCTTTAGCTGAGATGTTGTTGGCTTGATGGCAGGCTGGGGTTGAACATTTGGGGATATTTTTTTCTTCTGCACACCCTGCAGCAGATGAACAGATGCTGCGGGAGCTTTTAGTTTTGATGCTTTTTTTTTCTTCAGAGAAAAGAGAGAGAAAAGTAAGCAACTAAAATCAGGTTGAATGCAGTGGATGTTCCATATTTCACTCACATCTCACTGTCTTTATCAGTGGATGAAATCTGTCATCAGCAGCTTCTTGTCACAAACTCCATCTGCTGATAAAGACTGTGCTGATAAAGATTGTTAAGTTTGCTTGAGAGCTCTGGGGAAAGAAAGAAAAAAAAGCAAAACATTTTTGATCAAACTACTGTTTTTCAGGAATAAGCTTTGTTATTTTTGTCAGAAATAAATTCAGCTTTTACAGCCACTGATGAAGAGAATATAGATTTTGGTTGGATTATCACTTTAATTATTCATTGAGTCTTTTGGGCCCTTTTTTAATTATAAATTTTATTTCGTTTTATTAGTCTATTTATTTGTCATACGGAACCACATATAAAAATGTGAAGCAATGCACTTTTTGCTCCAGATATCTGGAATTGAAATGCAGGTTCTTCCATCACCACCTAATTTGCAAAACATGATATGTTGGCAATTTCATGTGATACATATAAATAAAGACTATTTCTGAACACATGACAGATGTGAACTGTTATGTGGATTTATTTTATGGATTATTTGGAAACATTTCTTTATCTTATTGCAATCTTTTTCTTACACCAGTGAGAGCAGGAGATATGAAGGTTTCAGTTAGGCAACCTAAACACATTATACCGTGAGGCTTTGATAATGCCATCTCTCCATGCTCTCCACAGCCACGCGCTCTCAGCTTTGCAGTCACGTACTGCGCAACAGGCACTCCGCACTCCTGTGGCTCCTACAGCTGCCTGCGCCGCAGCCTGCCTTTCGGTGGCGCTAGAGCACCAGACAATCTACTGTGCCATGTGGCACGGAGAGGGCTGACCAGGCTATATAAGCTGTGGCTTTGCCGCAACTTCGCTCTGTTATGAAATGGGAGTTGAGTGCGCACTGCAGAAAAAAGAGGACATATAGAAGATTACAGTCTTTGAGCTGTAAAATCACAGAATATGAGAAGAGAAAAACAATGAGTATAACAGTGTGAGGAATGTGTGTCCTTCCACGTGTTGAATGTGTGCTGAGCAAAGTGACACATGCTTCACATTTCCCCCCGGTTTATTTCCAAGCTATGTGATTTCTCTCATCCATTTTCAGAGGGTGTACTGTGAATAAAGATGCTCCTCTTGACCACTAAATGTCCTTTTAATCCACTTAGCATGTGGAAGAACACCTGTGGCACCATCTGCATCTCATTTGAACCCTGCCTCTGTAACTTTATCACGCGCATTTATGCACACACAACGTGCATCGATCTAAATTCTCTTTTGGCACTATTGTGGTCTATTTATCTTTAAATATTGTAATTGTGACAATCTAAAAGAGTAAACATTTTGTTCTGTTCCCCTTGAACTTGTTGTGCAGTCAGTGAAGAAGGACTGAAATGCAGCTAACAGTCATCTTTGCCCTCCAAACATCCACCATGTAAAATTACATTTTGGGGACAATTTGGAGAAATATTATGAATAAAGACATCAGTGCAATATGTTAGTATCTGTGTCCCCAATGATTATGCTTCAAGCATCTGGATATGTGGTAAAACTTTCCCTGCGTTTAAATATTACCACACATTGCACCTCTCTGTGCTCAGGGTTAAATCCAATAGGATATCATCAGTATTGTGTGCGCGTAAATGACGTTTACAGTATTTTTGTATGTAACAAAGCACCCATTGAGCACCCATTCAGAGGCCATTTCATCATACTGATTTGGGAATGAATTGAAAATGCCTCTCAGGAGAGCGGATCTGTCCACCGGTAACGGGTAATAAACCTAGTTGGGGAGCGGCCGCGTGGGTCAGCAGCTCTGCGGGTCTGTGTTTAGAGTCCTGGTGGGCGTAATGAGAGGCCGAGGAGAATGAAGATCCTTCAGCGCCGACCTGTCTGGAGAGAAGAGTGGGTCGCTTTACAAATAGGCCACAATAGGCCTCACAATAGAGCTATCATTTTTATTCACGCCTTCTTTGAATGCTGCACTATAACTGGTTATTCAACAAGACAACAAGAGAATATCGAACGCTTATTTTTAGAAACGTTGCCTATATTTGGGTTTATGGAACCTAAGGTCACAATAACCCCACGGCTAGGCCACTACACAGCGTGGGAGGGTGAGATGAGGTCCGGAAACGTGTCAGACTGCGTGTGAAAAATGCCACTTTCCTCACTTTATTGCCATAATTGGAAGGTCCTGTTATTGCATCACTGCACAACACCATGTACAAATCCTGTGGGCATTTATTGGTCCAACACGACCTTTTCTCTCTCGGACTGTTAGATTGTTCTCGACAGGTTGAAAAAAAAAGAATTAATATCTCACCTTCCAAGTTTTGCTGCTCATTTTTAAAAAAAATAATTCTTAGCATCATGACCTGCTGCAGGCTGTCATCAACTCTGCTATTTTCCTTTTTAGACCTGTTGAAACACACCGTATGTTCCTCATTTGTCATTATGTCAGCCAAGATGAGAAGAAACGCAATCCTTGGCTGACAAGTTCCCTTATGTGTGCGTCCTAACTCCGCCCTTCCTCCCCATGTTGGCTTGCATGTAAGGTGACACCAGCCAATCATATCTCATTCCGCTTCTACCTAGCAGGGGAAAACAGTACAAGGAGGCGGAAACCAGTATGGGCTGTATATAAAGAGTTCAGCGTGGGATTTTTGTATCAGTGTCACCCTACAGTGACTCTCTGACTGACCGAGAGCGCACAGAGAGCGCGCACTGACCGAGCCGGTGGCTGGTGTGGACTTGACGGGCAGTGACCAAGAGGAGGACCCCAGCTCCTGCAGCTGCAAGGCCGGGGGACAGAGACCCATGCTGCCGCCGCCTGACAGAGCGCTGTCCCTCCGCTGTGGTGCTGAACCGCAGGAGTCGACCCTTCAACCGGTGACGTAGAGCTGAGACTCATCCAAGAGATCCCGAGCTATTAAAATAAAATAAAAAATCTGCACAAACATTTTTTTTTACAAATATATATGGATTTGACGCAAAAACAAAGAAGAGACAGAAAACACGGAGCAGAAGTCATGGCTGGACTTCCCCCTGCCCTCAGCGTCACTCCGGCCGTCTGAGCTCAGCAGCAGCGCGAACCCAGCGGAGCCTCCGTAGATGCGGAGAGTGACAGAGGCTTTCGATCAGTGAGGTACGGTCGGCGTCTCTTACGCAGGGGGAAATTTGGGGGAAAGAGATTTTGGTAGCTTGCTCTCCTCAAAAGGCTCTACATGCAGCTGCGAAAATGGGCTGTATCAGCTCCAAAGCGCCAGTTGGTAAGAGTTGTTTTCAATCTGCTCTCATAAAAAAGCACGCCGGAGGAAGCCTGACATTTTTTTTGTTTTGCTGCAGCCTTCCGCGGGTTGCAGAGGGTGAATTTGGGTGCTTGAAGTGCACAGCATGCTGTGCCCGAGATGCGAGACATATGATAGCGCTGCTGAGTCATATGCATATGAATAAGGAGCCTTTAATGCAAAAAGTCGTCATAGATAAGTGAAAAATGTCGGCGTATTAGAGGTTAAATGGTGTGTTTGTGTGCATTTTAGTGGGGTGGCGGGGAAGAGCTTGAGGGGCTGGTATCTGCAGCCTAAACATCGCGATGCTACGGGAGTTGCAAGAAGCTTTTTGGTGAGAACGCCAGTCAGAGGCAGAGAAGACAGAGGTGCTCTTGACACCATTGAGGGATGCGCTGTTACACGACTTTTTTAAATATTTAATACGAGAAGACTCATCCAGGCACGATGGTTCTGACTGCGCTGACCCAGTTTAGTTGCAAGGTAGGACACATTTTTACACGTATTTTTTACGCACTCGAACGAGCAAAATCTTCAGCTTTGAAAGTCGTCATTTCTAAGAATTTCGGGATAACCTCTTCTTGGTATTAAAGTGAAGTCCGTATTAGATGTCTACATTTCAGGCGCCTCGAGGCACACGCACATGTAGCAATGGATCATTTGCTTGTTGCCAAGAAATAAGCTCCCTGTTGCCACCGCATCTATTTGTTCTCATGGTTGTTTACACCTTTGCCGTACGTGTCTCCCATCCCTTCCGCTGGCGGCTAAATGTCGCCATAGGGGCCCCGTCCTCTATGAGCTACCCCGACCTCTGACGCGTGCCTCCCTCCCCAGATATCCCCCCTCCTGTCATTTATGTGACTGGGTCTCCTCTGTAGCCTCCGTACATCAAACCTGCCCCACATCTATCCATCGATCCATCCATCCATCTCACCCAAACAGCCGCGCATCTCTTCTGTATCATGTCATATGCAACCTTTCAAGCTGTGATTTACCCGTCATATCCATGCTTACACCCCCCCCTCCCTCTAATTGGTTGTGTAATCTGTCGTCTCAGTCACTTGATGATTATGGCGCCTTGTCGCCGTCTCCTTGTCGCGGAGTGCGTAAGAACATGCCCTAGTGCCATAAACCCCACATGAAGCCACCGCATGTGCGCGTTTCAGCACATTTATCAAGAGTGTGATATACAGTATGGCATCGGCAGCCACCTGTTTGACTCTCATATCCAGCCCGTGTGACATCATACTGCTGATGCTGGTCTTGACCTAATTGTGTTGATTCGCTCATAAGTCTCTCAGAGAGCCCGGAAGACATGAGAGAGGGAGAGAGCCGAGGTCTCTCTATCTGCAGTTTCCACGACAACAGAAACTACAGAGAGAGAAGGAGTGTGTGTGTGTGTGTGTGTGTGTGTGTGTGTGTGTGTGTGTGTGGGTGCGTGTGTGTGTGTGTGTGTGAAAGAGAGAGAGAGAGAGAGAGAGAGAGAGACCTAAGTTAAAAAATAAAATAAATAAAAAATAAAAATGAAAACTGCATTTGCTTTGAGGGGGAGAGGACACACTTTTGGAGCCGCAGCGCTGATTTAGAGAGATCACAGTCAGGGGAAGGAGATTAATTAAGATAAAAAGGCGTCGAGCAAAATGAACAAATTAGCCACAGATGGAGAATGACCGCGGGGCCTCACAAGAGAGCCGACGCAACTTTTTGTCTGGTGCCACAAGTAAAAAGATTAACCTCTCAGTCTGATCAGGCCCACATTCGTGTCCTGTTTCCAGGTGCGCTGTGGCGGGGGGAAGAGTAGGATTGATTACCCATGGCCCCACTGGGATGGGGGGGCTCGAAAAGCCTGATATGAAAAGTTTGTTGTTGTTTTTGTAGTTTATTATTATTTATTTCAAGCAATTGGTGCCACAATTAAATTAAAATGGTCTAAATCAAAGTTAAAATCAACATTATTGTCAATTCTGCCATATGTACAAGATGTAGACGAGATTGAAATGCTGTTTCTCCCAGACACCCGGTGTAAACATGCAAGTACACAAAAAAGAATAGAAACAAAGTCTGAACTTTTGAATAATAATAAAAAAATAAAAATTAAAAAAACAGAGGAAGCTCTCTGATTTTTTTTTTTTTTTTTGAGGTGCATAGTGTGCCCATACAAGTGACTGACTGCGTATGCTGCTGGAGCATTAACTTAGACTGTCATATCTTTCCCCCAAAAAAGGGAAATCAGAGTTCCAAACAAAATCAAAGAATGAAAATAGAAAAGAAAAACGAAAAGATGGCAAACTCTCTAAATAAATAAATAAATAAATACATAGAAAGGTCATATGAGGGACAAGGATCAAAGGAGAAAGGGCGGGGGGCCTACAGAGACTTCTTCTGCATTAGGCCCAGGATTTGGTGCTGTGCCCCCGCCTCTTCCATTCAGAATACCACCATTTTATTTCATTACATGTGCTCATTTCCATTACATTTGTACCTACAGCTCACAGCCACATGAAATAAGATGCATCCTTGGTCTGTTTCAGGGTCATTGCTGCAAAACTCTGGCTACAATGACATACCGGACTTGTGCATTGCAGACGTGAATGCAAAACATTTATGTGCGCACTGTCGTATCTAATAAGCTTCTTTGTGTCACAGCACAACCGACCCGGTCAGGAGGCTCTGGGTACCTGCACCAAATGTCAGCATTTTCTAACTCTTAGTTGCTGATATGTCACCTCAAAATCCCTCCGAGTGGTGAGGCGGCACCGCGTACACATACTAGGCTCAAATGACTGTCACATTCTGGACATCAGTTTCATGCCATACAAAGCACGTGCACATCTCTCACTCCTCTTAACAATACTTTCATTGACCAAACGTGGCCTAGATCCAGCAATACAATACACCCCAGGCACCTGATCTCATCACACCCAATTAAACGGCACATATTGAATCCTGCTGGTGGGCAACTTGAGCTCAGCGCGCCAAACAGCAGCTCTTTGACCCGGGAGGGGTGAGTGATTGGTCTTGATATTGGACTCAATATTTGAGATGGGTGCTGGCGACTAATCGAGCGAGTCGCTTCTTTTCACAGACAGTAACTGGAAACGCCTCCCCTGCAGAGGAGGGCTGGAAAGAGGAGCCAGGCACTGACATTTAGAGGCCCAACTCTTAATCTTGTTTTGCAAATCTGATTTGAAGAGTGGCGAGCACGCGCTGGATTGCACGCGCGTGTGTGTGGGAGCTTCAGTATGTGGTGGATGGGAGCTGTCCAGGTGCTGAAATCTTCTGTTGCATGCACGCTGCGCTGGTGTGAGGCCCAGGGGCGCCCCCTTTTTGGTCCAAGATGGTCCACCAGTGTGTCAGGCCGTGACGAGGGCAGCTGTTAGAAAAGTTAACCCTTTGAAACCTGGATCAACATCGGTTTTCTTGTGCAGTGTTCAGATGCCTTTCAGTATTTAAAACTTTGAAACCCTGAGCGCATTGCCCCCCCCCCAGAAACATGGGGAAAGAGCAATCAGCAACTTGGTAAGAAATGTTCCACAAATTGCAAGAAATTAGTTGATTTAGAAAATTATTTTATAGGGAAAATGTCTAGGTAAAAAGCTGGGGACAACTTTATGTATTATTAAATTACAGATTTAAAATTATGTTACATTATAATTATAAGGCACTTTTTAATTTCCTTGTTTTTTTTCTCCTTTTTTAAAAAAATATTTATTTTTTTAAATTTTAGGGTCATTTATTTTTCTGTTGCCTCCTTCCCATGATTTTTAGTGAAATCACGAAAATTTGCTCAGGTCTCAAAGGGTTAAACTTATGTAGTCAACTGAATACTCAACTATCTGAAAGTGGTAATGTGACGTTTGCAGCCAGGTTGTTGCTTAGTGACATTTGCGCTCCTTCCATGTAGCGCTGCAGCTGCTTCTGGTCTCACAGCTTGGTTGTGTTGATGATGTAGCCAGGCCTGTTCATGTCAGAAATTGTGTATTAAACATCGGGGGAGGTAAAAAAAAATGCATAATGCCATCACTGGACATGTCCCTTATTCTGTGCTTTTTTTATGTGTTATACCGCTTCTCTCCCTCTAACAAAGCAGAACCAACTTCATGAAATATCAAACAGGCTTGGGCTGCTGCCAGAGCCTTACCTGCATGACATGGCATGGCTTTAAAGTGCATGGAAGTAGGCCTCCACGCCAAAACCCCCATGTTATCTCACTACAAGTAGTCTCTGAGTACACAGCAATAAAGGCTTCTGTGAGGCTTGTACCATACATAATAAAAAAAGCTGTTTTCAAAAACTACTTTATAATGATTTTAAAGACTTTCTGAAAGAGCATGTACAAGCATAAAGATGCCTTTGAAGGGATAATTAAGAATTTTTGAAGTGGGGATGTATGGGGTAATTATCCATAAAGAATATTTTACAAACAGGAGATGTCAGTTGGCAAGACCCCAGTTTGGAGAAAGCAAGCTAGAGTCCAACATTTAAACTTAACAATGTACTGCTATGTCAACAACAAAATGTATTTTAGCCACCTAAAAGCAGACCCACCTAAAAAATCAATATCAATTTAAATGTGTGCTATATTGAAAGTATTTTTTACTGCTTTAGTTTAATGTCAGACAGTAATTTCCAACAGTAAATGGAAGCAGTTACATCACTCTCTTCAGACACCATTGAGACTAACAATGATTTAATATCACTGATTATTGGAGTTTCATGTCTACCGCTGTCTCGATTAGTTAGTTTGTCTTATTGTGTGGTTTTTACATTCATGAGGTTTAGCTTAACTTCACCAAAGTCGTATGATAACACAAACTATCTGATCGAAGCAGTGGTAGACCAGCAGCTCCTGTGTTGAGTGAGCCAAAATATCTGTTTTTGTCAGTGCAGTCTGACTGACGAGCAAAACTAGGGAAATGAGGCTGTTTAACAGCGTTACCATTGAAACAGGCTGTCAGATTGAAAGGTAAAGCAGTGAAAACGTGCTCAATATAACGGATACGTAAACTGGTATTGATATTTTTCGGTGATACTTTTTTTAGGTGGCTAGAATATGTTTTGTTGCTGGCCCCCATCTACAGCAGTACTTTGCTTAGCCTTCTTGTTCGACTTTGATCTACTTCTCCAAACTGTGAACATGCCGACTAACATCATCATATATTGTACACCATACAACCATACTTCAAAAATTCGGAACTATTCTTTTAAGTTCTGCTGCACCCTGAAATGATTTTGCTGTTAAAATTAAAAAAAAAAAAAAAAATAGAAACAAAATGTTCAAACAACTTCCCCATTCAAATATCGTTGAGCTCAATATTCAAATTTTTACAAATGATTTTTTATTTTATCTTTTTTAGTCTTTTTCTTTCACAGTTGCCTTCAGGAAACCTATTTTTTTTGCAGCCAATGTATCATTTTCATTTAGAAATTGGACCCAGGCTTATTTTGGAGGACTACCTATTTTTATGTATTGCACAGGTGTTTTGAATGTTAATTTCTTTGGGTGGAAACTGCAGTGAGATACAGCAACATCACATTCCCCTATATGGTCATCGTCCCTCAGTGGCTGCCCAGGGGTCCCTGCGTGGAGGCATGGGTTGGCATGGTGACTGCAACTTTGACCAACACGTGAGGATTAGCCTTATCCTTAGAACTCATAGTCAATCATTCTTGCTCCAGTAATAAAAACAAATATTATGAACAATAACGTCTTATTTCCACATTAAAGTGGAAGCATTGCTTTCATAATATGGATTCAATGGATTTATTTTTGGAGCCAGAATATGGTGCGGGGCGACTATGAGTTTTACGACTGTTCATTTGCTGTAATCTTCACGTGGCTCTCTTCCTCCTGACAGTGGCCGTTGACGGTTCGTTGCGCGTGGACTGGAGCGCGGCGAGCTCCCTGTCTGACCTCGCGCTTTTGGGGAACACGCGGACCTGCTTGGCGCGCAGACTGATTCTGACAGCACCTTTGGGCGTACTGGACTTCAGCGAGGTGCCCTTAACTCTTTTTTTTTTAATCACAGTTTTTGCCGGTTTCATAATATAACCTAATAGCAAATGTAAATAATTTACATACTATTTTACAGAGACTTAGCTATAGGGCACTTATCATTGAAACACAGGCCCGAAGGTTTTTGTGAGTGCTTTATAGTGGATATTTACGATTCAAATTAAGCAAATGACGCATTAAATGTAGTGAAAGCGAAGCAGCCAACTAAATGGCAATATCTGCATTCATTAGATGCTGGGCAAAAGCTTTTGCCTGCTTATATTACTGAAACTGAGACGGATAATGGAGAATATAGATTTCTGACACAACCTCACCAATACTTAAAGATGCATTAAAGAAAATAGAAAAAAAAACAGCAACAGGTGTAGTTTGAATAACAACATTATTGCTGTTTTTAAAATAAAGCAACAAAGTTGCTTTTAAACAACAGCCGTTTTAATGAGATTTAATGAATTTAAAGGTGCCATATTGTGCACATTTTCAGATTTATGCTTGTAATTTGGGTTTCAATTACAACATGTTCACATATATTAATGTTAAAAAAAATCACAATTTTTTCTCATACTGTCTGCCTGAATATACCTGTATTCACCCTCCATCTGAAACACTCCGTTTTAGTGCCTGTCTCTTTAAGCCCCCCTCACGAAAAAACCAAGTCAGCTCTGATTGGTCAGTGTTTCCAGGTCTTCCACATCTTCACCCTCGGCATCTTTGCACAATCACTGCAGTCAGAAAATTACTGTGACAACACTGTAACAGAAAGTTTCTGCCTTTATATAGTGTTGTGACATCACAACTTCACTGAAGTCCTGACGGCTTGTTTAAAGGCAAAGGTTTCTTAATACAGACTGTGTGTATTTCTCTGTGAATTGAGTGTTATGATACTTTCAGAGTTTTTAAAACACACACCTATATCTGCGACATTATTACAAAAGACAAAATGTGAACATGACTTCTTAAAATATGGGACCTTTAAAGCTCCCCAGGTGGAACTTTACCAGTGGTTCTAAACTGTGGGGCAGCATACAGCCACTACAAATGGGATGTGGATGACCAGGAAAAAAGAGTGTAACAAAGATAATAAATATGATTCACGTAGGTAAAATAAACCTGTAAGAGTTTGCTGGTATACCATTATGTTGACCTTTATTTCACTAAAATCCAACAAACATGGATCCTTTTTTTCATAAGTCACTCCCCCAATTATTACCAGGGTGGGAGGCAGGAGCTTTTTTCCGCTTCTGAAGTGAGGGCATGACAGACTGTTTGAAAACCACTAGTTGAAAGTGCATATCATCCAGATAGAAAATAGGCTTCTTAATAATCACCTATTGTTAAAGTACTGTTTTAAAAATAGGTGCAGCTGTTACCATTATTATTATGTAACAGTAATTTGATAGTGTTTCAATTTCAGTCTCAGTAAGCGGTCACATAACTGATAATTAAAGAGCCTTTTTAATTGTGCTCATGTTAAATGAGCCACGAGTATTGTTTTTTGTTCCGTTTTTTCCCCCTGCTAAGAAAACTCTGTATAACACCAATACGCCAACTTTAAATAACCAAGTTCTCCGAAGACGTTTGTATCTTTTGTTACACAAGTTATGAGGTGCTCTTTGTATATCACTTGATATGACTTGAGCCAAGCTACCATCAACCTAGTGTATTATAACCTAGTCAGGCATCAACCTGATACACCCAATCAAAGATGGCACTCTTTCAGTAATTGGCTTCATGAAGCAGAAAATGATTTTCTCACTCCTCTCTGGTCTAATAACCTTATTAATGTGTGTTTCAACCCTGAGTTTAGTTTTCATTTTTGTGAACCAGTTGGTTTCTAATTATTTGCGAGTCATTCCGAGTAATTAGCTATTAATTTTTAATAAAGGATTTTAAATGGAATCTCTTAATGGTGGAGTGTAATGCCTCTCGCCTTTTAGACAAAACACACAATCTCTCCTTATAGAGATTACCACTGAGCAGTTAGACTGATTGCACTGTTAAAATGTATGCAAGGCTGAATCAACTCAGCAGTGAGATGCTTAATTTGTAGCGGCTTATTTGAATGTTTACTTAACTTCAGAAGCCTGGAGAAAACAAGCTTCCTTTCCACTGGTTGCACATGAGTTTCTGATCTAGATAATTGCTATTTTTTTATATGGCAAAGGCAGATAGAGCAATTCTCTGTTTCTAGCAATGATTATTTATTAGGCACAAAACATGGAGTTTTGAGGGCACTTTGGTTAGAGTGGTGGATCTATAAAGAACCATCATTATGTCAGAACTCAAAAAAGGGGTTCTGCTGCAGCAAAAGTTTACAGCCTTCTGTATTTGCATCTAGAAATGCTGCACCTTTATGTCAATGATGCAGAGGTTAGAACAATGCCTGGAGATGGAGATGAAAATGGTAATGAGAATGATGAATCCATCTTGCCTCTTTTATCCATCAGTGTGCACCATATGGGTGTGAGTGCGATGTGTCGCAGTGAGCCAGCCAGCCGATGATTAGCAGGGCCTAAGTGATCCATTATGAAATGCAGCCTCTCCCTATTCTCTATTATACTACCCAGGCCTGTTATTGAATACTGGGCACTGGGGGAGACAGGTTGGCTGGATTGCTCATCTTATCAAATCTCAAATGCTTTAGGGACCCCAAAAAGACATAAATGAGCTATATTTGGTTGGATTTGTTGTAGGAAATATATCAGATGTTTTAATTGTTATTCCTTGGTGCAACAAAATAAGATATCAGACCTGTTTGTTATAAATTTAAATACATTCAAATTTTTAAATCCATATTTGGCACCTTCTTGTTTCATGTTAAATGCTATCAAAGAGATTGGTTTCTCTGTGATGATGCAAATGGCTCGTTTCTGATGCCAGTGTTTGCTGTGGCATCACGCCTACAGTAACTGAAAGCGGTACAGCACATGCAAGATTTATTCATTCTGTGGCCGTCAGTTTGTGTTTTGAGTGTGTGACGTCATCTGTGAATCAGGCGCGCAGGCATACCGGGAGGAATTGTTCCATGGTGACCAGTTGCCATAGAAATGTTCCCATTGAGGAAAAGTTGACACATAGAGAGAGAGAGAGAGAGAGAGAGAGGTATGCACAGAAACGTGGAATGGAAGGAGGAGACGGTTATTTTCAACCAGGGAAGCAGATTTCACACCAGTCTGCTCCTATGGAAAGATAAATGCCTTCTCGTGTAATTTCATGATGACTATTTTGTGTGTGTGTGTGTGTGCATGCGCCAGAAGAACAAACCAAGCAATAGGCGAAATATGTCTGCAGCATGTGTCTCGCAGTTGACGTTTGATTAATGACAAAAGGAGTCAATCAGCCAATGTAATGGCGCAGAATGGATTTCCTCTGTATTTTATTTATATTTATCTTTAAAATTGGAGCAGTAAATACAAATGCATCTTTTCCACTCAGGAAAGCTGTGGCGTCGTGTGACAGCCACACAGTAACACAAAGGGTCTGCAGGAGTGCTCGGGCTCACTGATATAATAAAGCCTGATAAGCCATGTTGGCTTATTAAATTAGATTTTAATATTTTATTTGAACAAAATTCTAGAAACATCGAAGTGTGTGTGTTGAAGCTCCCAGGTGACGCATATAGGGAGACACCAGTCAGGTCAGTTTTATGTCACACACCCTCAGTCAGCCTGCACTCAGCCTGCCTGCTCTCAGCTCCTAACATATGTGCTGTGTCGAAGAATCTGTTTTTCTCTGCGTTGTCTGTGGACCGCATTAGTGACTCAACCGTTAACCAAAAGCGAACCTGAGCGGCATCATGACAGCCTCTCTGCTGTCTGTGTTCACCAGACCATGAAGATCTATGACTTCTTGACACTGCATGCGTTTGCTCTGCTATCCTTTTGAGGGCTTACTATCTTTACTATTAGTCTTTGCTGATAAGTGGGCTGCATGTTGTCAGAGCGTTTGATTGAAGAGTTGCGGCACAACACTAATTGAAGCGCTCGGCCTGTTCTGAGTGCTGCTCATGTCCTTCTCTGTGTTCGCTCTGCTGTTCAGTAGGGCAGTGGGGAAGCAGAGGGGGGAGGGGAGGAGAGCCAGCAGCCAGCGGTGCTGTTAAGTGGAGCTGTGAGCAAGGTGATGCTCAAGCTTTTACTGTACGGTCAGACCCCGTTTTTGAACGCTCATATTTGATTGTGATGCTTAAAGGCCCGGTGTGTATGATTTAGGGGGATATATTGGCATAAATAGAGGGTAATATAATGTTTTTTGTAGTGTTTAATCACCTGAAAGTAAGAGTCGTTGTGATTTTGTCACCTTAGAATGAGACGTTTAGGGTGTTGTCCACGGAGTCCGCCATGTTTCTACAGTAGCCCAGAACAGACAAATAAAACACTGGCTCTAGATAGGGGCATTCGTGTTTCTGCATTGGTAACAGCCCCTCTGCGATGAGCAATGTTAGAAAAATACTTGCTTTATTCAGTGTTTTTATCGTTTTAAATCACATGGTCCATTTGTTTTTGAGAGAAAGGGACCTCTGCGGATAATTTCGCTCCTAGTTAGAACCTCCTGAATGTCTGAATCAGAAATAAAGTGAACACATATCAAGTTATCAGAGAAAAAAAAGGTGAGCACATATTTGCAGGTGCCAGGCAAGTGGGCCATCTCTGGCATGCTGAACAGCATTGGAGAAACACAGATTTTTATCCCAAAACTGCATTATTCAGTGTTCATAGCCATTTAAATCCCCTTATCTGTTTGTTTTGGGACAGAGTAGATCTCTGCAGATAAGTCGGGTCCCGGTAAAAAAAGTGATGAACACTGAAGAAATTCTATGTGGGAGAAGTTTCAGCTGGTTGCAATCTGTAATCCTCATCACTAAATGAGATAAAGGCCTCATAAATCTTACACAATTAACTTTTTTATGATTTTAATTGTGTAACTGTTTTGTTCTGGAGAAGAAGAGATCTCTGTGGTTAATATGGCTCCCTGTAAAAGTCTCCTGAACAATGAACACTGAAGAAATTATACACGGGAGCTCACACTCAGCAGAGTTTCAGCTGGTCGTAATCTGCAGTCCTTACTGCAAGATGCGACTAAATCCTACAAACTGTTCCTTTAAATTAGACCGTTTCGTGCCTCCAAACACCAGGAATTACAAGTTGTCTTTCCAAACATTATTCCTGTCAGGGTTGAAATGTCTTTGAAACAGCATTTATATCATCAAAAATAGAATTGAATCAAGTGTCGGGGCATTAGGCAGGGTGAGACAGGAGTTTTTGAGTTGTATATCCCTGAAGATGTATAAAACCCTCCCACTCCATACTGAAATGATTTCTCTGGGCAACTATTTAAAGACAAATAAAACAAATTCAGCTGTGGGTGGACAACATTAACTGCCTGACATCTGAGTTTTAATTAAAGACCAACACAATATATCTTTCTAAACCTCCTCGAGGGTGCATGTCACATCTCCTCCAGATTATCCTCCTTCTGATCTGTGAGCTGCTCTGCGGCACAAGAGGATTATCACGCCTCGCGGCAGCCTCTGATGCCATCACGAGCTCGGGATTCCCCCTCGCTCTTGCAGGGCCCTTCTGACAGATCATTTTGTTCCTGTTTGTTTGTTATCCGGTTGGTGTTTTGTTGCTTTTAAGGGGAATTGACAGGACAAGGTCAGGGGGGACGCTTCTGGGATGATGTCCGGGGTTTTCTAATTCGCTGCATATCAGATGAGGTCTGCATTGAGCGGTGACTCATTAATGAAAGGAAGGAAAAGAGGACAATTTAAGTTCAAAATGACTAAACTATCCAAATGTTCACCTGCTGTTGCAGCTAAAGTTTCTCAGTGTTCTTTCTCTAAATGAGAGCAGGTGAAACTGGAGCGTCACAGAGGTCACCACGGGACTAAGCACAAACTGTACCTGTTGAGGTATACCTGTCTGCCTGAAACCGTCATCAGATTGTTCAGCCAGCCGAGTGCGTTGACCCATATTGAGTAACAACAGGGTCACGTCAGCCCAGCATGTGGCCTTTGCTGTTGACATGCCTGTTTCCCACGTGAGTACAGGTAGGGCTATAAAAAGAGTTCGCAGACAAAGGTACTTGTCAACATCTGATACTCTCTTTGTGGATTGACTTTACAGAGCAGACAGATTTGATGGAGGACAGTCTGGGAGGAGGGGGTCCAGCTTTTGTCTGCTGTCTAGTTCTGTTAATTCACTGCTAGCTGTCTGGACATAAGGTTTAACAGTTTCCTTTCAATCAGTTGCCCTAAAGTATATAATAACATGCATATTTTCAGATGCATCAGAAATCTTCAAACAGCAGCATTGGGCACCGTTGGAGAGGTCCACTTGGGTATTGGCTATGTGCAGGTAATGTGCAAATACACAGCAAACAGTCCAGAACCACCTGCTTGTCTGCAGACACACTGTAGACACAGCAAGGTACTCGAGTTGTCGCTTGAGAAGAGTTGGCTCAGTTACACTACTAGTTTGCTCATTAGCCAGCAGGCTAATTTGACAAACCGCTCTAGTTACATTGTGGCCACAACTAACCACCAGTATCATTGGCTTGTTGTTTTTTTTCACCTTGTGTTTGTACTATTCTTTGTTAAATAATATGCCAATCCCATGTGTTTCAGAAGACAACAACAATTACCTAAACATATGTCTTATAATTTGTAATAATCTGTAACTTTAAAGGAATAACTCAGCAATTTAGGATACCAAATTAGCTGTTTTTGGTGACAACAACACCCCAGAAAGTCACTGCACTTAGCTAAGAAGTAGTGATGGGCAGAGTGATTCTTTTCACCATATCAGTTTTTTGAGTTTATGTATCAAACCTTTCGAGTTTCGATTCTTTTTGCAAAATATGTTGTCAGTTTCTCTGTGACACTCTGCTGGCTCCTCAATGCATTAGCACTCATTATATGAGTTTATATTAATACAGATAAAAGGTTAATTTTAATGCAGTGAATAAGCATCTCGCTTGTATGGAGGTATGCTATGCATGCTTGAGACGATGTTACAGAAATGTCACTGATATGTTGTTCTTTAAGGGACAAGTAGCTGTCACCTCAGCAGCCTTCTGCTGCATAACCTGATCCGTTTCCTTTGGTCTTTATTGTAAATGTGCCAATTTAATGCTCTGAGGAGATAAAATACAGCACGTCTTTGTAGCATCCATGTTGTTTCCACATCACAACTTGTAACTCATGACCACACCAAAGTCGAAAGAACAACCATCCAAGGAGCAAATAAATGCACATTAGTCCTTGGCTGGTCCTATTTAATCGTTTTTTGTGCACTCACCGTAAAAGGCACAGCAAGTGGGCGAGTGTGAAAAAAGTCAAGGATTTTGAGCACTTGGACATTCAACATGCTGAGCCTGTATTGCACACTAAAAAGTGTCATTCAAAAAAATTGTTCATTCATTTTTGCCCATCGCCAGTAAAATAATAGTCTGACACATATTCTCCAGTAAACCACAACTTGTCATTTCCCCCTTTTTTATGGATTAAACATGAGATACACATGTGATAATGGAGATGTTCCTATATAACACGCTTAGGTGACATGATTTCAACATAAACATATTAAATAATAATGCTCAGCTCAAGTCAGTATGTTTACATGTGCACATGCACATTTATGTGGTTGTTGGAAAATAGTGTGTGACTCATTAAAAACATTTATTGGTGTGTAAAGAGAAAATTCTTCCCTTTCCAAGTCCTTGAAGTACACTGAAGTAGTTTAAGTACCGTGAACACAGGAGTCCTCTCTGCATGAAAAGACAACACTGGGTTATCCTGTGAGTCACAATGTATTCAGGCGCTGGCTCACATTCATGCTGAGCTGAGCTACTGCACCAGTGTTCCCCTGAGTCACACTTTTTTTTCCTTGTCATTTCAGGTGAATGTTGATGACACCATTGAAATGTTACCAAAATCAAGAAGAGCTCTCACCATTCAAGAGATTGCTGCATTAGCGCGATCTTCTCTGCATGGTGAGTGCGACATTCAAAGCAAAAGTTCATGAATGCAGCTGTTATTCAAGCATAGGTATGTGTGGTTTGTAAAGTGTGCTGCCGCATGCTAAAAATGTGTAGTCATCACATACACTGTGCTGCAGCATCAGTCTTAACTATTTTTCTTTACAGGCATTTCCCAGGTAGTGAAGGACCATGTGACGAAGCCTACAGCCATGGCTCAGGGCAGAGTGGCCCACCTCATAGAGTGGAAAGGCTGGTGTAAGCCTATTGACACTCCAGCAGCACTGGAATCAGACTTCAACTCTTACTCTGACCTCACTGAGGGAGAGCAGGAAGCGCGCTTTGCTGCCGGTAAGACATCTGTTGTCTTGTTTACCACATAAATATTATATTTTGCTTTGCGACACTCAACTTTTAAGCTGAGAATGGGTTTTTGAATGTGCACAGATCAGCTGAAAGCAAACACACCGAATCAGTGACTCACACAGCTAGGGCAAAAGGGCAATGAAAATGTGAGAAACTGATGAAATATCACAGAGGGGAGCCCAATTAAATGAAAAACCATCCTAACCAAAGGGTAAACATTTGTAAAAGAGGAGCAGATGAGTATGTCACGATTGGAAAAAAAAACAGTCAAAAACAATTAAAATGTTGCAATAGTAAAAAGAGAATTTGCAGAATTTAGCTTCAAACAATCACATTATCACAGTATACAATTTTCATTTGTACCCAACTTAAAAGCACTCTTAACATACACTTCGGATTTATTTTCTGGATAAGGAAAGTTCATGTTAATGCATAAATGCTCTCAGACTTCACTGCTATCGTAATATATATATATCAGCCAGCTTGACCACATCCAGAGGTGTTTGGTTAACACTTTGATCTCAGCATGGTATAAATGCAATCTGTACGGTGTGACCCCATTTAACAGGGCCCCCCAGTGTATTTAGCTTCTTATTTTAATTTGAAAGGTTACAATTTTCATTCACCCTGAAGACAAATGACTCAGTAGTAGTCACAGGTATTTAACGGTTCCAGCTCTGATCGATTTCGATTGGCAGTGATGGAAATAGGACACCTTTGCCAGCACGATGCAGTGACAGGCTGCCACACAAATACCGTCTGTCTCCACCTAAGCAGCATTTCAACATCTCTCGAAAGTTAGTCTGCACCATGTTTGAGAGAGAGGCTTAACGAGTAAGAGATATTAAGAAGAAGTATTCACTGCCACATTTTCACTGGCCTCCGTGCTGCTTTCTTAGGTTTACTAACCTGTTTTCCGGCCTGTGCTTAAGGTTTGAATGTGACAAACCCGAAAAAGAAAAAAACGAAATCAGATAGATATGCACATCTATTGCAGAGCCATGTCGACTGGCAATGGGGAGCAAGTCTTAAAAAAATATGCCAAATAAATGCACTAATTTCTAACTCTCTGGTGGCCTATTGGTTAAGCCCATATATGACCATATCATATCACAGCAACGGCCCTGTTTGATTCTGGCTGGGGACTTCAGCTGCATGTTGTACCCCTCTCTGTCTGTCATGAAGGCAAAGAAATCTATGGGTATCTATCTATGGGTCATGCTCTAAAAACACTGGGTTATACACTAACCATCATTCAGTTCAATGGCATCTTTCATACATGCATGGTAAACCTGACATTACCCAGAGGAGCTGTATGTGAGAACATAAATGTCCAAATCACTTGGATTGGGCATTAAACATTGTTTAACAGAGTTTACCCTGCAATGTCCTCATGTGTGATAGAGCAGGTAATTGTTTGGAGTGAGCGAGTGGGCGTGTTGATGATATTTCTATCATGCAAGAAAACAAACATCTAAGGTCATGAAAATAAGTAATTAACACAAAAGATTGTCAGATAAATTTAAAGAGAGGGACTCTGTTACCTCCTTCACATTCCACCCAGACTCCTTGCACCTAACCCGATTAAGAGTCTTTCCTGTAGGTGCGCATGCTTCTGACATGGTTAATCTCCTATTTTGTTTATTTTTTACGATCTCCATTAGTTGTGCCCTAGAGCACAGCTAATCTTGCTGTGTGATTCATGTGAGATGGGGAAACTCTTTTCAGTACGATGTCCAGTGAATCAGCTCTGGACATTGTACAGAATTCAAATGCGAAAACAGCTAAACACTACATCAACAGTTTATAACCCTGGTGACATTATAATGACATCATCACAGTAATCTGCCAAATCCAAACCAGTTGAGAGGTCACCTCACCCTTCCAAAAGAAGCAGAGTCCCTACAGCAGCATTGCTTTAGTTTTGTTTTTTTTTGTCATATAGACATCTGATCAAAAGGATAAGAAGATCAATTATTAATGCTAGGTGTCAATGCAAAGGCCTGTGGTAAGATTTCATTATTCAGATACAAATCTAATCCATACACACAGATGATTTGTTCCTCTCAGAGCGCCACAGCTCATGTGTCTCCTCTTATCTTTTACCCACTCACCTCATCTTTTTCTTTTCTTTCATTCACTCCCGCCCCCTCTATTTATGACTCCTTTCACCCCGTTCACACTGTCCCCTCTTAAAATGTTTCTCTCTTGCCCTCTGTCTTTTTATTCCTTTTTTTCTCTTCTTTTTCACCCCATCTCTCCCGCCCACTCTCCCTCCATTCTCTCGCTTGCTCCCTGCAATGCAGACTCTCAAGGTTAATTTGCACAGTAAGGTTTTGCTCCTGGCTAGGGCCACCGTGACTGAGCGATTTTCCTCTGTGCTTCAAATGTTGTCCTTTCTTTTCGTCTTTCCTCTTTTTTTATCTCACTATTTACAGGACTTCTCTTGTCCTGCCCCCATCTTTGTGATCCTTTATCACAATAAAGGATCCATTGCAGTATTCTTTGATTAGGGCAGTCTTTTATGTGCAACCTGGCCATTGCATGTAATTAAGTAATTAAGCTTTGCTTCATTGTAAACGGCTCATAAAGAGTCTAATCTTTCTTTCTGATGCTCTGCACACCCTTTTCTTTTATTTAATTAGTGTCTTGTTGACTAGAAGTCAACGGTAGGGGAGACATCAGTAGACATTGTACTTCTCCTTGTCTTTTTAGCTTACATCATCGTGTTCACTCCATCAGGGAGCCAGTTGTGCTGACTCCTTTTATTTTTGCCAACTCTTTCCTTGTAGCCCTGTGATGGTGTTACTGTGGGTGACTGGACACACTGCATGAATGTCAGCGAGCACGTTAGTCCATAAAGTGAGCGTGTGTGAATGTGTGAAGTGAGTGTTTGGTGTGTTTAGGCTTGTGTATGCAAGCTAACAGCAGAACGCAACAGCGTGTGTTTGTGTAGGAGGCATCCTGAGAATTGAAAATACAGGTGAGGGTTGTCCTATTGAAGGACTAACTTCTGCCAACATACACACACACACACACACACACACACACACACACACACACACACACACACACACACTTTCTTTGAAGGTAATCCTGCAGTGTCTCTCTGTGGTGCATGAAACTGGCTGCCAGCCTTGACTAACACAGAGGCTTATGTCACTGCGTGTGTGTTTGTGTGAATGAAAAGGACACAGGGTGAGAGTGAGAATATGTTGGAAGTATGTGTGGAGGTGTGTGTATGTGTGAATTGGAGTGGTGTTATTCCAGTGTCTGGTGCACTGTAATGTGCAGCAGAGGTTTATGTGAGCAAAAAAAGGCTTACACTGTGCCAGCAGCAACCAGCAGCAAGCAAGCATTTTCCAAATTTGGAAATTGGGTAGTGGGTGTTGGGAAAAAAATGTATTTGCTACAGGCGACAGCTCAATGAACGTGATCTCACAAAAATACATGAAGTGATGCCAAATAATGTGATGGTGACATGTATTGCGTTGAAATGACATGGTGGCAGTTTGGTTGGGTTTAGGCATGAAAATTTAGTTTAGAAAAAGATTGTGTTTGAATAAGTTTGTCACGTACAGGATGTACGTACGTCATAGTGACATAAGTTTGGGACTATTTGTGTAACTACTTAAAGGATGTAAACACGTTGAGTTATATGAGGTCAACACTGGCATTTAGTTTGCGACACAAACTGTGGCCTCCTGGGTGAAAGTCCTGTATTTGTTTGACCCTTTCATTAGCCTTGCTAGGTGGACGTTCTCAAATACCTATGGGATCATTACCATAGACTGTATAAATAATGAATGCAGCTACCATGACAAGATGTCACTAATTGGTTTGTGAACTCGTTGAAGCCTAGAGTTCGGCATCTTGGAGATAGAGGTGACCAAATTTGGATAAGAAGATAGATGTGACTTACAGACCGTGTTGACGCCTCACAGTCTGCCACTCAAACGGCCTGACTTTTAATAACGAGTCATGTAAAGGGTTACCTCACGTACAGTTGTCATGAACAGGGAAATTAGCTTTAGAGACCAAAACTGTTCTTTGAACCAGGCTGTAAAATCTTTTACTTCTGCTGTAAAATTGGGCATTTACTATGGAGGTGAGTGGGAATTTACTCACTCTCAAGCCTCAAGCGGCTATTAGAGAAACAAAAGTTTTTGGCACTTATGTGTTGGCTTCATTTCTCAGCCTTGGAAGTTGCCGCTTGGTTGTAACATCACCCGCTTCACATTGCATGGTATGATTCAACCAGGGAGTTCTTGTGTCCACCACAAATAATTATGCTAATTGATTTTTTTTCCGTGGCACATAATTTTAACACAATACGTGCCATCACCACGTAATGCGGTGTTAACAAGTCAAGGTAAATTTATGTGTATCTGTGAGACCAGGTTGGCTCAATCTAAGAATGCAAGAGGCTGATTATCTATGTTATATTCCCCCACAGGAGTTACAGTTGCCTTCCTACCTACTGAATATTTATGGTGTAAAACTTCAAACCACTGTACCTCCTGCAGCCTGCTACAGCTTATCCAAACTGTATCACTGCATGTACAAACACCTGCAGATACAGACATGAAGTTTAACATGTAGTAGAAATGTAGAAGTGTGTGTGTGTGTGTGTGTGTGTGTGTGTGTGTGCAACAGAAAAGAACAGAAAATCAGTTTCTTTTTCAGATCTACATAGTGAGCACACTTTAGCACACTTTTGTAAAGATGGGTCACATACAAAGCGGGGTTGTATGACTATATTTTCACATGAAATATTTTACCAAGTAACTATTCCATTAAAACATTATCATGACAATCTGCACCAGTGATGGAGAGTTAGACGCCTTGCCATCCAAATGTTAGTTGTTTCAGGTAATAAAGGTCTGTATTTAAACATTTAAATGTTTTTTTGTTGTTTTCTTACCATGTATTTTGCTTTGATGTCATTTAGGTTTTTTATTCCTTAAACGTCTGCATAAAACTAGGTCACCTCCTACGTGTTGCTGGCTATGCTCCTATTGTCATACAATAGACAGTGTGTGTGTGCTTCTGTAGGTGTACAGTATCCTTCTATCCCTATTG
Organism: Plectropomus leopardus; assembly: GCF_026936395.1. Taxonomy (NCBI): domain Eukaryota; kingdom Metazoa; phylum Chordata; class Actinopteri; order Perciformes; family Serranidae; genus Plectropomus; species Plectropomus leopardus. Next base: position 5,462,404 of record NC_142181.1, on the reverse strand, counting down.
TAGGTATTTATGTGTGGTATGTGGGTCAGTGACATAAAAACACACATATGTAGGTGAAAACGGTCTTTCTTTCTAAAGCTTAAGGAATCTGAAAAGGCTTTCAGAAGAGAACCAGAGCAGCCTTCTCACATGGATGCAGTTGCTGCAGGATGTGTGAGTGTTTGTGAGCAGAGTTCAGGGCCCATAGTGGAAGATGAATGAGAGCATCGATCTCTCTCTGTGGGAGACGCAACGCATGAATACTGAGCATTGAACAGAAAGAGAGTTAGAGAGACATAAAGAGAGAGAGAGGGAGGGAGGAGAGAGAGAGAGAGAGAGAGAGATTCAGAGAGATAGAAAATCCAAATGAGAACTGAGGGACGAGATTGGCCAGTGAAACAAAAGGGAATGGCAGGAATGAGGACAGCCAGGTGAGTCGATAGAGCGTTCCACTGACAGAGTAAATTGGAAGAAAGACATGACGCGAAGGAGAGAGTGGATGGACGGACAGGGAAGAATACAGAACAGATGGAGCGAGTGGAAGTGGATGAGGCTTAGCACAGAGATAAAAGAGAAAGGGAGTCTTTCTCCCTGATTGGCCGGCTCCTGATGATGATTGGAGGTGATTGGTCACTTGGACTTTGTGGCTTAGTGGTTCTGGCAGATGCTGAGTCACCTCAGCCAGGCACACACACACACACACACACACACACACACACACACACATCGAGGTCTTCTTTGTGGCCTTATTTGTGTGGGTTTTCCATCTATGCAAATTTTGTTAGCTGCAAAATGTGGCTATTAATCATTCTGGTAGTCGATAGATTATATATATATATTGTAACGGGAAAACCCTGTCTGTAGCAATTTATATGAATATATTATTGACTACAAGGTGAAAGTATTTCAAGCCACAAAAAGCAGTTGAAGTGGGCCTACATACCCAAACAGCTCTTATATATATATATATATATATATATATATATATATAACTTTAAAGTATCCATTAACCCTTTAAAACTTGAAAAAATGACTTGATTTCTTTTAAAAAGGTGGGAAGAAAACAATGAGCAACGGAAAATTAAATGACCCCAAAATAGCAAGAAATTAGTAAAAAGTACAAGAAAATGACCTGCGAATGAGCAAAAGAAATATAAATTAAAAAAAAAAATTCTAAAAGCATAAAAGAAAAAGATGATCTGGAAAAATGCTTTGAAAGTAATATATGATTTTGATCATTTAAACATCCTACCTTTTTTCCTAACTTCTTTTTTCCCTTGACATTTTCTTTCTAAAAATAATTGTCAAAATCTACTAATTTCTTGCAATTTGTAAAACATTGTATTACCAAGTGGCTCATTGCCTTTGTTTTTGATAGAAATGAAACAAATTTGCTCAGGGTTCAAAGGTGTAAATACATGTGAAAGGCATCTGGGAGCAGCACAAGAAAAGTGATGTGACTTTAGGTTTCAAAGGGTTAAAATGTGTGGTACATTTTGAGGGTGTACTCAGTAGGTGAATATTATTTGTTTCCACTATGAATATAATTGGGATTCATAGAGCAGGAAATTTGCCAAAAACTGAAACAGCCAACAGTGGGAAAATCGGAAACACTGGCTGGACCCTTTGTTTTTCTCAACTGCTGAGAGAACAAACTTATGTTTGAGAGTCACAGACTTAAATTCTTAATTTCCCCAGTTTCTCTACCAACACACATCAATGTGTGTTCGTCCATTTTTCATTCACTAATTATTTCCATTTCTGCAGCAACTTTGATGAGAAGCTGAAAAGGGTTTATTGTGAAGGAAAGCAGAATGAGTTGGTGAGGTGATGAGGGGCAGGCATGTTGTGAGCAGGGGGCAGGCTAGATGGATGGATGTGGATCTGGAGCACAGGAGATGATCAGTTCAGAGGAGCCACAAGAAAGCAGATACTCAGGCAAAACTACTAAAGGCTTTAACGTCTGCACCACACAAGTATACTGAAGTGATCTGAAGAGCCAGGTTTTAAAAACTGCAGGCTGATGAGTTGATGAGGCACATGTGAGCTGATGCAATCAGCAGAGAAGAGTGGACCAGGTGAGACGAGTTGGGTTGCCACGCCCAGAGACACATGTCCAAACAGACAAGAGAGACAAATACTGGAAAACAAGGGAGGGGATGAACCTGTAGCTTAGGTCAAGGCCATGACAGTTCAACAATTCAACACTTCGTGCCAAAAAAAAAGCAAAATGGAAAAAAAAAGCTAATGAGAGTAGAATAATATTTATTAAAAAAAAAAAACAGAAAAGGAAAGACAAATAATTCATTGGTGACTGAAACTAACATATGTGGTCATCCAGGTTCCATTGAAAAAAAAAAGACTGGGATTTTTCCACTGCAAATTTGATCATTGCATAAAAAGGTCTCACATGTCTTTTTTTTGCAATATCCAAATGAACACCATTTTTAGGATTTTTTAAGCCTAAGTGCAGTCACCAGAAGTAAAAAAGCTAATGCTAGGCTATAAATGAACTACCCCACAACCACATGGCATAATCCTGTATTTGTTGATTGTTTTTTTTTTTTTTTTTTAAAAAAAAGGGTAATGTTTTGTTTGTTTGTTTGTGTTTTATCACAAAAAATCAATATTAGAGAAATTTAAAAAAACATAGTTTTTAGGGTCAACTTTTGGGTACATTATCTTACACCATAATGATAACATATTTTTAAAAAGAGGCCTATTGTTTAAAATGTAATAAAACTGTATACTTATGGAACATATTCAAAAACCTTTTTGAACTTTGCAACCAAAATGAGGCTGCAAAAGCATGTTCGGCATGATGACGTTCTGTTGTCTCATTTAACCACTTGTTAGCCACCGCCTTTTTTAATGCACGTAAAAGTTTTAAAATTCAAAAGTTGGGTATTTACTGACATATTTTAAAGTGTGAAAGTCTCTTAAGCTTATGTTAATCACAGACCATATGCCAGGCATCTAACTGAAAACTCATTTAAAAAACTCTTAAAATCTGAGACGAGGGAAACAGGAGTGCTAAAATGCTAACTCATTTCCAGGTTATAGAACTCATTCTTTCAAAACTCTGTCGTGAGGGCGGTGAGTATGATTTTAATTTGTTGCGCTGATGAAACAATTGCTGAGGAAATGCATATCATGCTAAACTGACCATGTGAACCATCATGCTGCAGGTGAATTCAACCTGATCAATAAAGTTATCATGATCATCAGTACTGATTCCTTTACTTACATATTTCTGCCGGCATTTCCAGTGACATACAGATTTTGTCTGTGCTTTTTTAGAATCTCCTTCGTGCTTCTTCCAACTTACTCTGCACCGGCAGCAATGCATCCTTCACAACACCATAAAACACTTCTTCATCTTAAGTGCAGCAGCCAAATGACCACTAAAGACCACTGACTGTAATGGGAAAGCTGTCTGTCCGCTCAAATGCTACAGAGTGCACTTTGTTCACCGCACAGACCTGTCAATCATAAACGACTACATGACATGGAGACAATGGACTGCTGCCTCCTTGTTACCATGCCAACCATGTATTTGCGTTAGTACACATGCAGCTTACGTATGTGTATATGTGTGTGTTCACAGGTGTGGCAGAACAGTTTGCCATCGCCGAGGCTAAGCTGAGGGCCTGGTCCTCTGTGGACGGCGACGAGTCCAACGATGACTCATATGACGAGGACTTTCTGCCTGCCAACGAGCCCACCACACAGAGCACAGGTACACAAACACACACACACAAACGCAGTGCACGTATACACCACAATAACAGTGATAAGCTCATATTTATTCCCTTTCCTCTTTTCTAATACTCCATCGCTCATCCATCACTCCTCTCTCTCTCTCTCTCTCCCTCTCTGTATCTTTCATTGTCCCAGTGCCCTAGTTTTCATCCTCTCCCAACATTTTTTTTGTTCCTCGGCGCAATTTGATATCCCTCCTGCAACTTTAATATCATTTCCTTTGCTGCAGAGACAGTGTCTGTGTGAGGAAGGCGTGTGAGCGGGTTATAAATACACAGAGTGTATTTGACCATGGCTGTGTGTATGAGTGTGGGTGTGTGTATACCAGAGCTTTCATCTTGATTACACTGAACCACCAATAACCTGTACTGCAGGCAGCTAATAACATTCAGCTCAGGGTTGCTTCCCTATCTTCATATATCCATCTATAGCTTCTTCCCTCCTGGCAAAGGCCATTCACTGAATGGGGTTTCACACCTAGCAGCCTGTATAAGATTTTAATCAGCTCTACATGAAACCATTGCTGCAATACTTTTCTTATTGTGGGCGCATTATTTACAAAGTTTTCATTTTCTGTAAAATCAAAGATGATATTTCAGTTTGCTTTCATGTCACATTTTGATTTTGCAGTTTGTTTTTTAACACTGTCATCATCAAATTGTTTAACTTTTTAGACATATGTTGATATTTTTATGCATTTTGCTTAAAAAAAACTCAAGATTTTTGGAGTTATGCACATTGCTTTTTTTAAACATATCTTCTTAAAGCTAACCTGTTGATCTAAGAGTATAATCAGTGCATATCTTTGAGACCTACAAAATGTGTTGAATGATATAATGTCATCATACATTACCTTTAAAGCACTTTTTAAAACAAATGTTAAAACCGGCTACACATCTTTATATTTGTTAGTTAGCAGGGTTTTTGTTCATCGGGATGCACTCCTACATTTTTTGTCACTGTTGCCAAATATCAATCTGTAGAGAAACATGGAATCAGAGCAAACCTGTCAGTAAAGCAGTAAAGAGACACAAACAAAATGGTGACTTAGCTCATCAAAACATTGCTCTGTACCTCCGCTAGCAGGAGCCAAATACATTACTGTTCAAGCCATTTCAGCTAAAACAGTGCCCTGTACATAATTTGTGAAAATTAGTTGCCAAGGAAAAAAAAACATCCTCCTGTAGAGCCTACATCCTATTTTGCATCCAAATGTTCTACAATCATTCATATAACATAACAAATGTAGAGGATGACTCATTTTCATTCTGCCACCTGAAAAGAGGAAAATATATCTGATGTTACTATTTTTAAGTTACATAACTGGTTAAGGTAAACAGCATTACTGATCTTTAAACCTATTTTTGTAACACTATGCTGGAGTAGTCTACTATTGAATCCAGCCCAATTAAATCTGGACTGCTCAAATTGCAAACAAGGATGCTCAACACTGCCAGCTAAATGTTATTTTAAATACTCTGCCTTGATTATCAAGCTAAGAAAAAAGAAACATTTACTGGATTATGTCGAATCTTTGGAATACCAAAGATTGGGTTTTTTTTGACAAAACACCCCCACACTCCACCTAGCTGTTAGTGGCCAAAACCTCCGCACGGTACTTTTAAATGAGCAAAAATGTGAATAATGACTACAAAGGGTAAACATTTTTTTTAATGCTAGCTAGAAATAAGGATTTATTACTGTATTTCTTGGTAATATCTAAACTTGCAACCACTCAATGACCCTGTAGGAGGCAAGTTTGTGTTTCCTGGGATAGCAAAGGAATGACCGTGGTGATTCTGGAACTTGATGACTTTTGTTGGTTGCATTGGTTCAGTTTAGGCAAAGGTTTAAATATTTGAGAAAGGCATCTGAACGCAAGAAAAGTGTTGTCATTCCAGGTTTTTGAGGGTTTATGGTTGATGTTTGAATGTCAGTGAGCCAATCAGAAGCAGAGTGAAGCAGAGCAAGGCGGGTCATTACCTCTCTTATCACTGTTGTTCTTCCTTCAGGACTTCACGCTCACAGTCTGTATCATTCCCTCTAGATGTGTCATCATATCCTCCCTACTTGAAGGACCTGATCCACAGCCAGCTTTGCCAACACCTGGGCCTGCGAGGGCCCTGCGGCGAGGGTGGAGGAGGAGGTGGAGGAGGAGGCGGAGAGGGAGGCGGCAGCGGCGAGCCGTCCCCGACAGCAGGCAGCCCAGGCTCGTCCAGCCTCTGCAGCCTGGACGAGCACCATCCGCTGCTGCGTGACCTGGGCGGCCACCGCGGCACCCACTCCCACAGCAATGCCGCCGAGCTCGCCGCCAAGATCCTGTCGGCGCTGCAGGGCGGAGAGGAGCTGCTGCTTGCCCGACTTCAGAGGGCAGGGCAGAGCGGGCGCAGCGGGGGGGACTGCGGCTTCCACAGCCTAGGCGGGGGAGGGCGGGGCATCAGGCCCTGCGGGGGTCAGGACTCTCCTTGCTACTCCATGTCTTACTCTGAGACGTACCTGTCACCTGGCGAGGACGACGACACCCCCTGCAAGGACTACGAGAGCACTCTGTGCCAGGTGGAGGCGGAGGGCAACGGAGTGGAGTACCCGCCCAACTACGACCCACGCAGGAGGGTGTCAGACGTGGCGTCCTCTGGGGTTGTGTCTCTGGATGAGGAGGACGAAGAGGAGGAGGAGGGGGTGGGAGAGTCAAACAACCAATGACTCCTCTCGTCTCACCTCAGTGTTCGATCCCTCCAAGATCTTTGGAGGGGTTTCTTTTTTGCAACAACTTCCCCTCTCCTCCATGGCGTCTGAAAAGTTTGAACCGCCACGCATGCTGTTTATTTTTCCTCCTCTGACTGAAACATAAATCATCCGTCTTTTCCTTACTTGCAGCATTTCAACTCCCCCTCTCCACCTTGTGACTGCTTTGTCTCCATTCGATGTATCAACTCTATTTTCTTTAAAGGCGTCCAAACAATCTTTTTTTATCAGTGTGAAAACAGGAGCACTGAACTTGCGACAGCAGTCCAGTGACGCACTCGTGAGTATGACATACGGCTCCGTCCTTACCTGCGGCGCAACGATGGACGCCACCGACAGGCAGACAGAATGACTGAGTCCAAAACTCTGACTTATCTTTGCATGTGTTTTGCAAGTGCTGAAAACGATGGGCTGACCCAGTCTTGAGCACGGTTTGTAATCTCAGCTGTTCTGTATAACCCCACCCCCCGCCCCGCCCACCTCCCTAACATCTCCTACGGGAGGGAGTGTTGACACTGCGTCCCGGGACCTGCCCTTACCTCCCTCCCTTCCCCTCCTCCTTTGCAAGAGACAAAATAGCATCCTTTCGGGCATGGCTTGCTGAGTATGCCAAACTATTTAACCCTGTCACTACCAATTATGAGCAAATGCTGGAATGTTCAAAGCGACAGGACATAGTATGTATTTTAAAATAACAAAAGTTTAAAAAAGAAAAAGATTTGTCACAAATGATATAACAGAAATGATATGCTTTTATTGTACTAGTTTTCTATCACTCCAACATGTTGTTGTTCACATTATTCCAAACATCATTATGATGGACATCTGCCATAATGATCAACTATAACTACTGGATATTTTTAAGGTTCTGTGGATTCCTGCATGGAAGACACAAGAACTTTGGTTGTCTTAAAAAAGAAAATACACAGCAGCAGCAGCAGCAGCAGCAGTGACAACAAACACTGACAGAATGTTCCAGAAGTGACCCTTCGGCGATAGGTTTTCGGCAGGAAGTGGCGCAGCTGGAAAAGACAAGAACGTTTTTTTTTCTGTGAAGACGAGTTGCATCGGAGATTTTTCTATATTTTTGTATGCGTTGTCTTGCTTTGATCTCTTTGCCTATGCGGCGTGCCAGTGTATGTGGTTTTTTGCACGAAGCTAATGTGGCTGTAGATTTCTCCTTTTCTTCGTTATCACTGTGTGATATAGTTTACTGGGAAAAAAGAAACAAACAATACAAATGTGAACAAAAAAGTTTTTATTTTATTTTTTATTTCAAAAGAGGATACTGTGATACGGTTTGCTATTGCCATTTATCATGATCCTCACGAAGAACTCCTTTCTTTTTTTCCAAAATTTCAAAAACGCTCTTCTTTCTTTCCTCTCATACTGACTCCTGAAAAGCTTTGCCTTTTATTCTATACTTTCACTTCTTTTTTATATTTGCAAAATGGCGTGTTTACGTGAAACACACCGAAACTCCCATGTCCATGGCGATGTGAGGAGCCCTGTTGAGGTTCTTCTAGAGGGACTGTCATTCATACAACTCAGGAAATCCCATTGGACCAGTTCATCAATGCATCCCACCCACACTCATGCAAAACATTCATCTCTCATCCTCCATGTGTGCGTGCTTGTGGTTGTGCATTTTTGTGTGTTTGTGTAGAAAGAGCCTGGTGTGCGTAGTTATTTTCTACAAATAATTAAAGCACAGATTCAATCCCCACGTCCTTCTTTAATGTTGTTTGACTGTTTAGAAAAGCCTCAGTGTGCAAGTACACATGTTTTGTGCAAGTGTGTGTGCGTGTGTGTGTGTGTGTGTGTGTGTGTGTGTGTGGCTGTATTGTAAGATGTCAGCAAGCTTTTTAAGCTTGCACTGTATTTTCATTCCAAAACCCCTCCAATGCAGCGATTCCCTTTAAAGCAGTGTCTGGTGTAGCTGAGCTCTTGGTGGAGGTTAAAACTTAACTGGTGCTGGAGATTTTTTTTAAAAAAAAACAGTACTTGGAAATTATTTTGAAAAAAAGACGGGATGACATCACTTAATCGGACTTCTAAACGTAAAAAAAAAAAAAACTGAAAATGAGGAGTTCCAGTCAGGAGAGTTGAAAAAGACAGCGACAACTCAGGGGGAACCATTGAAGCTGTGCCTTTCATTCATCACCTTTGACCTCCAAAGTTGTACCATCATCATCACATCCTCCATGCTATCACTCAGGCCATTGCTTGACTTCTTTCTACTTCACCTCCCTTTTCAAGTGTAGAGTAAAACCCTACTAAAATCTGACTGAGGCTGTTGCACCTCCTGTGTGTATTCACGCGCCGCGCCGTAGCTTGAGGTTACAGCAAGCCCATTTGCGTCACTGTCCTTTTGGTTGACATTAAAAGCTGGGCGATGCTGGTGAGGCGAGGTTGTGCTTTTGTCCTGGCACGGCGACGAGAGCGTGCCATGCCCCCCCCCCCCCACCCTCCACCCCACCCCACCCCACACACACACATACACACACACTCCCCATTCATCAGCTTGCTCTGTCCACCACAGGGCATTTGCTCCGTCCATCTCTCTGAGTGTCCTCCGTCCTCTCCCCGAGCAGTGTGTGTGTGTGTGTAGGATGGTGTGTGCGTGAGAGAGAAGACGGGCACCTTGGTGTGAAGCATTTTTCATTCACTCAGCTGTCTTGTCATCTCTTGCACATTGACGAGTCTTTGTATTATTATACTTTTGAGGACCATGACCACATTCGTTCATCCTCCAGCACTAACCCTAACTCCCCAAAATCTAATCTGAACCCTCAATCCGTTCGTTGAAGTGGCACTTTGGTGGATTTCTTCATCTTTCTATCCTGTTGAGAACATTTTGTCCTCACAAGAATAGAAATCGAAGCCTTCCCGCTGACACACACACACAGACAGCCTGATGAATGTCTCCCCTCTCCATCCTTCTGTCTCACTCTGTCATTTCCTGCCCCCTCACCCTCCACTCCTCCCGCCCCCTTTGTCTCTGTCCTTTCCTCTTTTCCTCCTCTCTTTCTTTTCCTCCCACCTCCCTTCTACCCCTACAGGGGCTCATTACGTAACTAGGAGGACATCTGAGTGCTACCTTTGCCGACAGGCAATTAGCCCGCGATTATAAAACCGCCTGACGAACAGGAGATGCTTATCTCTCTCCTGTCTGTCTTTCTATTTCACCCTCGTGTCTTTTTCCCTTTCACTCCATCTGCACCCTCCCCTCCGTTTTCTCTCTTCCTCCTCACCGCCGCATCTTTTGAGGTTAGCTGTCCCAGAAAACTCCTCGCAGATTGTGGAAAAGCTATGGGTGATCAGGGGAAGTGTTCCTCGGAATTGATTAATATTTCGTAGCCCAATAACAGAAGAGCGCCCAGCTGTCCTTGAGTGAGACAGATGTCTTAAGAGTGAAGCATAATTCTTTCTCTCTCTCTCTCTCCCTCTCTGTGTTTGTGTGTGTGTGTGTGTGTGTGTGTGTGTGTGTCTGTGTCTGTGGGCAGTTTGTTGCTTCAGGCAAGCGCTGACATTGGATACTTATCAGAGAGAAGTGCTCCAGATTCTCTCGCTGTGAGTGTGTGTGTGATCGTGGTGGGAGAACCCGGCACTATAAAAAGACATCAAAACATCTGTGGGACAGCTTCGAGGCAGGAGGGCGTATGAATATTCAGTCGGCGGTGGTGCTCCTGTCACCCTGTAGCCTACTTACTGTTTTAGACCAAAGCTGAAGGGCCCGGGGACCGCTCTCACCACATCGCCGGCCCCCAGCGGTGAATATTAGGAAGAAACCTGTGAACATGACTGAGACTGTGAACACTGCTGCAGGACCTGAGTATAGAGAGTGTAATCTTCACAGAATGAGATGGTCTGTGTTTAACCCACATTAGCCTTTACCGGCTTAATTAAAACATCCCACAATCCTCGGGGGGTTCGGGTGCACACGGTGACACCGGGCACACACATACACACACAGAATTAAAAAAAGGCTTGTGAGAGTTCAGAGAGTAAAGCCATACAACTCAACGAGCAGATACAAAGACTTTATGAACAGGGTATGAGAATTATATAAAGATGACCCAAAATGAATGTACTGTCCCATCCACATCCGACGTGGGTTGCACATCACCATCAGCATCAATGAAACACACTCGACCTTCTCCTCCCTCTGAAATCTCAATCCCGTCTTTCTTTTTCCAACTCTTTTTTTTCCCTTTTGAATACTTTTCTTCCTCTTTTGGCTGAATGTAATTATTTGAATATTGCCACCTTGGATTTGAAAAATTACTCTTTGTTTGCTGCATCTGACATTATTTCGAGTTAATAAAATATTGTTATTGTTCTTTGCAAAAAAACATTTGGTGTGCTTTTTTTTCATGTCATACTATAGAGTAGAGGAGTAGGGGGAGATGTGTGGGCAGCTCCACTAATGTAGTGTTTTATGATTATGATTAGATAATGAGCTACGACATTCACCTCTTTCAATACCATTCATTACTGGACATTCACTGTGGTACACACACCATAAAATCTGATGTAATTAGCTCCCTGACATGACGACATCATCATTATTAAGTTATTACCAGGGCAAAGGACGGCAGCCAGAGAAACCGCACAGAGGTCTTAGTGATCTTACAGCAGTAAGTATTTCATCTTTCCATGACATCATGGGCCCCCGGGGAGCTCAGTTATCCATTTGGTGGGTCGAAGGAGAGGGAGGGAAATATCAGAGCACGACGTGATGGATTTTGAAGAAAGTGTGTGATCATCAGGGTTTTGAACTCTTGGAGCTTGTAGATAGGCGTGGTATGTTGGAGTGTAAATTAGACGCTCCTTGATTAGGTTTCTAAAAATGTGAAAATGAAAGACAAAAGTTCTGTATAAAACCAGTCGCCAGATGAAAATATCGGCATCGTATGTTTCTGCAGCTGATGAATGAGTTACATTTGTACATTTCACATCACAATGTTTCTAAAGTGATGTGATAGCAGATGGTGGATGGCAAGACACTTGGGGAAGCTCAGACCACTGTTCGAGACCAATAAACAACCAAACAGGTTGTTTTTTTAGCAAGTCATCACTGCGTTTCCGGTGTCTTTTTAGTCAACCAAGGTTTTTTTTTTTAAATGACCCCTCACTGCTTTACCTCCGGGTCAGTGAATTTTTAAAACATTCTTTTTACTAAGACACAGCTGTTTTTTCTGCCAGGATTGTGTGTTTCACAGAGACTCTGATATCTTCTGCAGCAGTGATTGTGCCACCAAAACAGGCTGTTTAAGCCCAAATACAATCTTCTCCTAATCCTAAATAAGTGTTTTTGTGCCTTAACCTAAGAGTACATTAACCACAGCATGGTTGAAATGTAAAGAAATTTAAGTTTCACCAGAACTGCTACATAATGTCATACAATGTAACGTATCGGTGGTTTGCAGAAACGTACGATGCCAACTTTTTTCTTTTGATAATTGGGTTGATGAAACTAGCAACATAACAGCCCAATAATTGCCCAAGACTGAGGAGCATGTGAAAAGTCTAATTAGTTTCTGAAGTCAAGGTAAGTTCAGTAGGTCAACAGTAAAATGAAAAACAGTATACTTTTAAGAGTGTGTGTAGCTAATGCAGTACTGTGCCAGATGATGATGACAGACTCGATATATTTCACAAGATCTGAAAATGGCCTTTCAAAAAAATAGTGTCCTCTAAAATGACTCATATTAGCCTTTTTCGTTATCTGCCACTTTGTTGTGTAACAGTTAAATATAGAAAACTGAAAATGCAGTGATGAGCAAAAATACTTATATGACTCACATGATGCCAACCTGAAAAGGTGAATAAAATCCGAACACACACACACACACACACACACACACACACACACGCATAATCTTTTCTTTGTGGTACAAATCTCATCTCACCATGGCTGTGGAAACAGGGTGGAACCACATGTGATCTTCCCCGTTCAGACAGCCATGAAACAATCAGATTTCTGTCACAGAGCGAAAAATCATTTTTTCTGGTCTTGGGCCTGAGTGGCTGTCACACTGGTTGTGAACTGAACATGACCAGCAGTATCTAGGTCAAGACTTAAGTCAATCCTAGTGTTTGAAGTTTCACTTCTGAAACTCAAAATGGTCTAAATGTTTGAATCAAATATGTCAATACAAGACAACTGCAGTTTTGGCACTTTGGCCAAAACTTTTTTCAGCCAGAGAGGTTGCCACAATATTGCATAAGTACAGAACAGTATCATTTTAACCATCTTAGCTGGTAAGCATGCTAACATAAGCTAATTAGTAGTAAACACAAAGCTGAGGCTGATGGGAATGTCACTAGTTTTCCACATTTTTGGTCATAAAACAAATTAAAATGTGTATATATATTTCAAAGCAATCCATCAAATAGTAGTCGAGATATTTCAAGACCCAAGTGATAAGACAGGATGTACACGAGTCAAATAAAGTTTTTCCAGTGCAGACAGCTGCATTTCCAGAATTTCTTCCAGTTGCAACACCCTGACATGGCATTAAAAAAACATCAGTTTAAGTCACAGTAGTGGCTTGTCCTGACCGTGGTGTTCACTGAGGATTGCGGTTGATTTGACGATGATTAATGGATGCCCAAAAATGCTAAATGTATTTTCTTTGATGTTCTTTTTCTCTCCTCAGCTGTTCCACACCGGATCTGCTTTTGCCTCATTAGCATCATTTCATCATTCCCTCTCCTCTAAATTCAGCCAGGGTGCACCTCATGATTCGCCATCTGTTAGAGGTCAGGAGAGATACTGTGTTCTGGGCTCTGGAGACCACAGTGTGCCACCCAGAGACTAAAAGTACTCCCAGTGGAGACACTGGACCTTTGGCTGAGAGCTGAATGGATGAACTTCTCTAATGCTGACTGTGAAGAGGTGAAGGAGAGAGCTATAGTTTAAAATTCTGTCTACTTTCTATTATCCTGCACTTTTTTTCAGATCATACTGCATATAGAGACTTTTTTTTAACTGTTTTGAGAAGTCATTCTTGTAATATGCTGTGGAAGATTTATTAATGCATAATATTTTACACAAGGACAGATACAAGTGTTTCATCTGAGAGCACAAATTGGGACTGTCCTGTTGATGTATGCTGCTTGTTTTATCTAGATTGTTTCAGCTTTATAACTCAAACATGAAGTGTCCCTGCTATGACTGAGGCCACATTACCAAACTGATGTGCTGCTCAATGTCATTTATCACATCCTAGGAAGAAAAACACACACGTACATACCATAAAAGTATTAATATGACAGTCTTGAATGTCACTATTGACATGTGGCACTGCTCAAAGGACAGCATTCTTGTCAATAGGAAAATGTCACTTCAGGTAAAGCTTTTAAAAAGGGGATGTAAAGGTCAACTGGGCTGTATTTACCTTGGCTTTTTTTCAGAGTAAAAAAAACATTTTGCACATTTTGTGATTTTGGCCTTGAATTTGTTCCCTCAGGAAGCACTCTCCATTTCAGATTTGAACTTCAGAGTGTATCCGTTATTCCATTAGCAGGTTAGCAAAACTTAAATGGCCAATTTTCCCTTGCATTATTGATAAAGTGCTCATATTGTGTGCTCAGTCTGTCTAACGGACAACCTGACCACTCCAGCGCTCAGCTATTTCTGACCACATGCTGGAGGCCTCTTCAAGTGGCCCCCTTCAGTCTTATCTCTGCTGTGTGTCTGAATAAGAAGGGGTCTCCACTCCTTATCAGTTTGTCCGTTACATTCCTTGCACCAGCGGTTGGACAAACTGCCATTTATGGCAAAAGGAAGAACACTATAGAGCCCGCGCTGTGCTCCACTGACCCACAATGCACCAGGGCATTATAAAAACCCACAACAAGGACCCCTGGACAGTGAGTGAGAGGTTATTAGCTTTTGGTAAACCTTTTCCTTGACTGTATTTTGTCAGCATTTATTCTGAGAGGGTTCACAGTAGAGAACAGGATTTATTTTCTAAAGCTTGGGCATATTGAGAGTGGGAGTGTGTTTTCTAACTGTGTGCATATCCTCTGCCATGGCATCACTGACATCCTCCAGCCGCACATCCTCCTCATCCTACCGCTCATCATCACGTTACAGCACCTCCAGCTCCTACCGGTCAGAGGGCTCACTGGGCGGATCATCCAATTCTCTGGATCCCCTTTTTGAGCCGTTTCTTGACTCTGCTGATCATTCCAGTCTGTTTGGAGAAGAAAGCCCTGGGGGACCCAGCTGTTTGGCCCCCTTTAACAGGCACAGCAGATCCTCCTATGGTCACAATGGTAAGGGATTTGACTGCTGCTGAGCTCCATCTTCATTACTGACTGCTGCTTTGCCTTTCACCCTTCGCATTATTGCACTGTAAACGCAATTAACAATGATAACGGTGACAGATGTACCACTCAAAGTTTAACTAATCTTAGCCTCATAAAACAGTTGAAAACCCTGCCTACAGCTGACTTCTTCATGCTTCAAGCTAACTCATTTTAAAACAAGAATCCCGTAAAATTGCAACACATTTTCATACAACTGTTCATATAATATCTGACAAATCTGCGTCCCATAAATGACATTACGTTGTCATCGTTATGTAGCTTATTGAAGTTACTGTGGTTCGGTTTATAAAAAGAAACATGGTTAAGCGTCCTTAGGTTTAGGCAAGTACAGTTGCTGGTGAATAGGAAAACAAACACTGTGACAATATACTTGAAAATTAATTAAAGGTCACTTGTTTCTGAGCAGTTGTCTCCTGAGGAAAGTCCTTTGAGAAAATTACCTGCTTGATTATGTCCACACAATACATTTTTACTTTTAACATTACAACAGAAAATGCTTTTGAGATGAAGATGTGTTTGGCAAATGTCATGATGCCCTGGATAATGTTGGCTGTGGTGAATTATCTTTTTATTATAGTGTAAAAAAATATGCAGAAAAAAGGTTAAATGAGCCTTTCCAGGATCATCATGCTTAACTATTCTACTGGAGCAGTTGCTGTTTTAGTGCCAGGCTCATTGGCACTATTGCAGCATTTCTTGAGGCATAGGGTAGATCCTTTTCCACTCACTTTCCCCACCAGCAGGAAGGAGGCATTAGTATCTCAGATTACAGCAGTGGGTTGATTGAAAGAAAAATGCCACAGAGTAGAAAAAGACCTGCGGCTCAGAGAGAGTAATGATCCAGAGTCGTGAGAGCTTCTGTGCTCTCTGTGAGAAAAAGAGTCTGTATGGCTCCAGACATTGTCTACTGGGACACATAAAAGCTAATAGCAAGGTGGAAAAAAAATTAAAGGAAAAATGAAGTGCTAATATAAAACAAAGAGGAAACTACATGTAGTGTTACAGCAGATCTACTACCATATTAAGCAGAAGCAGCCACAATTTTTTTTTTTTTTTTTTTAAAGTGTATTACTGGTGTGACGCCAGAGATCAAAGAATAATGAATAGTCAGGCCTAAACAGTGATTTAATTTAAACTATTTGGAATATTTTAGTACTTAAATGTCAAATAAAATAGAAAAAGAGGACATGTATATGATGCTCCCACAGAGTCTCTTATTTAGTGAAAGATTGTGTCTTTCTAGACTGGCAGTAAACCACATTTACAGCCAAAAAAGAAGCTTCAGCCTCTCATGGTTTATAATAGCCTTTGTGTTCTAGACTGAACATAATACAAAAAACAACCCAATCAACTGAGCAATAGTACTTGGCTTGACTATGTGGAGCCTGAATGTATAATTCTATAAAATAAATAAGACATCATTGGCTTATAATAGCCTTTGTGTTCTAGTCTGAACATAAAATACAAAAATACAACCCAAACAACTGAGCAATAATGTTCGGCTTCATTATGTGGAGCCCAAAAGTATAATTATATCAAATAAATAACTCATCGTGAAATACACAATTGAGTGAAGGAATTTTGCAAAAATGTATAAATCAACCACCATTTCTAAGGTGATCTAAGGAAACTTTTATGTAATCACTTATTTTCGTAATAGCAGAGGTTGAATGGAGTTCACTTTTAATTTATTATAGAAGATTTTGTAATAATTTCCTTTGTCAAAAGTCCATTCCATGCCTTTTTTTAAAATTCCATAATGTCTTCCAATGTCCCCTTTCACTTCTTGAGGGCATGTAATTGGTTAAAATCATGAAGTAAAAAGTAACATTTTAAAAAGTGCCAAGACAACAGATTTTTGAAGGGTCCATTTAATCAGCTATATCAACATATTTTCACTGCTCACGATGTTGTTCTAAACATAACTCCTCTGTTGTTTTTCTGTAGCTCCTGTAGGTGGTGCTGTGATGGGCCGACAGAGCAGCACAGGTGGCGGGGTGCGATGTCTAGGAGACAGCTACTGCATATCAGCTGACGTCAGCCAGTTTGAGCCGCATGATGTGGTGGTGATGGCCTACAACCACCATGTTGTCATTCATGCCCAGAAGGTGTGTGTGTGTGTGTGTGTGTGTGTGTGTGTGTGTTGTTACAACTGTCATTGTGAGGACGCTTGTTTCTAAACTTTGGAGTGAGGACCATTTCGCAAAGTGGGGACTTTTAGGCTGGTACTCACTCTATTTTTATCACAATGGCCTCTAGAGGTTGTTTACAGATCCAGATACACTCACTGCTCACTTGTTATCGCCCCTACTGACATTTTCAAGTAAATGCACCATCGAAAAAGAAAATCTAAAACTTCATGCCACTTAATGTTATGCACTTTTGAGTTATACTTTTAATTCATACCCTCATAGGTACAACATACCTCTTAAAACACACACACACACACACACACACTAATTAGTTAAGTTGATTTACATAGCGTCTTAAAAAAGAAATATTCAAGTGACCCAAAAGTTTCACTGAAATACTTATTAATATTTTTATATATGAATATTTCTACAATCAAAGATTAAGTGTCTCAAGTAGATATTTCTCAAGGTCACGACCAAAAACCCAGCTGGCACCGGATGTCAATATGACATCAGAAAGAAATTTGACTACATCAGACTGACAAAAATATTGGTTAAAATGAAAATCAGGTTGGCGATACTTCAAATGTCTAACAACATCAGATATTCATGTTGTGTTGATGTTAACATTATGTAGTTTATTAGGTTTTGCAGACAATGGGTTTTGTTCTCAATAGCTGATGACATAATGGTGTTATTCTACATTGGGATGATGTTGACATGACACAACCTAAAATTAAAACAAAATATCAATCTCATCTGCCTTGATTATTCTATGCCAAACTCACGTTGGCATTGAGCCCGGTGTCACTCTGAATTCATCAAATACATTTGCTGTTTAAGTGCTTCAGTGTACGAGCATGAAGCCAAGAGCTACCTTCCACATCAGACCAGAGTGTGGCTGGATGGTATCAGATGAGAACATGCTCAGAAAGGATTGATGGTGTTATTGTAATGGTCAGACAGCACCAGTTACGTCCACATGCAATGTACGCAGGCACCCTCATTTGAGAATGAGCTTCTTTTGCCTAAACCTAACCATCATAATGGTCCACGTTGGTTGCCATGTGCTGTTGTGTAAACATAAGGACCGTGCAGCATCATTCAACCATGTGTACCTGTTGACATCATGGTACTGGCACCCTGGAGTGTAAACAGTTGACACATAAGGATACCTAAAATGTCATAAGTAGACACAGAAGGTCACTGACAGAGTGGCACCATGTGACGAATTGTGATGAGAACGTGTTGTCGCATTAGACATTGTCCTGACATCAAATTTTTGTCACCTGAGTTAAATTCAGCCAATTAACAACATTTAATTAGGTGGCTAGCTGGGAAGGTTAGGCACCACTAAGTCAAACAATAAGGAGCATCATTAGCTGCAGCCTTACTCTACATACCATTGCAGATCTTTATTAATTAGTGTCTACTCATAAACAAACAGTAATCAATCAGATCAACACAAATACAGAATCAATCTGTTTCATTTCCATCATGTCAGACTTGGACATGTTCTGTCTGTTCATCTGTAGACATGCTTCAGCTTGCTTGTCTGACGTCTCTTTCTCTTCCCTCACAATTTGATGTTAATCGTGTTTAAATCGTGAGTGAGTAGCAGACAAAGGAGCTTTTGCTTCAGTGAAGGGAAAATTATTTTAACAGGGGTCAGCAGACAAATAAAAAAAAAGACCGTTCAACTGGCCTTAAAGTCTTCAGAGAACTAGACAGTGTTCATTTCCTTCCCCCTTTCCTCACTTTTTTGTCTCACTCTCCACCAGCTGAGCAGCACTGACCTCTTTGCCCTTTTCTCCATCACTTCTTCTCACCCTCTTTTCTCCCCCTCACGCCTTTTTCGGCCCTGCTGCTCTTCTCACTTAATCCTCCCGTCCTTATGTGCACCACAACCTTTCTTTTCATCATCTTTTCTTCCTTCTGTTTACCCCCGTTCCAACAGCTGTCCCCGTCATATTCAGATAAACCCCTCCATCTTCTTTAACCTTCTGTCTCTGTTCTGCAGGTACTAGATGATGGAAGTGTCAGCGACACATTTACCCATAAGTCCCTGTTTCCAGAGGATATGGACCCATTGTCCGTCAGTGGGAATCTTAACCCTGATGGTACCCTGGTGGTGAGTGTCCGCCGGACCACAACACTGGGTGGGCTGGAGTCTCCGAGTGTTCCTATCTACCGCAGTGAGGCTCACCTTTGACTTGTGGCCTCAAAGTGCTCCTTACAGTATCTCAGCTACCATTGTTTTATGATTATATGATAAAATTCAGTGCAGTTCACTCACTGACCTATCAAGCCGATAAAGAAACTAGAATTTAACTGGATTATGTCTGTGGATAAGTATTATATAATAATAGCTATTTTTATCCCTCGTTTCAGCACACTGTTCAACAATACCATATCTCCACAGTTTCTGGCTGGAATATGATGATTATTCATACCATTGATTTTAGTGACCTCCTGACCTTAAGTCCAGCATTACTGTTAGGTCAAAGTTTTATCTCCATCAAAAATTTTGTCATTTTTGGTCATTTGTTTTTGCTGCCTGTGTCAAACTTACTCTAGCATGATTATCCAAGTGGCTCAATGCTCCACCTTTAGGCTACATAAGAGACATAAACATCTATCAGGCGGGTTTTTAAGTTTATGAGATCATGGTGGATAGATGAGGGGAAATAAAATTGGGTTTATTTAAAATTGTACTTCATGCAATTTCAATGATACCCCTTTTGCACCAAAATTAGCATTGGTTCTTGAACTGGATCCAGGACCCTTGGAATCTCTATGCTATCTAATGAACTGGCCCATGTTTCCACCAGTCCTGATTAGAGCTATTGTAATCAAGGATGAGTCATAAAAAGAGGGCCACTGCATACTCAATTTATGTCTCTATCGTTGACTTCTCCATCCTCTGTTTCCTACCTGTAGAATATTACACGCCTGCTGATGTTTTCATGGTTTGCAAGTATTCTGCTATTTTTTGGTTCCATCTGGGAACCAACTTTTCAGGCTCCAAATTTTTTAAAAAATATTATTTTCTTTTTAAAATTCTTTGAACAGTAACCCCACATTGGCGGAAAAGGGGTATGTATGGATTTTTATGTAATTATACAATGTTTCAAATAGTTTTGAAGGTTTTTTAAAAGATTTTTTTTTTTTTTACAATAACAGTGAAAACTGGTGCACTCTGTGTCACTTTTAACCAAGCGTCCTTGGATCAGATCCATGAGTTAGATGGGTGCTATTTGTCAGATAATTTTAAATCCCACACACAATGGCTTTAACTTACTGCTATGACATACTACACATAGACTATTCAGGTTCCTTGAAGGTCCATGTTTGCCTTGCAAAAACTTGCCTTAACTCAATTTAGCAATCCTTTCATTTGAACAATGTGATTTCATACTTTTTTCATGTTCATCTTGTGAATTCATACTGTACGTTACACATGTCAAACTAAATTGTATGAGGATTTGGTCTTTTTTTAGGCATACAATAAATGTGCATTTTTATAAAAAGTGTAAAATAAACTTTTGTTAATTGTAATGGTTGTTTGTTTAGCGTAATTTCCCCCCTCTTCATCATTGGTCAGAAGGCACACAGGAGCCACAGAGTGGAAGCTTTTAGAAGTTAAATCATCTCTGGCTGGGCTTGAATCATACAGAGTTGTGATCACAGCACACAGTCCAACACCCAGGGTAAATTTGTTTAACCTGAATCTTACTTCTTCAATTTAAATCTCGAGTCAGTAGATTTCAGTCCACTGTGTGTTTCTCTGGGAAAAAATGGGTTGATGTTAGCAGCGTCAGGTCTGACAACAACCAGACACTGGTCCTGAGCCAGTCCAGATAATTGCACTGACATGGTGCTTTAAACAGATTAAATAAAAAAATCATGCCTGTCACCACCCATCTTCTTTACCTGCATCTGCATCCTCACCCTGCATCTGTGAATCCCTGAACCGTAAACCTTGCTCTCAAAACTCACCACTACATATTGGTATTGATGGGGTACAAACATTCAACACAACACAGTAGGACCTGAAATAAATTAATAACCTAATGTATAACCACTTACTAGAACAGCATGAACAATGCCTACACAGGCAAAAGTGTTAACGATGTTAATATGAGGGGGAACTGGAGGGAGATTGCTAAGCTTCTGCGATGATGCCACAGCAACTATGAGTCTGAAAAGTGTTATCAACAGTAACTACATATAAGCGCAGTGAGGAGCAGAGATGATTAGGTAGTCAGAGCAGGACACACACACTGCAACGCACATGCCATGACTTCACTTAATGCTCAGGATGCCATTAATTCACCATATATTTACACAGACAATAGCTATATTAATGTTGTGCAAGGAGGACATCAACAGTCTTGCAGAGTGGTGCACAGAGAACCACCTACTTCTCAAGTAGGACCCAGAGTTGTTTTTCTTTGTGTTTATCCGTGCTAACAACCCCTTTTTAAAATGCAAAGTCATTCAATTGGGCAGCTTTAAACAGAGGTGAACTGTTGTTTTTTAAAAACAAATTAATTACTACTTTTACTTGCACACTTAGTTAAAAAAACATAACACCTAACTGATGTTTAATTATTGGTCTTTTAATTCATCCTTTATATTACCTGCTGTAATAATTCAAATGTTTACCCATGGCATCTACGTTTAAACCTGCAGACTGACAGACAGCAAAAGTGTGTGCTGTCTGATGTTTTTGAGATGTGGCTTTGATGAAGACACATGCTCATGCTCAGACAGAGAACAGAGTGCAGTCATCTCCAGAGGCCTGTCTGCACCTCTTACCAGCGATTACATCAATCAGTCTCCAAGTGAGACAAGCACTTCCTACACTGTAGCAGTTACTGGGAGGGAGGAAGACTTTTTTCGAGTGACACCTTTATTTAATATTCATCAGAACGTGGGCCGCGTCAGCAACGACAGATGGCGCTCAGCTCAGCAGGGCTCGATGCCGCTCAAGTGTTTCTAACCTCATTCATTGCAATACAGATGAGCGACTGCAGCCGTGTTTTGTCTGGCTCAGACTTTGGAAACTTGCGCACACACAGGTTCATAACCTGGTTGTGTTACAGGATATCAAGGTGTTGGTGTTACATCACTTTTGCGATTTACTGGCAGTCAGATTAGAGTGGATTATAGATTAGAATCAGAACTGGATCTTAGAAAATGCTCTCTACAACACACACACACACACACACACACACACACACACACACACACACATAAACACAAACACACACACACATTCTCCAGGGGAGGTATTGTGCTCCCACCTGAAACTCACCGAGGGACGAAGCTGCAGCCTACTTAACGAATGAACTCATTTAGCTCATTAAACTTTTACCATTGCACTCTCCGCCCATTACAGTCCAGATGCTCCCTCATTCACACGGAGTATAACAACAGAATGAAGTGTGTGTGTATGTTTGTGTGTGTGTGTGTGTGTGTGTGTGTGTGTGTAGAAAGATGCACCAGACGGAGGTGACAGAAAAAAACACTGAAGAGAAACAATCGCAAAGTCACAAAATTGGGACTGTGAAAAAAAACTGTCTGGTTGCAGATCATTACCGAGCCAACTGTTGCAGTTAACACCCCTCATGGGAAAGCACAACCAGGAACATCATTTAAGGCGAGTTTAGAGCTGTACTACTTGCACTGAATTATTGAACTTGACTAACTTCACTTGTTACGAGCACATGAAGGGCCCTCCAAAGACATTACATGTGGGAAATTGGGAAATTTCAATGATACCCGAGACGTTTTGACGTTTGCGTGACATTTTCATTGATGTTTTTCATTTCTGTTATTGTTTTTAATCTCTGTGAGGCACTTTGTGTTACTCTTTGTATGAAAAGTGCCATACAAATAAAGATTTGATTGATTGATTGATTTCCGGCAGCAGAAATGACGAAAAGCATGGATACAATGTCAACAATTAATGGTAAAAAATTCTATATTTTGTTATTTTTTTCCTAGTAGCTATCATTTACTTAAGTAGTACTAGTAGTATTTACTTAAGTAAGGTAGTTTTACATTTTAGTTTATGCATTTATTAGCTATAGCAAGCAAGCAAACCTTTACCTATTTTTACACTATTTTTTACATTATTTTACGACTTGATGTCATAAATGTAGAAACGTGGTGGGCAAAGGTCAGTGTTTGGTCAATGGTAGGGAACTTTTTTATTTATTTATGTATTAAATATCAATTTTTGATCACATGTAAAGTGTTATATGGTATTAATGGTAACTGCTATCCATGTAAAATAGACCAAGATTAAATATAAAAATATAGCATAGAAAATATACAATATATAAAATAATGTAGAAAAATCTAAATAAATTAACTGGAAACGACTATCAACCCCTTGTTTAAACGTTCTTAACAATAAAATACAACCTATCTTCTTTGTAACTTCCATGTTGTTCTCACTTTACGACCTCAAAGCACATGAACATAACTAAGTCGGAAACTAGGACTTTCCGGCATCACGTGAATGCAGCTAAACATTAAGGCTCACATGCTGGAGGACCCAAACTGCACAATGAGGTATTTTAAGAGAAGGACATCATTGCTGAGCAGAGCTACTTCCTCTGTCCTCCCTAACACACTCTTTCAGGGGCGCTACCAAACCCCGAGGCTGGATGTATTCTCTGTGTCCCAGTTCATGGCAGGATGCTCTGAAGGACATGGTCATGGAATATGTCCTAACTTTTCTGACTTTACAAGCTGACAAGATCAACTGAGTGTATGAATGCATGATGCAACTGACCAAGCATCCATAGCATTATCATACCCGATCATGCGTCTGTCAGTAATACTTCTCAGCCACCCCCGCCCCAGATGGCGCTTCAACAGCTCACTCAAAAGACTTCATAACTACTTTAAAAAGAATTGGGCATCCTTTATCAGAACCAACGACACTTCGGGAATAACAGCATGTGAGAAACCGAAAAAACAGTCATGAGCTCCTCTTTCTTTCTTTTCTATTACTGCTCTCTGGCCTTTATATTTATGTCATAATTGCTGATCAGTGACCCTAGGATCTTCATTGAGTGCTTATCTTTTTCTGGAGCACAAGTTTCTTCTGTTTTAGTTGAATCCATACTGCTCATAGAAAAAAAAACAATAATAAATTGCAAAAGAAGACAATCTACAGACTCAATATTAACTCCTGAGCAGCAAACACAAACTAAACAACATACTGAACAAAATAACAAATATGCGCTCTTCAATTCTCAACAGCAATATTTTGAATTTGGAAATAAAACAGAAAAATCATTAATTTCCGAAATTTAAGACCCATGTGAAAATATGACCCAAAACTGGACCATAATTAATCACTCCTAAGATCTTTTTACACAAAACTTTACACTCCAGACCAGAAAACTCGTCCGGAGGAAGCAGAAACTTTTTTAAGGACTGTCTCACCACCTACACTGACACACCCAGTCAGAAACCTGAAGAATAACCCCCTCCCCAGATGGCACACTGTTGTTAGAATTACCATATTATATATTACCATATTATATCTTGTAAATACTGCTCATGCCAACATCTATGTCATAAGTTACGACTGAGAAACTGATTTTTCTGATAGCTGCGATATATCCAATTTTGCACAAAGCATTACAGTCAATACAAGCTATTTTTAACCTTCGCACTGCAACTTTTGCAGCCACTAAAATAAAGTGTCCTTTGACATGAATGCTCGCAAGCTGTAAACATAAGAATCTTTCCCATCTCTACCATCCATGTCATAAAATATGGGAATGCAGCATGAGAGCCATAAAAGCCACATTGCAATGACAATGTTTATCACTTTAAAACATGTCACATAATGCTGATAAGTTGTCACAGAATAAGAAAATATGAATAACTCAATTTTGACACAAATGTCAGATAGAGCCATAGGTGACATCCTGAGGTGACGCAGTGTGGATAATATGCTCTTCTTTGTTGACCCTTAATTTGTCTGTTTCTGAACAAAAGCTGCATTTCTGTATTTTCCTAAAAAAATATCCACATCATTAAATGGTTGAGGTATATTGGGGCAGATAAATATTCTCATACAGTTAGATCAAAATGCAGGGCTAGGAACAAATATAATGGGAAGCTTTTGACTCCCTGTGCTATAAAAAAAATTTGGGGAAAAAAATGAACTTATGTGAACGTTATTGTGGCATTAACATGTTTTTTTTCTACCCCACTGGGAATATCAGCTGAACACAAAAACAACACTCCAGGTGCTTCCCAGCTGTTAGTGAAGAGGACAGACAGCTGCGGAATAACAGTCCTGGGAGATCTAAAACAGAAAAAAATATTCAACAAGACATGTTTGTTAAAATCTCATTTATTCATCCCTGATATACAAAACAATGTTTTATTTTTCTGTGTGAAAAATAGCTCTGGATTTTGTTCAGCTCAGTCTGGTTTGGCCCTCGGGGTTTGCCGTAGTGGAGGCCTCTGGTACAATGTTCAGTCCCTAAGAGCCCTAAGGAGTGGATAAACGATAACCCTCAACAGCTGATGTGAGGATCTGGTCTTATCGAAGCCCCTCAGACTGAAGGAGAGGAACGAGGGGAGTGTGATAAAACTGACTCAGTGTCAGTGCTTAAGGGGGTGCTTGTATGAGAGCGCCAGCTACAGTTCATGCA
The DNA here is from genome assembly GCF_026936395.1 of Plectropomus leopardus. Classification (NCBI taxonomy): domain Eukaryota; kingdom Metazoa; phylum Chordata; class Actinopteri; order Perciformes; family Serranidae; genus Plectropomus; species Plectropomus leopardus. The sequence continues at coordinate 5,436,750 of NC_142181.1, read as the reverse complement.
GCAGGATTCACCACAGAGCCTTTCAGACCAGACGGGGAAGGTTTCCAAAAGCCAAAATGAGCAAGCCATTTCTCTTCTGCTGAACGACACCTAAAAGTACAAACAGTGTCCTTAAATATCTCAGTGCTGATTTTAGCGAGATCCTGACAGATTTTATTTTATTGCTTTAGGGAAACCTTCCCCCTTAAACCGCCATTCAAATATCACTTTATCACACATGAGCTCCTGTGTGAGCGTCAGTTCTCCTCATATACATACGTCTTTTTACATCTTTTCAGGTTTCTTTACAAAAATAAGGTTATCTTGCATTCATGTCATCAATTAAAACCGGGTTACAAAATGAGATGAACAACAGTTATTGCACAAATCGATTACCTACAAGTAGATCATCCATAGAAAGAATGAAAAAACAAAACTAACCTTTTTTTTTCTTTTTTTAACAACTTCTACTTTGATTAATACAGACTAATAAATATGCATCTACCTTCGTCTATATCTGTCTGTTAGCAAATGAGATGAAACATTCAGAAATGTTCTGCAGAGGGGAAGGCTCTGGCAGAAGGCAGAATAATGAAAATCGATGAAAAGCACAAACAAATGAACAGAACCAAATCAGACAAGTGGATCTCAGTCAGTCCCCGAGGCAAGCAGATGTGGGGGTTCGGGGGTGGAGGGTGGGGCGGTGACGATGACAACAGATTGCCATGGCGATAATTGCACACCCCGCTGACGCATCATCCACCCTCCGCTTACATATTTGTGTGTAAAAGTGCCTCGCATGCAAGCGTATGACTACAAAAACCAGATCTGAACACGATAGTGGATTGCTTATTCTTGTTGCTAAAGAAGAGGAGCCGATGTAGGCACTTGTGAAATGGAAATGTCACCAACAGACCACATGCTGGTCCCTTTAACATTAACTTCCCTTGGCTTTACTATTATATTTGTTTTCCTGTTTGGTAGCCATCACAAAACCATCACCCCCTTAGTGTTATTATTTGCGCTTTACTAGTAAATTTCTCAGTAGAAATGTTTCAGACAGCATGTCAAAAGATTAAAAAAAAAAAGCAAAAAACATAGACAACATTAAAATCAATCTCTTAAATCATCAAATGTGGAAAAAATAAAATATAACAAAGATTTTTTTAAAAAAGCCCCCGAAATCTCTTTCAAAAAGAGAATCGTCAATGATTTATGATTGGTTAAGACATTAAATTATGATCTTATATTACAGGAATGATGTTAAATATATTAATCTGTAAAGTTATCTTTTGAAAAAAAAAAAACAAAAAACAAAAAACCCTTCCCCGGTTCAAAATCAGGCTATGCATAAAACCCAGTGGGTGAATAGAAGGTGCCAATCAAAGTGAAATATTTTGACTCTACATGTATAAAACAAGATAGTGTAAAGACCATAAAGTGGCCGACGTGAAAGCTAGCATCACCCTGGTTCCCTTGTCAAAAAGCCTATGGGATTTTTCCATTGGATTTTGGATAATTGTAGAAAATAAACTCTGCGGTAGACAAACATTTATGATAATCTTCACAAATGAACACCAATGTCAAGATTTTTAAAGTCTAAGTAAAAAGCTAATGTTAGACTATTAACGAACTACACCACGGTCCCGTCACCACCACTACATAGCTGTAAAGCCATGTTTGGTGCAGCTTGGTGTGATGACGTTCTGTAGTCTCATTTAGCCACATGTTAGCAGCCATTTTTTTGTAAGACACATAAATTTGTCAAAGTTCACGAGTGGAGTGTTTCCTGACTTTTTTTATGTCCTAGAACAAAATGTGAAAGACTCTTGAGCTTGCGTTAATCACAGAACTTTTTTCAGGCTTCTTACCAAAAACCCATTAAAAAAACACACTGACTTTGTGACAAGGAAACCAAAGGTGCTGGAATACTAACAGATTTCCAGGTTCTAGGACTCATAACTGAATAAAAAAGATGGACAACATGACAGCTCCCACAAAATGAAGTCAAAACATCTTGATTGCCCCCGGTGGCTGGCATAGGTCATAAACCCCGCCCTCTCCATGTTAGTCAATGAAACACGAGCCAAACTAAAAACTCAAATACATGTCACATATTTCCCAAAGATGGTTACTGTTATTTTAAATAGTTCTTCTTACACTGCTGTGTGATCATTTTTTCTACTAAGTTCGGTTTTAATTCATTATTTGAAGCTTTAAAAGAGAGTTTGAAGTCATGACTATTGGTGCTGTTGGCGATTGGTTGGATGGGTTTTTGGTGGGAAATCGACACTGTGGAGAGCCCTACTTTGGCTCCATATTACGTCACCGGTGCAGCAGGGCAGCAACCATAGACAGGATATTTTGGCTTCATTTCTGTACTGTAAGGGTAAGCAGGGATGCATTGTCTATCTTTATATACAGTCTATGGTAAAGAAACATAAGATACTCTAAAGACACATAACATACAGGCACAAGATGGCAAACACACTAAGACACAACATCCTTCACTAGTCTCATATTCATTTCCATCAAGCTTTTTGGTACATTTTGATCATATAAAAGAAATCTCGCATGCACTCTGTCATGCAAAGCCGTGCTGTTTCACCGTGTGTATTTTACTTTCAGTGGCGTGCAGCAAGACAAGACACCACCAAAAATAAAATCCATGCAATGCTGGAAGCCACAAAGAAGCTGGGTATGAGTGCGTATTTAAGGCATCCAAAAAATAGAGCAGATTCTGTAGGTAGTAGTGGACTTCTTAGCCGGGTAAAAAAACAAAGTTAAATAAAAGATTCAGAAAAAAGGAGTGTTTTTTAAAGGATGCATTTTGGGGTCAGGAGTGGAAACCATGGAGGGATGGAGGAAAGGGAAAACAAATCAATGCTTTTCTGTCGATGAGCAGAGCGCGCTGACGAGCCTCAAGCATTACAGCAGACATGAATTATTAAATTCACAGTACTTATACATTATCCGTCATGTCGGACTGCTTGCTGAATCAGAAACCACGCTGCCATAAATCATTCATTGCTCGAGTTCCAGGTTCAAATGTTCAGCTGCGTCAAGCTAGCAGCTGGAGCGATAATTTCGTAATGATTTGGACTTGTAGTGGCAAACAAGGTACATTTAAAATGGTTAAACTACATCTTTGACCATTTATTATTGGTCAGTTAGAGATTTCATTTAGTGTCTTTACACCAGTTAATCCCATGCTTCCGCTCAATTAAGCCATCTTTAAGCTTCTCTTTAAGCTGATTCTGCTCTCATATATTGCCTCAGCCACCATTACATCATATAGCTGGTGGGGGGTTGGGGCTTCTGTGTCGCCGATAGTAATGGAGGTTAGCCAACATGGCGATCAAATGCAGATTGATGAGTGGGCCCAGAGCAGCTGGTTAGGTAATGATGTCTTCATTCTTTCAACCATCCATTTGCTCCCTGTTCTTCCTCCCTCCCTCGCTTCCTGCCCTTTCCATCCGCCCCAACCTTCTCTGGAACGGTTATTAAAGAGCTATATTTAGATAAGCAGAAAACCTTGACTCTTGGAGTGCATCGCCGCAGTCTTGTTTGTGTTTCTATGTGTCTTTGTAATGTAAGGCTGTAGCTACAGTATGAAAGGAGTGTATGTTATGAAAAGGGCTAGAGGAGCTTCCGCCACTGCCAACAGGCATGTCTGCTTGCATAGACTGTACTCTCAACCTGACCATTAAGACTCGCAGTGAAGAGATGAAAACACCAAGAAAAAGAGGTATAATGGAAGCAAGAAAAAACAGAAAACTAAGGCATCTGTCCCCTTAGTCCAGTGCTTGTCAGTGGGACAAACTGTAGTGTAATTTACAAAGAAATGGCGCCATGGCAAATTCCAGTTAAACCCAGACCACCTGATCAGTCAGAAATAAAATTATTCAAGCCGAAAAACAAAAATTGAAATGTGTTCTACAGGCAATAAAAAAAAATGTATAAGAAATAGTCGTTTGCTACCTCCCTCTTCACGCACGCTCACATTTTCTCATCTCATACACTCACACGTACAGTACAAGCACGCATTAGTCTTCCTTGTCGTTGATGCTTAATTTCTCAAGTGGAAGACTCATTCAAAAGGTATCTTTTGCAGATCCAAACTTTGATCTCAACTCTTAAGATCCAATACCAACAACAAAGTCTACTAAAAAAAATCCCTTTTTAACGCTTTCAACCCATTCCCATTCCCCCAAATCCACATTCACTCTGCTGTGGGTTCCCGAGGGTAAATGGAGAGCAGGGCACAGGTTGAGGTGTTCCTCTCCCGCATGGAGTGTCTGGCTTGGTCAGTGCAAGACTCCCGGAGAGAGCAGTGGTGGGTCCATGAAGCAAAGTGGATGGTGGAGAGAAAGAGGGGTAGATGAGGAGAGAAATGAAGAGTTGCGAAGAGGCTAGCGGTGGGACTCTTTCCAGAATTAAATATTGATCCGAAGCCCTGAGGATTTTTGCATGTTTGTGGCTTTGGGAGATTCAAAATCTCAATGCCTCCTCCTCCTCCACCTGCTCTTCTTGCTCCTCCTCCTCCTCTACTTTCCCTCACTGGGATTTCTCGTCGGACTCGGAGGGGGTGTGTTCCCGGGGCAGCGACATGCTCTTGTGGCGATCCCACAGCTTGTGGAGCTCAGTGGCTTCGTTCTCGCTGCTGCTGGTGCCGCTGTCCCGGAAACTAGCCAAAGGAGGGCGCACCTTCACACCCTTCACTGTCACAGAGCCCTCAATGGCCTTGCGAAGCTGGATGGAGAAAGACAACAAAGAAGGCTCAAGCGTATGCCCTCATGCAGGACACACCCCAAAAGCTGTGTATGATTATTATTATTTTTTTTTTTTTTTGCCAACTAACCACAATTTATGGCTTCTTGGTCCTAACCCAAAGGTCCAAGATCCAATTTGTTTGTGACAATTCCTTTTTTAAAGTAGTTTCTGTAGTATCTGTGCTTTACTTAGTTTCTTATATTTCAGTCAACTTACACTTTTACTCCACACTCCTAAATAAAATGTATACTTTTACTTCAATACATTTCCCTTAAGAATTTTAGTTACTAGTTGCAACAGACAAATGAAGGCATGGGAGGAAAGGACAAAAACAAGGATTTTGTTGTTTCTTTTAAGTTTTAAAAATAATCTGTCTTTTTCTTCTTCTCTTAGAGTAGTAATATACTTTACTTTCAATACTTAAGTGCATTTTATGTCATATAATTACTTGTAATACTTAAGTGCAGTAAACATCAGATACTTTAAGACTTTTACTCAGATATCACTCTAAGAGGGAACTTGTTTTTCTGTAACTTTGTTGGTTTGTCTTTGTTGATTTTGTTTGTTTTTGGCATTTAGGCACTTTATCCACTGCTGTCTTGAATACACCTGCAACATTTTTTGGGGGGTGAAAAAGTCTAAAAATGAATATGAATGCAGGCAGTGGTTCTGGTAAGACTTCATCAGAGATGGTATATGCATCCCTGTTTAAAGATGTTTGCCCATTCTGTATAGCATGTGTAGATACTGAAAATGTACATCACACAGACACTTGCAGCCTGGTGTTTTATGCCATCAGAATAAAAAAGATCTTATTCTTAAGAAAAAGAGGTGTACTGCCATCAGTCAGAATGCATCAGCCTTGAAACATAACTTCTTCACACATAGGTTCAAAACTCAAGGAAATGCAACATAAAGGGAGAGGCAAAGACACATGTGTGCTGATCATGAAAAAGTGAGTGAAAGTGTTTGCAGGGTTTAAGTAGGGAGTGAACAGGTGAACTGAATCAGGTTAATGAGTGAACAAAGAGCGCAAAGAACCAATCAGTCCTGAGGAAAGGGGAGGGAAGGAGGTGAAGTAAAGGAAGTGAGATAAGTGAGGAAAATCAGCTATTTTAAATTTGTAATGATGATGATAACTTTATTGTTTATTTTTTATTGAGTTTTCTAGCTTTTTCCTTTTTCCTGTGAAATTTTTCCAAGCTTTTTTAAAACGAATTTTCTAAATTTACTGATTTTTGCAGTTTTTGGGACAATTCTCTTCTTCTTCTCTTTAAAAAAAACAAAGGTTAAAATACCTGAGAAAGGCATCTACAAGAAGAAAAGTTTCATTTTCTTGAAAAAAGTACAGCAATCTGTCTTACTGATACTGACACTCAAACAAAACTGCAAAGAGGGAAAAAATCAAAATACCCAACTGACAAGACGTTTGCTTTTAGATTATTGCTAGAAACTGGATTTTGTTTTCCTAAATCTTTTTGAAGCTGCTTGACAACATCACCCACATTTCCTTTCTTTTTTTGTTTCCTTTGAAATTTTCATAGTGGGAGAATAGAGTACAGCAGTAATACAATCAGAAACTGTTTTTTTTTGGTATGCATACTATATATATATATCTATATATCTATATCTATCTATCTATCTATCTATCTATATATATATATATATATATATATATATATATATGAAGTTAGGCTCTCTATGCCTAAATTGTGCTATTTGGTACATGGCTTTATTCACAGTGCCTTAATATGCTGGGCTGCATACAGTTTCTGTGTGGGTGTCCCTGTGGACCTGCTAACCCTTGTTCTGCAGAGAGACATCATGTCAGTAGTTTACAATCTGATGCACAGGCACACAAGCCATTTTCTATTTGGTACTGGAATCTCTTTTTCAAAATGAAATGGAAGGAAAGATCATAGTCAGAGGATAGTTTGAGCGGGAAAGTGAGGTCAGAGTGACTTTGACTTATGCTGCTGTTTGCTGAAACATTTCACAGAATAAGAGGAGAGGAGAAAGGAGAGGAGGAAATGACCACACATTTATTAAATCTCGGCGGCTCCTCTTGCCACTTACGCACGGCAGAAATCAAAGTAAATCATAGTCTGTCCACTCGCAGGGCCAGACTTGCCTCTGCCACAGTACAGACTGCAGACTGCCTTTTAGAAATGTTCATAAAAATGGACAATTTATTACAGGAAATCAAAGTGGCTGAGACTGGCAGAGCAGACACAATTACTTAAGGGAGCGGTAAAGGTCTTGGTCTGGCCAAATGAAATGACACCAGCTGCATTTTTGGTAAAGTGAGCACAGGAAGTTAGTTAGCCATGATATCTGCTTGAGTTTTACACAAGCTTACAGTAGCCAATCTGTACTGTTTGAAAGCGTTTTGGTGGTCCACTAAAAATATATGTTTGTACGTTTGAAAGGAAAAATTAAAAAGAATTATCCATTCTCCTAAAAACAAAGCTGTGTGAAAGTTTGTTGCTGCTCTCTACAGTGTCTTTCATCCATCTCGCTCTTTTTTCTCTCAGTCTGAGAGCGCATTATTGAGTTTCCTGTTTGGCCGGGCCAAGTTTGTCATTTGGCTGATAGGGTGAAGGATTTGGGTGCTACAGATCCTGAGGCAGCACTGAAAAGAATAGTGTCTGCATGCTGTTGGGTGGAAATAATGCACTACAATCACGCAAACAAACATCTCCCCGATTCCTCTCTTCCATATGGACCGGCGAGGCTGTGATATAACAGCGTGTCGGTGTGACAGACAGGCAGGCTGGGAGAGGCCGGGCTTTATCTGCTTTGGCTGGGTTTTTGTCTGCTGGTGGAACGCAGAACAAAAAAGCCTAAATGTCAGGGACAGGCAAGCGGCACTGCACTTAGCAACAATCCTCTCACCACTTCCTGGCCAATTCACAAAGAGCGAGGGGTTTTCAGTTGTTTGTGAGGCAGGAGATGGAAAGGGGGGGGGGCAGACAGAGAGACAATAGATAGAGACAGCAATATTAAGCACCCTTTTGTTTGTCACAGTACATAACAGGCAGAGGGAGGAGGAATCCTTAATGTTGACTGAAATATCTTTGTGTGTGTGTGTGTGTGTGTGTGCATGTGTGCATGCAGCATGATGACAGCTCTCCTGATGATATTGACAGTGATTTTACAATTATGAAAGCAGTGAATATGCTGCCTGTGTTAATGATTACAGTCACGACTTTTTTCATGAGATTAGGGGTTGAAAAAATTAACAAAAAAAAGGATTGAGAGTTTAGATTTAAGAGGTCTGACAACGATCCATGGATGAATGAACGTATGGATGAACAATGTGAAATGCCTCCCACCACAGCTGTAGCCGGCACGGAGGCATAAAAAGTCAAACACCCCAAAGTGACCTGTGACGAGATTCTTACCTCTTTCAGGGAAACCACCCCAATGAGGCGTCCGATGCTGGTGACGTAGGCGTGGTCAAGGCCGAGCAGAGAGAAGATGGTGTGGGTCTGCAGGAAAACAGCAGAAGAGAGAAACAATCAGTGAAACACTTAAAAAAAAAAGAGTACAAACCGGAGACAATACTGTGCTGGTACTTTAAATCGAAAATGAGGTGCAGTTAAGGAAATGAACCACTGACTTCAATTATCCAACACTGACAAGTTCATTCACAATGGAATCATTCAACTAGTCAAATGTTCCACTAAATGGGATACGATCACTTTGGGAAATGTTACACAGGAGCAGAGTGTTCTGGTAACTCATTTTCAAATAGAAAAAAAACTTAAATTGCTGAGTTAAAACACACTGATGGCAACAGTCCTGCTGGCAATATCTGTATTCTAACTGTATTAGGAGTATTTTAGGAAAGTTTGATATATATATATTGTAAAAAGACCAATTAGAGGGATTTGTTTGTCCACAAAAACACATCCCTCACCTCATGTTGTCAGCGTTTTACTGACTTTGTGGCTGATTAACCGTAACTAAAGCACAACTTTATTTTGTGCTAAAATGGATTTGTGTGTTATTTGGTTTAGTAGGGATATGTATGGGACTCCAGACTTGAGTCTCTGCTAATGCTGGTGACCACACAGTAACCTGTGACAGCTATCTCATGAATGGGGTTAAACGCAGGCTGAAGATTTTAAAGCCTGTTGAGTCGCTTGGATAAAACAGGTAGAAATGCCAAGTGCAATTTCTACTAATAGAGCTGAGGTGAGTTTCATAATTTAAATGAGTTAAGTTCTTTAACTGTCCAAGCCAAACATTTTCCCTGTAAAATAACAGATAATGGTGTAATTTGTTCAGTATCCTTCTTACAGAGGACTGCCCCTTGTCAAATGTTTTATATAATCATTTTTGTAGCCAAATTTATTTTCATTATGTGCTAATAGTGTCAAATGTGTCTTTATTTGTACATTTTAACTTTGTTTTTCAAATTTTATATAGTTAAGAATGTAGGTCTTGCATGTCTCTATGACCCTGTTTCACTCTATTTATACTCTGTGCCCTATTAGTACCGCATTTGCTGATGCGATGACTCAATTTCCCCCTGGGAATCATTAAAGTTTCATTTAATCTTATCTTCACGACTAGAGTTACCATTGAGGAGTGTGGCTCTGTGCAACTGAAGCAAAAAGAGTGAGAGGTCACAAACTTCAGTGACGGATTAGAACGGTTGCAGGATTGATGCCAACTGGACTTTTTGTTCTAGACCCTTTTAGTGTTTAATGAGACTTTTTGCTTAGCCAGAATGGGCATTTGGGATGTCTGAAATGGATCCCACTGTGCCAAACAAGCGGACGCTGTGCCAAGAAAAAGACTGTTCAGTATTTTTAGGCCGGGGCCAGTCGTAATGTAATCTGTGAAAGAGTTCCCCACAGAAGGATGCAGTGGCTTCTCTGGGGACAGAGAGTCTACTCACCTCCAGATCAGCCCATTCACATCCTTTTAAACTGTAATTCACTGATTAAAGGTGCAGAAAATAACACTTTAGAGTCAATGATCACCAGCACAGTAATGTGAGAAACTGGAGACTCTAAACAAACACCAGCTCAAATTGTGGACCCCAGCTTCATTGGATCATATTTGCATTTTGTCCAAAAGGGAAAACCTTGGGGAATGGGGATTATGGGAAATGTGACCTTAATTTAGAGAAGCACTGCTAGTACTTCAGGCTACGAACAATCTCAAATAAAGTATGCTCATAGAAATTATACTGAGGTATCAAATTTAAAAGGTACTGTAGCATTTAAAACATTCAGAATATTAATAAAGCAGAAAACGACTATTAGCTTCACAAAGATATAATGGAGTTATTGCATACTTGCACCTAATCCAAAACACATTTGGGGGGAAAAAGTGCATCCCATTGGCATAGCATAATTTTCCATTCATTTATGAAGTCGTGAAACTCCTGCACTGTCAACAACATGGCCCTGCAAATGTTTCAAAATAAAATACCTAGTGTCAACAACTGATGGGATTCCGCCAGCAGAGGCATTGTCAGATGACTTTTATTTTGAAACAGAAACAGGAAAGTTTGAGTAAAACAGATATGTTTGTATTTCTGTGACAGATAAAGACATTGAAACTGTAATAAAATGTGCTAGAGTCAATATCATTATCAAAACACCATTTTCACTAGCTATTGCTGCTGACCAAACGTGCGCGGCTCACACATGCAGTGTGCTCCAGGCCCGTTAGATAATGCTCTGAATGTTGTATACAGCTTTTTTAATGTAGCAATTTATATACTGTCATGTGAAAAGTATGCAGTTGCACCTAAAGAGTTTATTCAGCCAAATTTCCAAAAACATATTTCTTTTGTTTGCTTGGAGCTATCTTTTACCATATATATTTTTGTGTGGTGCTTTTAGAAATGTTTTAAGGAACAGTTTGACAGTTTTAGGAAAAGCACTTATCACTTTCTTGTGAGAGGACTTCTAATGCCAGCAGCTTTAATGCTCAGTAAGTAGCACATTGTATCTCATTTGTTTTAGTTCAGACAAAAACTGGAGTGTACTATATGTTGCACAATAACTGCACAGTAACTTTTGGAACAGACAAATCAAATGAGATATAACGAGTTAATAAGCTTTAGAGATGCTGGTAGGTTGATTTTGTCCCCTTTGGGCAGAGCCAGGCTGGCTGTTTCCAGTCTGTGTGCCAAGCTAAGCTAACCAGCTGCTGCCATTAGCTTCATTTTTGAGATTGGTATAAATCCTTCACCTTACATTTGGCGAGAAAAAAAATATGGGCATTTCCCAAAATATCAAATTATTCCCTTTAAAAACTCAGTCAACAGCAATGTGTTTTTCCTAAAGAAATGTTGCTGTCACTGAAAATCCACGGATTAGAAACACAAGGAGAAAAAGCTTTTGGTAAATTACTTTAACCTTGATTTTTAGTCTATGCATAATATATGCAATAACTTCATGGGTTCCTTTGTTTTCTGAAAATGTACAGACTGATGGAAGTTTAGGTTGCTATGAATTTTGTTAGCCACAACCTCAAACGAATGGACAGTGGCCCCGAGCCAAAACCCAGAGCACAGTGACTGCAGAGACACATTATCATGAAAATCATCCAAGCAACACATTTGTCTATTACAAAAGGGCCCACACGCAAACACAGAAAACAACAACAGTAAACAGCATGAGATAAATAGTAGCCAGATCCAGAGAGGCAGAACAAGAGAGCTGGGTAAGATGTAGAGAAAATAACTCCACTGACACACAAACGTACACACACACACACACACACACACACACACACACACACACACACACACACACACCTGCGTACAGCAGCGGCGGTGGCGGCGGGCGGTGTTTAATATGCTGAAGGAGATTGTGCGTGGTATTGGCTTTTGGCAGTGTGCAGTGGAGGGAAGGGAGCGAGATGGATTGGTGCAGGATCCCTCTCTTAAATGTTTAAAGAGTATTCACAGAGAGCCCGGAGGACGAGAGAGAAAGAGAGAGCTGCAAAATATGTTGAATATTGTCATAAACGAAGAGAAACAAGCTCTACAGTAAATGTTTCTATGCAACTAAAATAGCATGTATATAGTATGTGTCTAAAATATATTTCTGTAATGTATTTAATAACTGAATAATCTGAAATAAAGTGGATTTGAATTTGAAAAAAAATGAATTTGAGAGAGAGAAAGAGAGAGAGAGAGAAAAGGTAGCATTATGAATGGAGGACATTAGCCGCCGCCACAGCCGCTGGCAAGCCAGAATGAGCCAGAGTGTGTGTGTATGCCAAGTAGGAAGTGAGGGTTTCAACATGGAAATGTGTGTGTGTGTGTGTCTGTGTCTGTGTGTGTGTGGGTGTGTGTGTGTGTGTGTGTGTGTGTGTGTGTGTGTGTGTGTGTGTGTGTGTGCTGGAGACAGAGTCTGTTTCAGTGTGCCGCAGTAAGAAAACTAAATCAACATGAGCTAAAGCTCCTTTCTCTGTTCTGCACTTTCACTCCCTCCTTCACACAGTAGGGGAAGAATTGGCTCGAGTGTGTGTGCGTGTTCTTTTGGGTTGTTTACATGCTCATTCAATGCCACTACACACCACAGGAACACTGAGAGTATCCGGAGCACTGGAACTGGTGGCAGTTTTCTTTCCAAGTCTATACGTGTTGGGAAATTGAGATGGCCTCACACTGGCACTTACTGTACATGACGTAATGTCTTTAGAGTAACAGAAAACTTTTAAATTTGGAGGAAAAAAGCTTTAAGAAATGAATTTATCACGTTAATATATTTCTCAGTCATAATATCTTTTGTCAACACTGAGCCACCCGATCTTTTCCCTGGCAGTGTTAAAAGTTATACAAATACACGGCCTAATATAAATATTAATGGATCAAGTTTAACTCGGATCATGGTAAACAACAAAATATTACATTCTATATCAGCTTGTGCTTATTTTACACGTTGTATTAATGCATTTTATAGCTTATGTAAAACACTCTTAATTGCCTTATTGTTGAGAGGAACTACACAAATAAATGTGACTCTCCCACAATCAGCTGATTAATGTTAATGCACTTGTTTCCATAACTGAAGCATCTGTTGTGCACTAGGAATTACTCTGAATTTAGTTACTTATTTTTTCTTAACAGTGTGGATAAACGGAAACACAGTAGTGAAGACACACATCCAGTAGCAAGGATACGCGTTTGTGCTCTAGTCTGATACACACACACACACACACACACACACACACACACACACACATACACAGAGGTTGAACAGCAGCTATATTTACAATCAGACCTTATGCAGCGATGTGCGCTCCACCAGCTGGAACGGGGCGGGGTCGATTTTGCAGTTGTTAAAATTGACCTGCTCATCAAGCTGCCTCTCCTCCCACTCTGCAATCTGCAAAAACACACAGGAGGAGGAGAAAGTTTGGGGATGAGAGTTAAACATCAGTGAGAAATTGCAGGAGGAAGATGACACTGACATAACTTTAATCTTTAATAAACGGTTGAACCCCAGTCCTGTAGGATGGCTTTGTTGTCAAAACCTTTAATTTCTTTTTGACTGTCTGACGTGGAGTGACAGAATAATAGATGCTGATAACACAAGACGTCTTTATGCCTGGTGTCAGTCACTAATCAGAAGGCAAAGGCATCAAATAATCCCACACCGCCTCCTGACAAATCATTTCCCTCTGATAGACAATCAATGGACCGGGCCCCGAACTGAATGACTCTATAAATCATACGGGGCCTACAACGATGGAGGCTGAGGAAGGTGAGTGGCGAACAAGGAAGGGAGACGTAGCGAGAAGTGATGACATGGCAGACGTATGAGAGGTGAACAATGAGTGATACCGAGAGAAAAAAGAGGAGATGGAGGGAGAAAGTGTGAGGAATGTGCGGCTGACAGAGAGGAAATGAGAGGTGCTGTTGATGGATGAATTATGAATGATGTCATATCCAAAAATACAAGACTCCAGGGTAATCGGCCCGTCTGGTGATATTGAGGATTCTGAAAAGCCAGGACTGTCGGGGTGTGATGTCATCAAGTGCAAGCTTAGATTCAAGTCAGGCAAATATAGGTTTCGAAGATTGATTCACATACCAAAAATCCAATGTATTGGTAGGTGAAATTAAGGATAAGGCTGATCATATTCTATGTTATCCATTAGCCAATACCAGCAATCAATGTGCCATACTCACTAGTACAGTGTGTGTTAACAGCTTGACCTAACTTATTCCTTTATGCCATGGAACTCCATTGTGTCGAAAAACATTTAAACACATGTCAATGAGCATATCAATGAACACTGCTGCACTGGGTCATATGTTCCTTTGTTACTGTGAACACACACACTCAGGATGTTTACATGCACAGTTGAGTTGAGCTGCAGTTTTAGCTCAATTTGACCATTTGATTGGATTACTGTCGGGGCATAATCGATTTATTGAGGGGAGTATGTCCAACTGCATCCCAGTAGTTGGCAATATGCCCCCTTTCAGCGAGCTGCTATTGGACCTTCTTCTGGTTGACACATTACGTCACACACCAAACAAGTTTGCAAGCAGCAGAACGGGTTTCAAGTGATTAAAATGTGGATGACTTTTTGGCACTGTACATTTTATACGTACCCTACCTGTTTTACCTTAGTCTTGTTTTGCTTTCTTCCCTTCTTCTTCCCCTTTTGTTTTTCTTGGCTTTCTTCTACGAATTTATGCTGTTCGACTTCCGGGTCAAAGCCTGGCGCTGGGACTATGGAGTATGCGCAGAACGCCTAGGCCAGTTCAGGTCCAAATGAGGCGTGTACATGAAAGAGTACACATTATCTAGGCGTGTTAGTCCGACTTTGAGAAATTGGACTTATTACTATTTTAGTCGGACTAACACAATAATTCAGCTTTTTCTAACATCATGTTAACATACTGATTGTATTTTATTTTTGAAACAATCCCACGTACACCATCCTGCCGCTGAACAGAAACCAATTAACTCCTATCTGAATATTGAGCCTTTTAGACAGAAATTCAACTAAAACTTATTAGGCTGAGAGCAACCCATGAGGTAGGGAAGTCAGAAAGCATGGCAAGATACACATGGCAAGATATTGGTCTTTTCATGGAATTTCTTTCCAGTTAGAAGAATATAGAATAATGCCAGCCTTATTCTTTAAAATACTGTAGTCATTTCCATGGCCTTATGAATTTTTAAGGACACAGTGTTGGCAGCAGAATTTTGTTGGGTTGGCAAAACAATCCAAACAGAAGCAGCACTGAGACTGTCAAGGGGTCGCAGGGCCTTCAAAACTGAACTTTATTGGCTTGAGGCACATTTTGAAGCTGGTCGAAGCAGATGGCCGCCCACCGAGAGCCTGGTTTTGCTTGAGGTTTCTGTCTGTTAAAAGGGTTTTTTGAGTTGTTTTTTTTTTTTTTTTGCCAGCATCGCCTTGCTTGCTCATGGAGGAGTGCTGGTTCTCTATGAATTAAAGTGCATGGCTTTAACCTCCTCTATATGAAAAGAGTTATTCATATGTTATGTCAAGATAACAAATTTGTGCTATATAAATAAAATAGACTTGACCTGCAATAAATATACTTAAATAATACAGGGCCATTCCAGTAATTTAGCATTGCACTTTCATAAATCCAGTAGGACAGTTTAAAAAGCAAAATCAAAATTTTAGGAGCAGAGGTGATATCCTAACATTTTAGTCTTTAGCTTGGAGGGGGTATGTGGGATTGATTCATTTATTTAAGTACATTTATTTAAGTATAAATATGAATGGAATGACAGCTTATTAGATCCAGGGCTTGTTTTATAGGCTTATTCTTATTTTTGAAATATAGCCTATATTTAGATCGAAGGCTATTTATTAAACATTCGGGGCTGAAGCCTCAGACGCCCAAGCCTAACAATGCCAATTGTCTCCAAGCCCTAGCTCAGATAACCTTGATGAAATCACCATGATGTCATGCTGTTTTTTTGTTGTTGTTGTTGTTTGTTTTCTTTTTCAAATTTGACAAAGCTCTTCCATACCCATAGTAGACATTATACAACTGTTTTCAAGGACCGAAGAGTACTCCAAATAAAAGGAGTGACTTTGAAAAACGAAACCCTATTGCGCAGTGATCCATGGTACTGTACTGGTATATGACATACATTATATGGACAAAAGTGTTGGGCCACACCTCTTAATCATTGAATTCAAGTGTTTCATTCAGTCCCATTGCAACAGGTGTATAAAATGTGGATGATTGGGCAAAAATTCCCACAGATACACTCCAGAATCTTGTAGAAAGTCTTCCCAGAAGAGTGGAAGCTATTATAGCTGCAAAGGGGGACCAACTTCATATTGATGCCTGTGGATTTAGAATGGGATGTAAAAGCTCCTGTAGGTGTAATGTGTGATACTTTTGTCCATATAGTATACAATCTTTCAATGAAAAAAAAAACAAAAACAAAATAACTTTAAAAAATCATACAAATACATGAAAGCAAATATTGGAATTTAATCTCACATTTTGCAGAATGTCTCCACGTGTTGCAGTTCAGACAAACGCTGGACTGGTTTCTTGCCTTTGGTTTAACTGTGTTTGCTGCTGTCTGATTTGATGCTGTGCTTTAACTGGTTCTAACCTGTGTGCGCTTGTATAAATGTTGTGTGACAGTCTGTGTGTCTTACCTCTCTAATAGTCATGTCATCCTCCACATCTACGTCATCCTGTAAACAAGAAGGAACAGGAGAGCAGTCAGTGCAAAAAACGATACTCAGTAAACATACTAAACACAGTAAAATGAAGAAACACAAAGTGCACAACACAAATACACAAGCAGTGAGGGAATGGTAAACGGATGGTACATAAACAATGGTGTCCAGTGGGTATTATTATCTCAACAAACACTTATTTGTACTTTTCAACTTCGCCTCCACTGTGCACAGAAGGTAAAATGACATATTGAAAACACATAATCACCCATGCATCACATCATAAGTGCGATACAGTGCCGCCGTCTTGAGACAGATGGACAGAAATGGGATGTGTGACTAAAGGAGCGACTACAGTACATTTAATGAGTGCGGGGGATGTGATGTATGAGATGTCAGAGCAGATGATCATTATAATGATGGATCTGTGGCGCGTTTGGAGCTCACGGCTCATAACTGACAGGCTGACGCTGCAGATGCTGTTTGACAAGCCGGAGTCAAACTAGCAACCCTATGCTTTGCAGACGAGAATGCTGCAGAAAGCTGGGTGATGGAAATAAACAACTGAGTGTGTGAGAATGTTACCGCAGGGTGTGTGTGCATCTGTGTGTGTGTGTGTGACGGGCTGTGAAATACGATTTCAAAGTGTTTAGTCATATGCTTGAGTACAGGTATTTACTTTCTCAGGATTGAGTACAGGAAAACATATGTGTGTGTGTGTGTGTGTGTGTGTGTGTGTGTGTGTGTGTGTGTGTGTGTGTGTGTGTGTGTGCGCGCGCGTCATAGAGAAGGTAGAGTGAGTGTGACCCAGGGGCTGATGGGAGCCCTGAGCTCATTTATCCTCATCGCTGCGGTGGCCGACCTGTCGGTAACCCTAGCAACTGTTGCCGCGGGGTAGAAAGAGGTGCCCTACTGTAGCGTTATGCAAGCAGAGGCCAGACGTGGCTGAAGTTGATGAGACTAAACAAGCACGCGCATGCGCAAGCACACACACACACACACACACACACACACACACACACACACACACACACACACCTACAGCACTTTATCTCTGCCGTCTCACTGATCATTCTGCTTGTCACAAGGGCACTCTGAATGTCGCCAAGACACACTGGTGTTCACAGGTAAAATGTAAACTAAAGACAAATGGAGAGATCAAATCACTGTGTGTATGTGTGTATATGTGTGTGTGTGCGTGTGTTTTCAGAGGAAGGTGCTTTTTTCTTGAGAGACAGAGAGAGAGAGAGGTTGCACCATGCATGCAAAATAGGTGCTTTCAGAGAGATTAGCTGCTCTATTAAGAGAGCAAATCTCTGCTTCTGGATACATGAGTTAGGCAGAAGTGTGTGTGTGCGTGTGTATGTGTGTGTGTGGAAAGTGTGAGAGTAAACTTTGTGAGTCTGCATGTGACTGACAGAGCAACCGTGTGGGCATATTCAAATGAGATTTGAATGAGCGAGTGTCTGTGTGTGGGTGCAGAGCCTCCAGAGTGCTGACAATAGGCAGATGAAGCTGTATTGCTTGCTACGCCGTTTCCATGACCAGACAAAGATTAGAAAGGTTCGTTGCTCTTCCTTTCCCTCCCTCCTCCTGAAGCTATCCATCTTTCCTTGCATCCAGTGAGCCCATCAGCCAATCAGTGGCAACCATCCAAGACTAGGTCAGCAGGGGATACACACAATCTACCGCCAAAGACTGCTGTATCATACACATACACTCTGTAGGATTGTGTATTTTGCTTAAGTATACAGCAAAGAGTTTTATGATTGTGAAAATTCAGTGGAAAAAAGAGCCTCCCCTCGAGGACACTTTCTCTAGTCTACAGTAGATAGACGGGGTGGTGGTAAGATTTTCTTTGCACTTCCAATTTCTGAAGGGAAGGCTTAGCATCTTTGTCTTCTAATCTAAATCCAAAATCTGCCTCTGTTATAAAGGGTTGGTTCAGAAAGTTTCCATGTTATGTAGTCAGGTTTTAAGACATACATACAGTAATCTTGAAATTCTGCTGCCACCCTAATGCAATGAAACTGAGTAGAGTTTTATCAACAAAGTATGATTGCTTCTGGCATTGCATTCACATGAGTGCCTTGACCACAGAAGACCTCATACATCAACAACAAAAGAAAGTGGATTTCCAAACTCTGAGAGGCTGGTGTCGATATTCTTAAAAAGTTTTAAGTGTAGTGGTGCGATGCTGCACAGGCTCCATCATCTCTGCTGAACTGAATTATTTGTGAGGCCCAAGGCATTTAAAAACAGCACTGGAAATATGTAAAAAGCAATGTCCTCGTCACTCAGGATAATCCATAGGCCTCACTGTAGTTTATTTTTAGGACTAGGCTTGTTCATAAACTTGAGTATCGGGCAAGAAGATCAGGGGATCAAAGTTTATCCAAGTGATCAATTGTGTACCATGACTGTCTGCTACCAAGGTTTATAGATATCCATTCAACCGTTTTCAAGATGAGAGAAAACTCACTAAAGCCATTAGGATACATACATGTACAAATTTTTAGTGCAAATCCATAAAAATAAAAAGTTTAAGATTCACCAAAGTCAATAGAATTCATCTTCAACAGAAAATCTGCCGCAAATTTAATGGAAATCCACTTTGCTTAGAAATTTTACTCAGACAGACAAATACGGAAAGGTGCAAGATCACTAAAGTCAGTGAGATTCATTCTTTTTGGATCATGAATGGCTTAAACGTTGCAAAAGAAACTGTTCACAATTAAGGCTGTTGTTTTTTGAAAGACAATCACCACACAATCCCCACTGGAAACACAGCACTGTCTCGGTAAGAAAAAACTATTTTCGTGGCACTATCTCCTGTAGAAACACAGCTTCAGGTCGTTTAAAAAACACTTCAATTTGGTGGTTATAAAGTTTGTTGGTCTCAAACAGTGGTCTGCCACAATATCACCTTGGTGTCAATACACCCACCATCCCCTCCACCTCCTGATCACAAAGTCAGCTTATATACTACATCACTTTAAAATTGCTATAAAATGTAAGAAACACAAATGTTTGGTATTTGTGATTTGCAGAAACGTACAATGCCAACATTTTCTTCTGATGACTGGGCTAACAGCATGTAATAATGTGGGTCCTGCCTGTTTGACTGTGTTTATACTAGATGCCAACTGATATACTTTTTAGCTGCTATTACTGAATTATTACCACTATATTGATTTAAAGACTAAGCACACAAATATATCATGTGATCCACATGTGGTACACATTCCTGTTAACAACATACCACGGATAATCTTAAACAAAAACAGAATATTAGTAATAAACAATTATTCTCAGTGGCTCTTATTCTCAGTGGTGTCTTTTGTATGCAAACTGTAGATATGTGTGGACTTTTAAGTTATCATCATTATCATAAGAACTCTACGCTCTGTACTCTGAATAGCTGTTTCAATTTGTATAGTGATGACATAAAACAAGTTTATCTCTCATGCTTGTGCTCAGTGATGTCTGTTGTTTCTCTAACTACTGCCTGCACCACTCTAAATCGTGCAATAGCAAAACATTGCAACAATAATTTCTTATCACTCGTGCAGGCAATTAACTGCTGATTTCCTTGCTGCTGATGCTCAGTATGCTGATTGCTTTCAGATTCTATTATTGCCTTATCCTTTATCTGATTAGATTGCAGAAACTTTAACACAATTGTGAAATAACATCATTAATGAGTTTGTGTAAACTACAGTGGTGTGAACGACAATGATGCTGTGTTGTGGCAGTCTTAGCAGCTTCAGGCAAAGTTGTTGGTAGTTAATATTAATGACCCATCGCACTGTTGTAGTGACCACCCTTATTGTTTTGAAAACACACCCAACAAACGTGAGAATATCTGAGTAAAGATGCCCAAAGTTCTTTTTCATATTGCAAGTCCTTCCACTGATGCTTTCAAAGCTGTGATAAATTCTTCACCCTGAATGAATCTGATATCGAGCAACAAATCAATTCACAAAACAAATTACAGCCGGTACGTCACACTCATCTTCTTCAGATAAGTTCACTCTCTCTCCCGTGTAGCTCTCCTGTGTTGTTTGAAATGATTCAGGAAATGAAAACTTCATCCTGTCCCCTGAATATTCTTCCTATCAGATACCCGAAGGACAATTTTAATGGAGTCAGTGTTTGTTCAACAACTTATGACTTCCTTTCATTGAACCTATTATGGAAGTACTAACACTTAAACCCTAATGTTTTTTTTAAATAATGCTAATTTCCTTTTTCTTATTATGATTTTTGAAAAAAAAGTCCTATATTGTCATCTATTCTTTTTCTTATGAAAGAGGGCTGTTTTAGTCAGATAGATTTAATCACCAAACTTCCCACTCTAGCAGTAAGGTGTCCCAATTTTTGTTGGGATAAAGTCATAGTGCGACTGTCACCATGATAATACCATCATTGCCATAGTCATGTCTACTTACATAAATGCCAATGACAATTACGTATCAGGGTTTTGAGTTGTTTTGCATTTCATAGGAGAGGATTTCAAGCACAACCCTTTGTAATTCTGGTCCAAAAGGCACAGGGGCATTCAAAAAAGAGAGCTAGGGGTAAAACTAAGAAATAGGATTGGGCTTAATCTTCTGTAACTCTATAAACTGACTGCTGAAGCCCATCAATACTCATCCTCTTAAATCTA
Organism: Plectropomus leopardus; assembly: GCF_026936395.1. NCBI lineage: Eukaryota > Metazoa > Chordata > Actinopteri > Perciformes > Serranidae > Plectropomus > Plectropomus leopardus. The sequence goes on along the minus strand of NC_142181.1, from coordinate 5,415,659 downwards.
AGCATGGTACCTACTCACTCAATCCTCATCAACCTTCTTGAGCACGGGGTACACCTGGAGTCCAACTTCTAGCACAAGATCTCCTGTTTTGGCATTGGGGGCTACAGATTTGCTTTGCTTATCCCTGTTTTATTCTCCATTTGCATGCTACCTTTAGTTCAAATAATCTGGATTAGGTTGCAATAGCTTGTAGCAAATCATTCAAGAAGTTCCACGTCCTGTCTGAGTCCTTAGTAACTACTAGTTAGTTTCAAATGAGTAATTAAACCATTCTGGTTGCACCATTAGAGCTTAAGAAATGTCTTAGCGAGTATAGACTTTAGTCATTTGAAAATGGTTGCTTGGAAACATTAGTAGTGCTGTCCACTTGAAAGTGTAAGCTCATTACTCATTTGTATCTACGTTACAAAAATATCCCAATATCGCTTCAAAGGTCTTATGTGTAGGATCTTGTGGCATTAAGCGTTGAAGTTGCAAATTACAAACATCTAAAACGTCTCCCATGTGCCAAGTGTGTAGGAAAACTATGGTGGCCAAAGTAAAAATGTAGATAGGCAATGCCCTATCAAGATCCAATATTTGGTTTAGAAACAAAAGGGTTGATCCCCCAATGTAGATATAAACAGCTTATTTTAAGTAATGAAAATACAACATTTTTTAGTTTTAGGTCATTGTAAACTAATGGAAACATTGTTAAGAATCTTAGATTCCATTTCTTCACATATATCCTTCTTAATTCTACACACTTTACCTTTAACTCATCACTTTAAATGGGTTTAGCAAGATTGGTTCTGTTTACATCTACTGAATATTTAGTAACAACTAATTGTATGGACTCGTTTGTGTGGTAAATCTGTTTTAAGTTAGCTGTGTGTAAATGTCCATTTAAGAACAACCACGCTAACATTTGGTGTTAGGATTTGGTGCAAATCCAAAATATCAACTTCCATTTTTATGCTGATGACACTGAGATATATTTTTGCAGTGTCCTGACCAACTGAGAGAAAACACAGCACTTCCCTCTTAACTGCACTTGAGCCATTTACAATATCAGATACTTAAATTTTGTGCAGCTGGGTGCCGACAACACATAAATGGTGTTATTGGCCTCGGCAGACAAGGCTCCAGATGTCGCATGGACTTAGCTCATTATCTCCTTGCATTGCTGATAGCTGTGACATTTTGCAGTTATTTTTCTTAATAGTGTTAGATGAACACGTCACAATGGTTGATCAGAGATTGACAAGATCAACACATTTCTCTAAAGTCATTCATTCTTTCTTTTTTCATCCATCCTAACAGCAGGCACCAAAGTTTTTACTGTCTCTAACATCTGCTGCTCATTCGCTAAACTTCTCTATCATTTTATCTGCTGTCAAAGGTTAGACACCCGATAATATGCATATCTACTCCACAGAAGGGAGGTTTTGACCCGTTCCTTCAATTGTGTTTGTCCCTAGGCATTGTTTTTCCTTGCTCTCCACAGTAGGTGATACTGATGCAGTGAAGTGTGAAGAGCCAAACAGCTCCTCAGAATTGAATTTAGGTAGGGAAGCTGAGAAAGAGGGGTCATTTAACACACACACACACACAGACACACACACACACACACCATTTCATAAGCGACAAGCAAAGACATGTATTCCTCTACCAGCACTTTAATGCAACTTATCTTTTCTGTCTTGCAATCACACGTGTTCCCATATAAGTATGTACAGGCCTATGTCAAGAAAGAAAGAACGACTCTCAGCAATCCAAAGAAACAAAATAAAAAAAAAACCTAAAAGAAATAAAGAGGGAGAGGTGAGATGCCAAAAAAAAAAAAAAAAAAAAAAAACGAGCCCACAAACCATCATAAATAAAGCATGGAGGCATTACGAAGACACAAGAGTGGGGGAAAAATAATGAGAAAAACAGCCAGGAGAGACCGAGAGGCTGGGTGGCATCATCTCTCTGCAACAGACTACTGATGTCATTTACCCTGCATCAATATTTCACAGCCTAGATGGAAGGAGAGGGTGGGGGAGGAGTAGAGGGGGGTGTCGGGGGGTGTACAGATGACAGAGATACAGAAAGGGGAGGGGGACGTTTTGGAAAAGTCGTAAAGATGGACGAAGGGCGTGAAGCAGAGCTGCAAAGATTAAACCACATCCAGAAACAAAGAATGAAAGAAGAACTGTCAGAGTGGAGCTAAAAGAAAGGGAGGGGAAGAGTAATAACTTGATTTCTCTTCCGCCATGGGGGTGTTACTCAGAAGTCTCGGGAGAAAAAACTGATACACTGGTTTGTCCATAGTCCTGCGCAGGCCCACGGAGCCCTGGCAGATTCAGAGCGACACTGCAATCGCCATCGCACTCTGCCATGTGCACTTATATACTGCTGAATGTTAATAATAACTCCTGATGACAGGAGGAAACAAGCCCACAGGCTCAGTGCCCTGTAAATGCACACACACCAAGTGCTCGAGGGGTTCATTACTAATTAGCTGACTGCAAGGCAATAATGACTAACATGCTTCTAGGCCCACTTAACACATCCAAACATTCACCGTGCCACTAATGTACCATCTGTCTCGGCTCTGACCATACAGTATACTCCTCATGGGTATACTTAACGAATCACTGTACTTTATTAAATTATGACCAACTGTGGCAGATAAGGGCCATCAGAAACTTGACTGGTGTCAATTAATGATACACACTAGAAAAATGCACAGTGAGGACACAAAGCCACAGATTTCTATTTTATCCCAGGAAATAAAAGGTTTCCTCTGAGAGTGATATTTACTGTGTTATTACTAAGGGATTCTAAAAAAACAAATTTTGGGTATATGCAAGGGATAAAAGTGCTGGAATGACACCTTATAAACTTATAACTGCAGCTTTCATGGCAACTGTTTTAGAAGACAGATTTGTTCCCTGCCGCTGTTGTCTCTTTCCTAAAAAAGGTTTGATCAGGGGATAAAGGGATGAGTGGTACAGGAATAAACAAGTATGTGACTGCAATAAAGTCTGATGCAGTCATCTGTATTATAAGGTGGTTTTCCATTAATACTCAAATTGTGCAAATTGAAATTGCGAACATAAAATACGTCTGATGGAAATACGTCAGTTTCGGGAAAAAAAAAACTCCCATGTAGCGCAAAAAAGTTTTTACGCTTGCATGAGGTGGTATTTCAGGCCATTTGAAAAAGCCATATTTTGCGAAACTGCAATGGAAACACTTTTTTTGGCTTTTGTAGATCACATGATGCTATGGCTATGCGCTTGGTAGGAACTGGCTCCCTCGGGCATGATGCAGCAGGTGCTGCAAGAGCTGTTATTGTCTCGCAAAACTCTTCAAAATCATCATCTGGAAGTTTTGAATCCACATTTCCTCTGCGAAATCGTAGACTATCACCTCCCAGGAATCCCTCATACACGGCCGCTCCCATGTATCAGAGGCTTGCCCTTCCTTTATCGCTTGCATAACACGCGTGTGTCACCTTCGATTGTAAATAATGACGACTTGTGTGCTGGCTGCAATAGAAATAAACCTGCTAATGTTTTGAACATCCATCCCCACGCTTATTGGAATTTTATTGCAAGAGGAAAAGTCGCATAGCACCACTCAACGGAAACACAATCATCTCCCAATTGTGTTTTATCTGCATTTCAAAAATACTGCTTAAGTTTTACACAGATCTGTAATGGAAACTTGCTTACAGACACAATGTATGAGCAGTGTTTGAAACCAGACTCCGTACAAGATACATTGAATAAATATAAAAAGTGATGTCACAAAGTTATGGTTGTAGTATATTTGATACTGACATCACAGTAGCATTATAAATGTACATTTATGCACAAGAACCAGATGCCCTGTGTTTAGTGTTTGTAGCTAATTTGCAAAACCCGTCCGAAGGAGGCCATATTATATTTCCATTGCAGATATGTCCCTGCATCTGGACAGTATTGAATACACCCATGAAAAAGGTGCCCCCCTGGCCTTCACTTGCAAAATGTCAAATGCCAAAATAACAGATACAGAACGGAAAGAGACTAAAAACTTAGCCCCATTGTCTCCGCACAATGACCGCGAAATTCCTGGAAGTTCACCGTGCACCTTGTGTTTCGTGGTATACCCTCTATCCCTACATGTTTCTTGTATGACCATTGTCATTATAAAGGCATTTGCCTTTCTGCTCTCAGAGAATTAAATTAGAATTTCATAACACAATTCCTGAAATCCTATTCATAGCACTTTTAATAAGTGGGGACCTCATTTGATTTTTAAAAAAAGAAATATTAGAAAGACCTAATTTCTATTGCTCCTAATTTCTTATTATCTGTTTTTCCTCAGATTAACTGAACAAATCCAAATAAGTATTTCAGAGCACTATTTAAGATAGCATTGACATTGATAAGTATTACATCACAGAGTTGTTTAAAGACTTTTGGACAGAGCTTATTGAAAGACAGGATATTCCATTTGAAATGTGACTCTGTATGTGACTGCATCTTTGTATTTCTACTTCGGATTTTATTAACTTTCTGACAGAATGAGTCTTTGCTAAATTTGCTCTCATAGCGCTCATTAATAATGTTCACTGCAGAGTAAATACTGTCTAACCTATATGAGGAGAGAACAAATGACAGAATTAAAAAAGACGCGAAATTACTGACATCAGGAATCAGATTGATGCTACCACATAAACTCTGCGTTCATCAGCTCTTCCAGGTTTACACCCACTGTAAATGGAAATAATGTACATACTAACTAATAGGCTTAATAAAAGCTGTTCTTTCCCAGGAATAATGCAGCATGCTGTGGTAAATCAATAACAATATTCTTTATCCCTTTTGAATTTCACTCAAATGAAACCTGTGGTGTAACAGCTTTTAAAAAGTTTTTTTTTTTTAATTCTGACCTTTAATGTCGCACCCTGTTGGGACAATCAATGTGACTGTTAACTGACAGAGTACAAACATGCTGCGTTCTTGCGCAGACACTGCCTCAAAAACAGACAGAGCCTGTAATGAGCAGTACTTCTGCTGTAAATGTGTGAAACTAGAACATCTTGTTTTGATTGATCTTTTTCATTACGACAGTTGAAGAAATGAGTTTCGTCATTCAGCTCCTCTGGTTTAATTCAGTCTCCGTGGTCTTTTGCTGCAACACAACTCAACACGAGCACTGTGGTGTCATGGTGTGAAATACACGCCCAAGGGTTCACATTTTATGCCACATAATGAAAGAACACTCCCAGCGCACCTCCCATGTTACTAATTCCATTTTTTTTGTTGAGTTCCCCAAGGCAAGTCTGACTTCTGCTGTGTGATTGCAAATCATTGATTGAACCAAAGTACTGAAATTTTGGGACCATTTTTTGTGGTATTTCATAGCCGAGACTGGTCAAATTTGGCAGGAGCAGTGCATGATTTGAGAACACAATATTGTCAGCGTTTCTCCTTACTTATCAACAAGATTAAGCCCTCATGGTGTAATTTGTCAGCTGTATACCACGAGTTTGCACACAAGCCCTGAAGCGATGGATGAAGAATGATCTGACATTGCTCTGTGCTTGTGAATGATTGAAAATGTGTACAGACTTCAATAATTGTCACTGACATGTGAAACTAATAGAGCTCCTTAAGTGCCTCAAGTATAACTCATTAATAGTGCTAATAAAGTTACACTGACAAAATAATGACTGAGAATAAGATGGAAGAATAGTGTGTTATATGGAAATCACGTCATGTTGGGGACAAATAAACATTTCAATTATGGGCTGTGGTTAGCATCATAGACTTATTTATAGATGGATGACAGACAGTGCCACAAAAAAGAGGCCAAAACGTTTTGATCGTCCCCTAGTGGCTGGCTGCAGTAAAGATCATAAACCCTGCCCTTTCCATGTTAGCGGATGGGACATGGGCCAAATTAAAAACTATTTTTTCCCAAAGATGGTTTAGCTGAGTCATCACTGGAATATTTTAAAGTGTTCATTTTTCTGATATGTTTGGTTTGCCATCATGATTGATAGTTATGTTTGCTAACTGGTGTTCCTGTGATCAATAACGCTGTTCGCCATTGGTCGGATGGTGGGAACTCGATACCGCCGAAATCACTACAGCGCAGTATTTGGCTCCAAATGTCATTACTAGCACAAAATTGTAACGGCTGTATTCAGGATACTTTGTTTTCATTTTTATATTGTCGAAGGAAGTGAAGACGCTTTGTACATCTTTATATATAGTCATTGGTAAACATGCAGACCGAGCACCTTAGCTTTGGCAGATACGTCAATGTAGTCCATCCATCACACTGTGCAAAGGCTTTCATTATCACTATCTTTAAAATTACCCAGTTTTTGGTATTTTATATTGAAACCACTGTTTTTTTTTACTTCTAGCCAATCAATTCAATGAAATGCTGTGTGCATTCATTGCCGTTGGATACAGGATTGGGTTACACTACAAAACAAGCTAGTCTATTTGTCAGAGAGCCTGCTACTTACTAGAACAAGATTAGACCAAAACCTGGCATATGGGTGGAAGATGTATGGTCAGATTTGGAATGAGCGTCAGTTAGTGGGATTTGCTGTAAAAGCATCCTGAGAACATATTCATAACTATTCACTTTGACAGAGCAACAGCCAACTGGTAAATTCCAACATTCGATGCTCAATAGTGTAACTTCATCACTCACCTAGTAAGTCAAGGACGGACTTCCATGCCATATGGCTATAGTTGTTAATTTTGGGAATGCCCACAAAATGTTGCATACTTTTATGCAAGGGGGAAAACAAACAATTTGTTGCCATGCTGAAGAGTTACTGAGCGGCTTTCTGCACATCAAATGAACTTCATAATCCAGAGTTAAAGGGTACTTTTTACCCTGGACCCTTTGTCTCCATGTCTCCCAAATTCAACACACATACATACACACACATACACACACACACACACACACACACACACACACACAAAGTCCATACATTGATACCGAACAAAATTCTTTTTTAAGTACGTGCATTGGTTGTTTGAGGTGAATACACACTGAATGCAAAAGCAATCAGAGAGTCTAATTTGCTGTAAAAGTGCAGGAAAAAAAATCACTTCGGTATGAAGTAAACACACCTTTATGTGATTCCAGACCAAATGGTAGTAACTTATGTTTCTCTAATGTGTGGGTGGTGGCTCTGAATCAGTAGGAAGGTGTGTGAATATTCAACAACTGTGACTTGATCAAACAGTGTAAAATACTATCAGACATAGGTCCACTATGTGTGTTAGTAAGCGAGTTTGAAATTGAAAGTCTGTATATAGCCTTAGATGGTAACACTGGATTGGTACAGAAATGTTCATAAAAAAATGTGGATATAATGCTCACCCCAAAGAAACCCCTGAGGCTGGGTGGTGGCTCCTAGTGAATGGAATGACATTATACGTAATGAATGAAAAACTTTCGTGATGACTTTTTGATCTTTGAGAAGAGCTAGATTAACAATAAATCATAGATGCTGATGAATGGATTCAGATCAAATGTGTGAACGTATTGTGTCTGAATGCATGCTTACGTGATGCTTAATAGTGTTTGATTTTTGGAAATTGATGTCTGATAATTTGCCATGCAATGCTGGATGTTCTTGTATCGTGGAATCATTTTTCTCAATTTATAATCAAACGCTTGTTTTATTGATTGACATGCACCGCTGCCGGAGGGGCTGCGGTCGCTGGTAATTGGACAGCGAGCTATATCCCAGTTTGTGGTGATATTTTCCAATACCTCCCAGGACTGCTCATGCATCATCATTTCATCGGAGCTATTGCTGGAACGCTGTCATTCAAATACTTGCCTGTTCCTAATGAAGAGATATGATGCTTCTATCTGGATATTTAACGCCACATGCACAGAGGAAACAACACGGTGTTTTCCTCCAACCCCTCAAACCCTACATGTTTAACACACGGAATACCACAGTTTCTTTCATCAACTACGACAAATGTGATGGGATTTTTGGGTCACTCCAGGGACAAGGCCTGCCCTGTGAGGCCGTCACTGATTGGACACCTCGGGTGACACAGCTGATGATGGACAGCACAGCATGCTGGGTTGAACAGCCTCATCCTTGTAGACCACTTGACCACAACTCAACCACATCTTGATTTTAAAATAACAGCAGAGGCTTCTGGGGTTCCAGCCCCATTTGTTTTCTCAAAAGCCTTGGATCTTTTAGTATTTTTTAAACTACCTTCAACTTTGTGTCAGTTAGGTAATTATACACCAATCCACCACAACCTTAAAACCACTGACAGGACAAGAGAATGACATTGATGATTTCACTACAATGCCCTGGTCTGCTGGGAAATCTTGGGTCCTTGTATTCATGTGGATGCCACTTAACACACCACCATCAAAGTCACCATTAAAGACCAAGTACCCCAGCAGCACACCTATGGGGAGACTAAATTATCATCTACCCAATCTATGGTGGGTTCTCCTTGGATCAGACTTGGCTCTGACCTGTTGGGGCATGGCAACAGGACCTCTAGGGGTGTTCTGTGCTGTCTGGCACCAGGGTATTGGCAGCAGATCTTTTGAGTCTCCTGGCCTGTGAGGTGGGGTACTGGCACGTCCCACAGATGCTACTCATATTGGGATCTGGTGAGTTTGGAGGACAGGTCCACAATCTTGATCCCTTGGTCACTTTCCTGAGGTCTTCCTGAACAATTATCGCAGTTACAAGGTGCATTGTCTTGCTAGGGGGGCACTGCCATTGAGGAGTGTCATTGCCATGAGTAGGCTAATTGGTCTGCAGAAGTGTTTGGGTGGATGGAGTGTGTTAAGTGACATCCACATGAATGCCGGGACCCAAAGTTTCCCAGCAGAACATTGCATTGTAAAAAGACGTTCAATGATATTCTCTTCACCTATCATCGGTTTTAATGTTTTTGAGGATGGTTTTATATTCCCATGTTGTCATCTTACTATGCTATACCCTAAAGATATGTCCTACAATTTTGTAAATGTTCTTAACATGTAAAAAAGGCAGGAATTTAAAAAATCCACAAAATTACTTTAAAGTTTATTTTGAAAAGTTAAATTTTGAAAGCACATTTGGGCACATTTGCCATTTAGCAGCATTGGTATTTCAGTTGTCAAGTGTTCTCTATAACCGCAACTGACCATCAGACCAATGAAAAGATGTTAAGCTGAATGGATCCTAGTCTTAGCCCATCACATAAGCAACTAGAGGCAGTGAAAGGTCAGCAGGTGCGGTTACAGGTTGTACAAGGAGGAGGGTGTTCAACACTTTTGGCACGATGGCACAGACTGGCTTTGGCTGGCCCAGATCTCAGTCCATCGGCATTTGGGATTAGCCCTGGAATGCAATGGTAGGGTGATAATCGGTTGATTGGCTGATGAACCTGTTGCCGGGCGGATTCCAGGCATTTGGGTAGCCCCGATCGGTGGCTCTTACCACTACGGATATCCGGACTCGTTTGGATGGCCTCCTGTGTTCAGGAGACGAGGGGCTCTCCATGTTGTTGTTTTTCTTCCGAGCGACCAGAGACAAGCACACAACATTAACAACAACCGCAACGTCAGTTTGACTTTGCAAAAAACTTATTTTTGCAACGCCACTTTGACATGACCAAACTTGACTAAAATAGTGGGTGAAAAAAAATTCTGAAAACTTATTGTAATGAACCAAGCCATTAGTTAGTGGTACAGAAGTGAAGATATTCTTTTAAAGCTTTGCAGGATACAAGGCTGAGACAAAGTGAAAAAAGGTTTTATATTGAGGCTGACTGAGATACTGTGTGTGTGCTCTGTGTGTGTGTTTGTCTGTTTGTGTGGGAGGTACTGTACTCTAGAGTGTGAAGGACTGTATGTGAGAGATAGCATAGGACTGTGTGGGTGTGCACAATGTGTGAACGACAGGATGTGAGCCACTGTGTATGTGTGTGTATTTGTGTGCATCCGTGCGTGCCTGTATGTGTGTGTGTGTGTGTGTGTGTGTGTGTGTGTGTGTGTGTGTGTGTGTGTGTGTGTGTGATGGTGGCGGTGTTGTTGGGTGTATCTGAGGACATGGCTCTCTCTCACCTCCAGGCCTTCTGTGTCTGGGCTGGCACAGAACAGGTTCTTTAAAGCGATGCCCGAATTATCCTGTGGACCTGAAGGAAAAACAAAGAGAGAGAGATTCAATAACAGTGAGACGATCAGATACCATTGGTTTCCATCTGTTAGACGCTTATGTGCCTTCTGTTTGCAGACCTTATTTACTGGTCCTATCTACAAAAGCATTATGAAAACAGCTGCATCATCTGTAAAGATATGTCTGAGGATGAATTCAAAGTAGACCATCTTAATTTTTCGGGGAAATCAAAACTGGTTTTTAATGGTCACACAGAACTATTACCATACATAACCATAAATAACCATTACTACACATTCAGCACTACAAATGACATCGACAGATTATTTCAACTTGGCAGCGAACAACCTCAGAGATAACTCAGAGTGGTTGTTGTCTATCCAACAACTGCTTACAATGTCAACCTACCAATCAGCATAAAAAACTTACAGTTGATCATGCTTTTGCTTTTCTGTATATCTGAAATTACTGATTTATAAAAACACAGTAGAGATGCAAACAGAATTTAGAATGTCTCACAAGGTTCAGGTTTTGGGAAGCCCCCAGTTACAAGTTTAAGGGATATTTACACTGTAACGGTTCTGGCATAAAATGTTACTCTTCTATTGCCGTTTGGCCATTTGTTCACACAACAGCATTTTGGGGGCTTGAAAACACAAACTTTTGAAATGGGGTACCAGAGTGTAATCTTTTGAGAGCGAAATCCCTTCTGTCGCTGTGTCAACTGGCGATGCCTGGATCATTTGAGAACAATGAGGTCACTTCTCGCATGCATGTGGTGTTCTTCTGTGTGTGTCATTACAAAGTTACACCACCTGGCTTTTTCGGGTGTTTTTTGAAGATCAGTGTACACTAGGATCGTTCTTACAAAGTTATCATATGAATGCGTATTTTTGGTTTTTAGTAGGGCACGTCTAAACATGGCCAAAGAGTTCCCAAAGCGTAAAAAGGAGGTTCATGGCCTGAACACTTTCACTTCACTCAATAAGCACCAACCAAATAATAACCTAAAAAACATATTAAAAAAAGGTAAACCTCAATCATAATGAGTACTGAACAGACAACTTATACGGACACTGTGAACCACCAGAAAATGAAAAAGACACAAACTAACTGCACACTGTATTTAAAGTAACCCTGGCCTGGCCACTCAGATGCTGCACACAAACATTAACCAGAGAAAACAGACTATGACTATTGTGCCAACAAGCAAAAGGTCACTGCAGCCAAGAGCTCATTGAAGCCTAAAGAAAGACACAAGAGTCAAATACCAGGAGTTTGACACACTCTCAGACCAGAAAAATAATTCAATATTTCCTTGGGAGAAAATTCTGTCATTACCATACAGCAAACTGTCTGTCAGAGCATGTCAGAGCCAGGTGACAGCCCTGTCACAGCCGCGAGGAAAACAGTGAAACACGCGAAACTGCACTTAACTCCTCCACAATCTGACTCGTCTTCTCCTGTGGTTCTCACCATTACATTGTCAAACTTTATCCAAATACATACTCATGCATATACAAGATACAGTCTTACACTACACACACTATATATAGAACAAAATGGTTTACTTTTTAGGAGGGGTGGGGGTAAAAAATTAAAAACAGCAGAGTATCGCAATACTTTTGTGTGGCAATATCATATTGATACAGGGATGCCGAGTATTGATTTTTATATCATGTAAATTACTAATATTACAAATACAAATTAAAATTTCAGTAGCCTATTGGACTAATACAAGCAATTGGTTTTACAGGCCACTAGATGCTTGATTTTCTGCAATTAAAATGATGAACATTTTGTCTTAAAACATGTTGATAACATTTCCCTTTTGGGACACAATTTGCAGTTGAAAAAGGTAAAACATTGCAAATTCTGCAATATAAGTTATTGCATTACTCAGCATACCACAACAACATGTTTAAAATCGCAATAATATTTTATCATGACTAAAGTATTGTGAATCTATCATATTGTGGGACCTCTGCTTATTAGCCAGTATTTAATTACACAAAATGACGCAAAACTGAATTTGAGAGATTGAAAGGCGTGTAATGTGTTGAGAAACAGTAGAGTTGGGCAAACTGATTTTCTTTTTGGTCTCTTTACAATTGAGACAGTTATAGTCAGTCCATAAATAGTTTTTCATCATCCAAGAGACACAGAGAGAGCGATAGAGAAGAAAGCAAGAGAGAAAATTACAGGTGCAATTAGTGTTATGTGAGTTTAGAAACAGAGAGGCTATTACCAACACTCCTTCTGGATCTATTAAATCTCCTTTTCTTTTTTGATTGCCTCTTCCGTCTACTGTTTGGAAACTGTCTCTTGTGTGTGGGTTCATGTGTGTCTCTTACTGGTGGGAATCTCAGTGGGTCGCTCCACCACAGAGGGTCTCTTCAGTGCTGGTTTGAGGGGCTTCTGAGGGATTGGACGAGTAGGGCTGAAGGATGACTCCTCAGTAGAGATCTGCACACATACATATACACACACACACACACACACACACAAATACATAAGAAACAGCACTCGAAATTCACAAACCTCAATATTGCGTAAGAGATCAACCCTTTCTCTTTCTGCGGACTCATTAGACAAATGAATGTACTTCTTGGGAGTGATGAGATGGAGGCAAATCAAAAGGGGAAACCGTAGAAAAGAACAAAAAAAACAACAAAGAAACGATACCAGCGGGAGTTGAGAGCTGAAATAAGGGTTCTTGTTTTACCCTTGATGTAAAATTTCATGACTTCAATGACATTCCATGCTGGCACTTCCATGACCTACAAAATATTTTTGCTGGGTTATGTTAATGTCTCTCTGAAGTGAGGGAACATTCTGGTTTCAACCATAAAATGTTTCACAGATCAAATGTCTGAGTGAAACTAGCTCGGAATATATTCAGCTGTAATTCTGTGAAGTTTCACATTTGTAAAGTCATTAATATTCCTCATATACTGGGCTGATGATTTTTAATTTAATATTGGACATCAGTGTGCTGGAGTTTCTGTAATACATTTCACATGTTTTATTTATACAGTTTTTAATTTTGTGTTTTATTTATACAGTATACCCCCAAAACACGAGACCATAAGAGTTTTTTTTGTCTGCTTTAAATGAGGAAAAACTGGCTAGAGTCTATTGTTAACACACACAAACAAACAAAAACATTGTTTGTTTCGATTTTTTTTTCATAAATAATCAGCTGGATGTTTAATACAAATATTTCTGTCAGCTTGCACAAATCTTCAGTCAAACAACGGACCGCGAGAAACCATTTAAAGGCATTAGTAAAAGCAGCACAGAGAGAAATGGAGGAAGTGCGAAAGAAGACGACATGACGTCAGAGAAATGAAGAGATAAGTGAGAGAAGATATGAGCATTTCTCACACACACACACACACACACACACTTTCCTCCAACCCCCACATTCATGCCTGAGGGCGTTCTACTGAGCCACTCTGCAAACTGATGAAAGAGAAATGAAGACAGAAAAAAAAAAAGAGATAAATCGACATTTTGAGCACCACAGTGCAGGACCTGGAACCAATTTAGACATCTACCTGACCATGGCTGCATATTTCCCTTCTTTGTCTTTGTCTTGCACACACACACAAGCAAACACGCACAACCCTGCACTTCTATATTTGTGAGGACACTCATTAACATAACATAACCTAACACCTTAACCATCACAACTACATGCCTTACCCCAACCCTTACCCTCAGATCTGTCATTCACAATGTAGCTTTATCAGGGACACAATATAGTGAAACCCCTGGCGCGCTGATAGTGTTTACTGCGTCCTTTCCCCCCCAAAGGTGTAATGAGTAAGATTGCTGTTCATCCATAACAGCATTTCTATTGTCCCTCGGACAACAGGACACCAGTAGTCTTGAGCCCTATTTTTTACCCTGCACACAATTAATGTGACGCAATGGAAAATTGGGATGATGAGATCTGAGATGGAAACACCTTTTTTCACTTTAATAGGTCACATGATGTACAATAAAGTGTGTCGGTAGGAGCTCATGATGCGGCAGGTGCTACAACAGGTCTTATAACATCACATAACACTTCCAAAATTAAGTGGATCATCCGCAAGTTTTGACTCCACAATTCCTCTGTGAAATGGTGGACTATCACTTCCCAGAAAATCCCTCATACATGGCACATAACACATAACATGGTGAGAAATGTCCGAATATATAGCTTAAGGTTTACGCAAATCTGTAATGGAAATCCACCTTTTGGTTGTGAGGCAGGGTTCATCCTTACCAAGTCACCAGACCATCACAGGACTGACACATAATAGTTACCAGTCCCAGAAAAGCTGTAAATCACATCCTAGTCGAAACATCTGCCAACTAATTTGAATACAATATTTTCGCATATCATGCTCCCTTTACCCTGACTTGAACCTAATACTAACCTTAACCTTAAAACCAAGTCTGAAGCCTCACACATGCCTTTGAAGGTCTGTCCGAGGTTGAGGAGGACCATCCAAAATGTCCTAATTTTCCTAAAACATTCTCAGTATCTAAAACTGAAATTGGTTTTCACAAAGGAAGCTGCAAACACAGTGCACTTTTGTATGAACCTCACACTTAAACCACCCACCCGTTTGTATTCCTAGACTCATTCTTCTCTTCTGTCCCTATTTTCTAAACTTCCACTGTCAAAACTTGAAGGTTGAGATGAACCAATATTAAATTTGTTCCCTCAATTGATGTTGAAAAAGGGAGGATGTCACATACAGTCTGGCAGGCTTTTAATCTCCATGCCATCCAAAGAAAATGTGCTCTAATAAAGTTAGTTTAAGCCGTGGTCTTTATGGATGGTAGTCGGTTGGTCTGTTGGTCACTTTGGTCCAGACTGAAATATCTCAGCAGCTATTGCACAGACTGCCGTGGCATTTGGTACAGACATTAATGTCCCCCTGTACATTTGAACTGTACACCGATGATTTCAAAAATGTACATTGAGCGCCATCATCAGGCCAAAGTTTTAATTTTTCTTCTTTTTTGGTTTAAGGCCTCCCAAAACTACTAACTGTTCCACCAGCTGCATGCTTTTGGTGCGAATCAGTCGGCTAGCAGACTATATAGTGAACATAGAAAAGACTATACCTGCTCAACATCGACGTGTTAGCATTTACAATGTAAGCATGTTAGCATGCTGAAATTAGCAATTAGCTCAAGCACCCAGGGGCTTTAAGAGCACCTAGCTTGTTTTTGTACGCTCACATTTACCGTAGTGAGAAGGAGCATCTGGAGAATACTTTTGTCTCACTTGCCAATAAATGGTGGAATTTCAGTTGAAGCTTTCCTCATTTTTTTGAGTCTAAGTTGCATAAGCATACCGCTCAAAGTAACTCTCTTCCTTTTCTTTTCTTCACCCTCAAAAACAACGCTGTTTTATTTAAAATTTTGAAGGTGTTTCTTCCTGTGGTTTTAAAAATAAAATGAGGGGAAACATGAGAGATTTGAATGGCATTAATACAAAGACTTTTCTGGGCGAACGAATTTGTTGAGCGACCAGCTGTCAGCACAGTTTCCTGATCTCTTACAAAGGCCAAAGTTTCATTGCACTATAAGCACATAAAATAAAGCACAAAGGGTTTCTCCTCTTTCCACTATGACTTCTGACCTGGAAGCGGACCTCCTGACTGGCCCGGTGACTCCCGTCCTCGCTGCCAACGTTTGACACAACCGACAGGCGTTTCTTCTCCTCCATGGCTCGCTCCTTGATGTACTCTAGCCTTCTGGGGCGGCCAAGCTGCATGGAGAGCAGCGCCTGGAGCTGGGCACGCTCAATGGAGCCCAACAGGATCATGGACTCTGGGTGATGAGAAAGAGAAAGGAGGTGAAAAAAAGAGAAAAAAAAGGAAGAAAGTGGAAGAGGATGCCAGGGGTTTGGGGCAGTTTTGTGGAAGATAGAGGTAGAAAAAAAGGTGAGAAAGAGAAAGAAATAGGGCAGGATAAGGAGGATGAGAACAGACAGTTTGATATTTGTATTAGGAAGGAAGGGTGAGCAGACTGCAGGAGATTCCAAACACATGTTGCAGCACTGCAGAGAGCTCAACTGAGTTACATAACAAGAGCCCGGGATGCAGTGAAAGTGTATTATCTAGTGTGCGTGTGTGTGTGCGTGTGTGTCTGTGGGTGGGTGGCAGCTTGCTTGCTTTAAGTAATTGCCTTTGTGACAGTACGTGCTGATTATGTATTTGGCTAAATGCCGCAGCTAATTGTTCCTGCACGATTGCATAATTGAGACGGCGGTGGAATACCAAATTTGCACTTCAGCGAGGTGGCGAGTGCAGTGGCATCAGCAAGCTGTGCCCAGGGAAAGTTTGTCAATCAGTCACTTACTTTAATGTGCACGACACCGAGGTTGCTGGAATTTGTTTTCGGTACAGACAGGAAGGGATACACTGGCTTCATTTATCAGACAAAGAAATAACCCCTTGTTACCAGAATGGCTTGGCTTACTCTGAATCTTTTATATTTTTGTGCAGCGCAAATGAGAGTTGAGGGTTGGCTGCAAATCATGTATTTATCTAAGTTACACAATGAGCACTATTACGCCATACAGACAATTTTTGTGGAGAAGTGACACCTTTAATGTGTTCCTTAATAATTAACTTTATTTGGGGGTTACAGCTGCATTATACGATATCTTATGGCCACCTTGATGCAAAAGAACAAACTGCAAACACAAAATTGACATGCTATGACATTATAAAGGCGTTCTGGTGAACTTGATGGCCAACATTGCCTAATCCAGACATTCAGCAGACACAGAGATGTATGGAAAAATTTTGGTTTCTGACCACCTGCCAAATGCATGTCCAATCTTCACTCTACTTTTAGCTCTTTTTTGGTCTCCACCAAATTCAGAGGGAGTCAGATCCACCCCTCAGCTGTGGCTCATGTGCTAAAGTGGGTTGCCCACTAATTGGTCCAGTTGTTTATTCTCAAGCTTTTCTATTGCTGAAGTATCATTGCGCAAGATATGTTTAACTGGTGAGCAGGTGGCGATTTGTATGATGGCCTTGGACAATGTGTGAATGGATGAATGTGACATGTGGTGTAAAAAGGTGCTTTGTGTTGTCAGAAGAAATGCATTACACAAAGGCAAGTCAAAGTATCTACAAATGCTTGACTATGTAGTCAGCTGTTTGGTGCAAAGCAGGTGGTGTGCAGTGGGTTTATCACAGCTTTTTCCACTGAAAACACTTGCCCACTGTAAGGCTGATCAGACAGAGTTGAGGGATGAAAAAAAAAACAAAACAATGAGGTGATGATTCAGATTCATTCAAATGAGACACCTGATTAAATCTGATCAGATGTCCATTAAAAACCTATTTTTCTCCGAACTTCAATTAATAGTTAAGAATTAAAAGAAAGTAAACATAATATACAGTATGTCGGACCTCGCACAGCACAGTCCCTGTTCATGATTGTGCACAATGCATCAGATCAACACAGTGATGTGTGATTTTCTCAAAAAGGTGAGTGCGGTGATGAGTAAATATTAGGCATAAATGTGTATGTACCTCTTAGATGATATACTGTAAATAAAGCTACTATAGTACAAAGAGATTGTAGAGATTTACTATTTCATATACTACTATGATACAATCTTTCATTTTTAAAGTTGTTACAAATGAATTACTGTGGCCTACTTTTTCCTCGGAGCAGCATGTGTGTGTGGGTGTGTGTGTGTTTATGTCTTACCAGCTGATTCCACCAGAGCCAGAGTCTTGAGGTGGCCCGTCAGCAGGACATTATGCAGGTCTCTGTAGCAGCAGTTGAGTGTGATGTACCGCACGTCCCGCACCATGATGTCCTCAACCCGAATATTATACTTCCTGAGAGGAGAAAATAAAAAAAAAGAGAAATATGTATGAGGAGGAAGATATGAGGGATTTATCAGGTGGTTACAGAGATAACGGATAGAGGTGAGTTCAGAAAAGAGGTGAAATGAAGAAAGATGAATCCAATAAAGACTCGAATAACATTTTTAAAAGCATATACAGTGCTGATTTTTGAAAATTGACATTGAATTGAACTCTTTGCTGATACTTTTTCTGTTGATTTATCGTGCCTTTAAAGTCAGTAAACTGCAGTTTCAGCTTGCTTAGAGCAGTTTTTATGAAGGTGTTGCTCTGCACAGATCTATAATCACTCTCCTTCATAGCCAACGCTGACAGCACATTCTTCCTTCAGCTGACCGGTCAATCCAATAACACCAAACACTGTCGACACGTCATGCGGACGTGAGCGGCAGTTACAGCATGGCTGTGTGTACAGTAGCAGGAAGTGGGTGACATTGTGTGAGCAGATCTTGCCTCAGCAGAATCGTACGCCCCAGTACACCAGTCATAAACACTCTTTCTCTTCCTGTCCGAGCTGGCAGCACGGCAGCAGCCGCTTGATGGCTTGGGCTGCCAAGCCCCGCAGCCGTGCCAGGACACACGCTCCGGCCAAGCCTTCACTCCTTGTTGTGGTGACAACTCAATACAGTGACCTCACTTGGAATACAAAGTTAATTTGGTGACCCCTGTCTCCACTTCAATACAGCAAAGCACAAAGTTGGTCTAGGTCTGTACACAGCACCATGACCAGGTACCAATAGAATGCTGTGCTACAACAATGCAAGGTAAGGTAGTAAGGTAATTTTGGTCTCCTACACAACAGTCAAATTTGCTACATGCCCCTCCATAACCCTTATCCCCACAGCGCAAACGCTGGGGTATGCTTGAAACAAGTAGTTTACTGACATATTGTCAAACCTGTTCCTAGTGGACACACTAAAAAGGGAGTACAAAGGCAATATGGTGTGCACTCTTTTCCTCAAAGCTATTAGGTACTTGCAAAAAAAGGGAGAGAGCCTGAATAAGATGTTTAAATTCTACCTATTGTGCATTCTCACCAATGCAAACTTGGCTACATGAAGTTGGTGTGCATGTTGTATTGCTGGTTCTGGTTCCTGCATTGGCAAAGAGTTAAGTTGAGAAGTACAGAATCGTCCAATATGAACATCTGGGGATACTGGGTACTGGGTACTAGCTATGCAGACGTTGTTGGGTTTGTATGTCAAGGTTTTGAGATCTCTTCATTCAAAGAAAGTAAGATAAGAAAAACCCAAACTATCTGCATAGTTACCTTTACGTATAAAGAGAAAATATGTTTTTGTTATTTTGGTAAACATACCTCTTAATGTGGTAACTTGCAAGGACCTTATTTAGAATTTTGGTCCCAAGTGCTCACTAAAGACAATGTAGGCATAAATCTTTTTAATTGGATTTCCTGGTATTCAGCATTGGACTTTGTACCTGTTGCTATTTGTCTTTTTAGAGTGGCGAATTGCTCTTACTAAAAATAAAATCCTTCTTGGATATGAAAAGATATTTTCCGCAATGACAGATCTACCATGAGTATAAGTAAATCACACAGATATACTGAATTCGGTAAAGGAAGAATCATTACAGTCTTTCGATACAAAATAGAGCTACAAATGCATAAAAAGAACCTTAAAAAACATCACCATCAAAGGACGTTCCTTCTTTTTAATGCATTGGCAGCCTCTTTTCATTTGCTGGATGATTTGACAGAATAACGTAATGCATGCCTCTAAACTGGCCACAACCGCTGCCAAGACTAATTTCCCTCGGGATATCAAAGGCAGTTGATGAAATCTAATTGGTTTCCTCTTAATTGAACCTTCGTCCCTGCAAGGCTTGGCAATACATCTGATCAGTTTGAGGAATCTTGCTTTAAGCCTTAGCTTATAGATTCGGGCTAAGATAAACAGACTTATAGGGTTATAAATCTGGGCTTAAAGATCATCCATATTGTCCAGAGCAGAGAGGAGAGGCTCAGGGCATTGATATATATGTGTGTGTGTGTGTGTGTTTGAGAGAGACAGAGGGTGAGGGTGTATGTAAGGGAAGGTGTGGAAGCCATAAAAGATTGCTTGTAATGATTCAGAGAAAAGATGATCATCTCCTGTGGCTCTGCTCCCTGTCAGAACAGAAACAACAGTGGATGGAGGACAGTTCAACAAGCTGTAATTGGCCATTATGAGATGCTAAGGAACATAGTGACAGAGAGAGTACCACACACACACACACACACACACACACACACACACACACACACACACACACACACACACAGTGATGTTATGTAATTGTCCCCACACTTTAAATGGCACTCCAAGACTGAAGACAGCTCCTTCAAGTAAAAAGACAAGAGACTGGTCTGAATAAACGGAGGGAGAGAAGATGCAGAAAAATGTTTAGTATGTGCTTATAGAAAAGGAGCGGGTAACAGCATGCCTGTAGTTGAAATATATATGCCATCTGTGTGTGTGTGTGTGTGTGTGTGCTCATATCTGCACGAGCTATACATAAATAAAAGATAAGAAATCCAATTCTCTCCATGTTCGTGTGGGTGTGTGAGAAAATGTACATGCCATCACACGTGTGTATTGTGCGACAGACGTTACACAAGTGTTCCTGTGTGTGTGTGTGTGTGTGGGTGGGTGGACGCTGGCGTGGGTGTGAGATGGATTATTTCCAGTTTGAGTAAAAAACACATTCAGCTTGGAGGGGGGCATGCTACCTACAGTCTCACCCCCATGCCAGCTGCCCCTCTTCTTCTCTTGCATGTTACAGTAATATATTATAACACACACGCACACACACATACACAAAGGCCTGGTGATGGAGTTTGGAGTGAGAGGCAGTTAAAAAAACTGAATGAAGTATGGAGAGAAGTAGGCGCTTTCTGCACAATGACTCAAGTTCATAGTGTGTGTTATTAAATATAGATGATTGGAGGAGATTGCATTTTTTGTGTGGGTGTTTGTGTGTGTGTGGACTGAATGTTTACAAACACAAACACACAGAGGAGATTCCTAACACTTTCTCAATCATCTTTACGCCTCGCTAACTTGGAAGGTTACATATCGCATGTCATTATGTTGAGAAAATTTGATATTTTTTGATGATAGATGATCGTGTTGTGATCTATTTCCACTTGGCATGCGTGCACACACACTCAGGCTCGCTCTCACACGTACACAAGAGGCTTTCTGACAGTTTCTCAATCATCTTTCCACCAGGGCAACTTTTAACATTTGGAAACTTTGTGTTTATCATTGAGAATAAATGATTTGATTGTGCGCTGATGATTGACGATCATCTTATGTTGTAATGACGTTCCAACACACAGAGGATTTCTCATGTTTTCCTGATTACATTTCTAATTCAATTCACTTGATTCTGTTAAAGCTGGTCATTAATTTTTCATGAAATTTAACAGACCTGCAGATAGAATTACATTAAAGGTAAAGGATAACTCTGGGTTATCACAACTTTGATTTCATTTGTGTTGTTTGGGCCATCACAGACCAACAATAGAGCCAGACGATTCAAAAGTGAAGCCATCCCTTCTGTTGCCGTGTAAACTGGCGATGTACGGATCCTGTGAGAACGGTGACGCCACGGCCGCACCTTGTGCATGCACATTAGGTTTATATATAACAATAACAAAAATGGCCGACGATGGTGCTGTGCTTGTGCTGCTACCTCTACTGAGTTTATTACCGCCGTTGGTTCTCGTGCACGCCACCAGGCCTGTGGTGTTCTTCTTCGGTATGTTATTGCAAGTTACACTGCCAACTAATGGCCTGGCATCGATACTGCAGCATTTACGGTTGTTTTTACGGATCCGTGTACACGAGGATCGTTCTCACAATGTTATCACATAAACGCAGATTTTTTTTTAACTCAAAGGAAATATTTTTCTGTTTTAAGTAGGGCTGTTCTCATCTAAATGTGGCCTCAGACTGAGCTCTGATCAGTCTGATGAAGAGCATGTCGCTCAAAACGTCGCCTTTGTGATAACTGAATCAAATATTTATAGGAGTGTAGCGTGCAGACTTTGTTTCTCGGTCACAGGAATAACATCACCCAAACAAGAAGGATGAAATCACAAAAGGTATGTAGGCCTAGCTATAACGTTTTGGTTTGACACCTCACGACAAATAACACCTAAAATGTAAACAAGGTTGACTGTATCATTGTGTCCTAAGGTCTCCGTTTACCCCGATCCAGACTAAAACCCAGAGTTTTTAAACTAAAACAGGGACAGCAGCATTTTCAAAGGTCTCTACACACCAGAGTAGTGTGGACACTAGGCATAAACATCGCAATGGTTAAGCCTTTTAAAATTAAAGTGTACCAGTGTAGATGAAACCTTAGTGTGGTAGTTGAGCGTGCAGATAACCCTTTGACAACTTGTCATGCACATGACTCCTAAAACTGAGTAGGCCAACACCAGCCACACATTCCAAGCAGCAACTACACTGAAAAAGTATTCATCCTATATGCAGGGAAATAGTAAAAATATGCTACTTTAAACATTTTAAAACAAGTTTAAAAGTGTACATCACGGTTTAGCACTGTATTTCTAAAACACTGTTGGACGGATTTCTCTTGATTCTCTCGGACACACAGGCAGGACAGGAGAGAGAGGGTGGGATGGAGAGGCCAGAAGGTCGCACAGGATAATAAGGAGACACAGAGGAGTAGAGAGCAGCAGAGATAGGGGGAGAGAGGAATAGATAACGAGGAGATGGATAGTGCGGGTCAGCTGAGGTCCTGATGTAGAAACTAAAGACCTGAATCGCAGACAGAGACCAAACTCTTCAGGGGATGGCCATAGAAACTGATAAACAGATGGCGAGAAAATGAAATTTTCCTCATTAACTCAAATTTGTGGATGATGCATCCAAACTATTATCTCCATCTAATGATTTGCGAACATCCATAATAATAATTGTCTCCAAATAATTAAACCAAAAGTGCTTCTGCTTGGTTTCACCGAGCTTTGTGGACATGAAGCAGCTGGTAATCCCATTCAGTACCGTGTGGTTGGTATAAATCATTAATGAGAGTCAAAGCATTCAAAAGCAATGTAACAGTGAACCACTGAGCCAGGCACTTTCACCCTTATTTGCCTTTTTTTGAAAGCAAATTCCTTTCTGTGATTGCCGGTGTAACAGCAGAGTTCAGACACCTACACTAAAAGCAATATTCAAAAGCATTGAGACCAACTGTGCACTCAGCTTCAGCTATTAATACAATAGATTTAGACAGGCAGCATTTACACAGTAAGCCATTACGAAGCTAATTCAACATCCACAGTTAAAGAAATGAACCGCTGAGCACACAAACTTTCAACAACTGTCAAATAAAACCGAGGACGCTTTAGCTAGAGATAATAATTAACATGTTACCATGCTTAAGCTAGCATGTTACACAAACAACAATACACTTTTTTATATGTTACACACTCACATGCTAAAAGTTACACACGTGCCCCATGGACAGAATTTGTTTACATTCTATTTTGCAAGCAATATCATGCTAACAGGGTAAACTTTAACCAGTTAATCATGTTAAAATGCTGGCTGAATTTCTCTCAGCCCAGCCTGCAGAGCTCTCTCCAAAAGCCTCTCTGAAGTTCACTGTGTACACTACTCAATAGTGTTTTTTTTTCAACCCAGAAAAATGTAATTATATGTTTAAAATCACATTACAGCACAGAGTTTTTTTTTTATTTTCTGCACATTTTTCAGGTCATTTTCATTTCTTTCTTTTTTTTAAATTGTTTTTATACTTTTACTCCTTTTTTGGTAGTTGCTCAGGGCCTTCTCTCAACGTTATAAAAGTAAATCAATTTGCTGAGGTATCAAACGGTTAAACGACTAACCAAGGTTGACTTGTGTTTTAGCCTTTGCTGTATCACTGTCACTTTTAGCTTTTTAAAAATTATTATTTGTTTTCTTTTTCTTTTTGCTGCCCCATTATTTATTATAACCACAAAATATGAAATCAAATATTAAATTCTCAAAAAAAAGAAGTCCTCTTGCTTCCTTTGAACCAGACTATTCACTGAGAAACTTTATCTGGGAAACATACATTCCTCCGGACAATCTGTGGCGGTCAATCATACTCAGGGACAGGCACAAAGACCAACTACGTAGAAATAGCAGATCTTCTCACTGATTGTCTCATTTGCTTATTGCGGTCATATAGAGGCATCGGTATGAAACTGAGACTATTTCATAAATTAAAAAAAAACCAAAACGTCGTAGCTGCTTTATTATTGAGAAATATTTTGTTTTCCTATCACTTGCTGCTGAAAAACATAATAAATGTAATGCATTGCAGTGATGATATTGGTGTGCACGTACTCGTGGTGCCCCCAGCCCAGCTCCGGGAGGTAAGGCAGCTTCTTGATCCTGATGATGGAGTCATACAGGGAGGGCTGCAGGGACTGGGCGACGGCATTGGCCAGGATCACTGCTATCATCACCGGCAGGATGTGGGAGATCTGGCCAGTCAGCTCGAACACGATGACTGCGGTGGAAACAGTGTGGGTGACCGCTCCGGACAAGGCCGCCGCACCTTTGGGTGGGGGAGAGGACAGTCGGGTGAGCGGAAGAACAGAGAAGTACAGCAGAGAAACAATTGTTCAGATCAGTGGTTTTCAAGGTGGGGTCTGGTGCTAAATAAAGGGGTCCTTGAGGGGGTTTCAGGGGCATCATCCATCAAAATGAAAAAAAATTGTTTAATATTACCAGGATTTCAAAGAGCAATAAATCATACTTTTACTATCCCATATATAATAGTGAGGATGTTGAACAATACCGATGAAAGTTGCTGATAGTTCTTTGATTTTAAACCTCACTTATTATGAGACCTGCTTATGACTGAAAAGAGAAATGATCTAAGCAAAAGTGGACAGTGCCAAGATTGACTATTGTCAAAACACATTTTGTTCTCAATTTAAATATAACTTATATCTCCTCTTCACAGAAATGAAAGGTGACAGGTCAAATCATGTAATAGAATATAATATTGAATTGTATTTTTCTTAAATGTTTCTATTTTATGCTACTTAATACATCACCGTGGCTGCCCAGGGCCCATGGGGGCCAATGCAAAGCACCACAAGTTGTGTTGGAGTGGGTGTGGATGAAGGGCCAGATTTTGAAAATTTTGCCCCCTTGTGTCAATAATTCCTAATGGCTGGCCTGTACTTCACCACATTTGTCTGACAGCTACAGTTAGTGATTTCTTTGTATCGACATTCAGTATATTTTACACTTTTAACCTAAAATGAGCAAATGAAATACAGTTTAGTTAAGTTTAGTATATTTGTTTCACATAATACAGAACATGTATCCATCTATCATTTTCCACTAAATTTTAACTTTTGGACTTTACAGTGCCCTCAAATTAATGGAAATGTTTATATCAAACCAGTTGGAAAGAATCTACATAGCCACAACTGCAATCTAATTCTACAAAGAGTGCAAAACGAATAATATTAATGTAAATACCTGATTTTAACAGAGTGAATATAGATGGAGAAAAAAAGAAAAGCTGAGCAGCATTCTAATATGGACTCAGAATTCAAATGTCAATGTTATGTATGAAGCTTAGAAGCTTCAAACTATTTGGTACACCCCTACACAATAAACTGTATAAACAGCGTTATAGATCCAGTTCACAAAACCACACTTTGGAAATCGATTTACTAAAAGTCATCATCTTGTTATGAATTTTCTAAACCAGACCCAGTACTCTCTCTTTTGTCTTCTCTCTGTCCGACAGACTCGCACTCCTCTCCCCACAATTTTCTCTCATATGCCCATAAGGCGAAAATCAGCTTATACAAGCAGCTCAAGGAAACCTCAATATTTTCAATTTCTCAACCCCCAACAAAGTGTTGGAAAAAGAGCAATATAAAGGCTGCATTAAAGCAGACAGGGCAGCATGTGCTGAAGTGAGCCTCCACTGCTCAACAGAGAAGCCAATCCAATAAATGAGATTAAAAAAAACAAAATCATAGAGAATGAAAGCATTAAAATAAAGTGAAAAGTGAGAGGAGACAAAAAGACGGTGGGTGAGAGAGTCTACAAAGGAGGGTTTTATCGCTCTTTCTTGTAACTTAATTAAGCCTGTGTATGTCTGCCTATCCTCCGCACAGAAGTGCTCCCTCTGCCCGTCCTTACATTTAGTCCCTTAAAGCGAGCGCCGCTGTGAGACGAAAGAGGCTCATCAGAGTGTCAGGCCTGTAAAGGGCTGAGTCATCAGCTACAGTGCACCACAACAACAACAACGCCAGCAACAGCTCAGAAAAACAGCCGCCGCAAAGCTGAAACAGTGGCATAATCAGCACGGCCGTCAACAAGTAGCAGAACGGACGGACTCACAGCGCTGCATCTCATTAGACACGCAGCTTCATTAAGGATGAAGTGACATAGACATGAGGGGACAGTTGGTGCTTGCAGGACATCAAATGCATTATTTTATTTGTTTGTTTTTGGTTACAGGCCATAATATCAAGATAAAATATTGTTTATATATACATTTTTTTTCTCTAAAAACTCTAAAACTGGATTTGAATATTTTCATGATCAGACCAACTTGGGAATAACAAAAAATTTCAAATTATTATTTTATTAGATGTAAAGAAAAATCAAATGTTGAGTGTAGGAATGGGAAATACATCAACCATTAAATAAACTAAAATTGAGTGAAAAAAATGGAAAATAAATTTAGAAGACAGTCCCTGAAAAGTGACGTCATGAAGGGACAGCTGGTATTTGCAAGACAATAAGGATTATTATTATTTATTTTATTCTTTTTTTTGTTTCAGGCCATAACATCAAAATTAAATATTTTTTTTTAAAAAGTCTTAAACTAGATTCTGATATTTTTATGATCTGTCAGACCAACTTCGGAATAACAAAAAAATGACAAAAGCCCTTATTTTATTAAATTTAAAGAAAAATAAAATGTTGAGTATCGAAATGGGAAATACATAGATCATTTAATATACTAAAATTGAGTGAGAAGCTAGAAATTACATTAAGAGGATAGTCACTGAAAAAAGGATATAGGGAAGGAAAACAAATTTTCATACATCTCTTGACTTTATTCTTATGGTACAAAGTGCATTTCTTGGCAGAAGTTTTGCGTTATGCAACAAGTTGCATTTTGAATTTTTTGGCAGGATATGAGGACTCGGCAGCAGCACTTTCAGCTGTGGAAGTTTACTCTTTTGTCAGCTGGTAACTGAGCTTCTTTACAAACATTTTTCTTCCTCAGGTCTTGTAGGGCGAGCTTGTAAATGCATTTTGATTCTGTCTCGAGTGTTTGAGTATGATCATATTTCATGTCTCCTCTTATCAGGGTCCATTTAGAGTCTTCACCTGAAGATGTAAATTGAGGAATTGGGCTGTAGGAAATATTTATTCTGATGCTTTTCTATGAGCGACGGCGAGGGAAGTATTTTACTGAAGTGGGTGCACTGATGCTTCACAGACAGCTAATGAGAAGCGGAAAAAAATGTTTGCACATTTACCATCTTGAAAAGACCGATTTGCTTCACAGCAGCTGAGCTGGTTATGAGTGAGAAATATTTTCATGCAGGTCCCAAAACAGTCACAACATGCCCCCAATATTAATGATTTGAATCCGACAAAATGCTGTGTATAAGTGAGAGCAAAAACTAAAAATGGCAATTAGTAAAAAAAGAAAACAAAAATATGAAAATCATTTAAAAAAGTCATCGAGAACATTTAGCGAGATATGTGCCGTGATTGTGTCTTTAACTTACCCACGACGGCGTAGCCTCCTGGCACTATGGGGTAGATGGTGCCATCTGTGTGAATGCCATCTGGGAACCAGGCTGCCATGCTTTCTCCAACCAGACGACCAAAAGCTGCCCCTAATACACACATAATTGCCACAGTTATTACTGCGTTTAATACCAGAAACGATAATCAAGGCTAATATACCGATTAAAAAAAACCCCAAAGTATTAATCAATTCCCTCTACTTGTGAACTGTTGCAGAGACATATTTCTTGGGTTAGATTACTTTGAAAAGTAGTCAGCTATTGAATACAAATGAATAAAAATTAATATAAAAAATAATAATTTGTGTAATTAGTAACATAATTCATTGGATTACAAAAAATGCAATCTAAACTGCATACTTTGGATTTAAGATCAAACAAAATATTGCATTGTAAAGTGAAAAAATGGTCGCAGACACAAAAATCTGCCACTATGGTCTTCAATAACACTGCGTAGCAAAGAATATAACAAAAGGCTTTAACGGCAGTCTGCTAGGTTAAAAACAAGTCTGACCATCTGTTTCAGGCCACATTTTGACCTTTGACTTGGCTAAAAAAAATTGACATCCATAGAAAAGTTTGGCATCGTTTTAAACCGAAACATCTGCAGATGAATTCCATACTTGATATCTTATGATCCACTAAAGTTAGGCACAATGTGAGATGAAAAACTAAATCTGTGTTGTTATCTTTGCAGCCATCTTGACTGTAAGGGAGCTGGGAGGGACTATTCCCCGAGGTGCAGCTGTGGCGGCGATCAGCTGCCTGACAGAGCTTTGCACTCCACTAAGGGCACTTTTCAAGTTTCACATGTAATCTGGGTTGATTACAGTTGCTTATTCTTTTGTAATCTGATTAAATTATCCTGACTACATGTAATCCATTACTATCCAACCCTGTGAATGGCTTGTTTGCAGTCATGTGATCCCGCGAGTCAGACGGGGGGCAGGGAGTGAAGAACACACAAGTGTTGTCTGACTCCGCCCCTCCAGACTTTAGATGGAGGATTTTTAATCCAAGTCTGCCGCCGTTTTTCCGTGAGTTTTTTTTTAAACTTCTCGTCTTTATGTGTCACTACTTCGGACTTGGAAGCACCTCTCTTTTTTTTCCTGATTTGACCGATTGACAAAGCCATGAACAGCACAATGGCACTTAGTGCAGAAATCACTTCTGCAGTTCTTCGCGCTGACGTGACGTCCTGTGCAAACAAACTATTTGTCAACTGTGTTAGCATAGACAGCATTGCTAAAATGTGAATGCATTTTTCGCTCAGATAAAAAATAAAAATGACCTGTTTCTCAACTCCCAAGTTTTTGGCAAAGTCCTAATTCAATTGTAGGAATATTTTGGGAAATGTGCTCTAAAGCTGACCGTATAATTTCATAACATTAGAGTTCATTAAAAAAGTCAATTTCATCATTTCTCTAAAATGAAAGGAGTAGTTTGACGTTTAAAAAAAAAAGCTAATTAGCTTTTTCTGGCCGCGAGTTAATTGAGAAGATTGATACAACTCTAATACATTAAGAGTTATATCAAACCTCTCAGGCAACGTTCAGTAAGATCTTCCCTCTAAGGACACATTTACTTTTTCTGGTCTAACACACACATGAACAGGGCCAGTTGTTTCTTACCAATAACAAATACCGGCATGAAGGCTCCACAGGGCACTGGGATGGTGGTGGCCAGGGCAGACATCCAGAACTACGAGAGACAAAAGCGGAAGATGAAGAAAGAGGAGACATTAAAAGAAAGAACAGGGTGGCATTTCAATTAGCTTCAGAGTGCCATCCTGTGTGCCCCTAGATGATAGCCAAGTTGAATCCTCTACAAGCAGTGAGGAGGCGGCCATGCGGAGCTTATTGCCGAGGTTAGATTGAGCTGTCACTTTCACTCTTCATTTGACAAAGACCCTGAAATGAACCCTGGGTAATGAGCGGACTCCGCCGATTGGCCGACACTGTGCCAGGAGAGCGGAAGAGACTGCTAATTAGGAAAGGCAAACAAAAAGGAAAATGTCACCACTGACAATGTGTGAGCATTATCGTCAGGTGTGTGTGCGTGTGTGTGTGTGTGTGTGTTCCTAAGTTTAAGCCGAGAGTTTCACACTGTGAGTTGTAAAATGCTGGCATGCTTATTTTAGCAAAGAAAAAAGCTGCAGTGATTCATAAGCCTTTTATGATTAGAAAAACATCCACACATGCTGATGTGGACTCATTAGAGACGTTTGGTTCAAATTCACTTTATGCTCTGCACAGCCACGATGATATCGATCACTTCTACAGTAAATATACGATCAATCATTACATCCTTGACATTGGGGGTGGACAGCACTGACCAAGCCATTTTTAGTGCATGATCAGTGTCTCATTATTAACTTGAGAGAAAACTTATTCAAGGTTTTACGACTCCAATGGGGTGAATAAAGACAGACTACAAAAACAATCCAGCAGGCAAATTTATGACCTATGTGAGGCAACATTTTGCCTAATGCTCGATCTTAAGACTCCCTAAAGAGTCTCTTTCGACTGAAAAACTGTTTCACTGTACGTTCAGCATCACTGATGAGTGCGTCTGGGTGTGAGCGTGCTTTGTTGCGCTTGTAAACACACTCAGTGATGTCACAGTGTCCTGAGGTGCACTTGATCCTCACTGCTGGTCTGATATCAGACAAAATTGATAACTCGTTTTCATCGTCCCGTGGGTGGAGGGGGTTTGAATTTTCCTTAAACAATTACCAGAGACTACTATAATACCCGAATCTAACATCAGGTGGACATGTCTCATCCCATAGTGAAGCTTAGCCATAACAACATACTTGTTTTGCTGGGAGAAAGGAGTTAAATCAAAATACACAACCCATCACCAAAAAAAGAAAAAGAAAAATGTTGGCATTGTACGTTTTTGTAAATCACAGCTTTGTTACATTTGTACATTATTCTATAGCAAATATGTTGAAAATGTATCTTTAATTAATCTTTATCAATCCTGTGGTTACATTAACCATTTGAAACCTGAGCAAATTGGCTTATTTTTTTGAAAATCATGAGAAAAAAGCTATGACTAACTTAACAAGACATGACCCAAAAATTAACAAAAAAAATTAAAAAGTTAAAGAAAATACCTGAAAATAGCAAGAAAGGAAAAGTAAAAAAAGGAGATAACCTGTAAAAATTGCTAAAATTAAAAAGAAAGTGTATATTCTGAAACAAACGAGTAACCCCAAAATGTTGAACTACTAGTTTAACACAAAGATGCGTGCACATACAGAATACACACACTAACAAATATGCACAAACTAGCACACAGTTTATACTTAAGTTGTTTTTTTTTCTGTTTAACAGTTAAAAAAATCCCTTTCACATTCATTTAAAATCAGAGTCGCATGTTTTTCACTGTCACCCTGTCCTCCAGACTTTCTCTCCAATACTATTCAACACTATTCAGGCACACACACACACACACACACACACACACACACGCACACACACACACACACACACACACTCTATCACTTGCAGCGGGCCAGTTTCTAAGCAGATTTGTGACATTCAGTGTTTGAATACACAAAATAAAAAGTATGATTTTGAGCATTGTACAAGCCATTACACAAACCTCATCACTGTAATAATCTCATAGTTTCAAATAGACTTTTTAATTACACTCATTGCTCCGTCTCTCTCCCGTCCTCTCCCTCTCCCTCTGCTCTGTCTATAGTTAGCTGTAATTAAGGCCGGCTGCCATGGTGAGGTAATGGATCTCCTTCTGTAACCCTACACTGCTGCCGTTTTCACGCCCCGTACTGCACGTACACGCGCATACGTGCGTAGGTGTTCACACACGCCCGCGCACACATCATGACACTGACTCACTGATGAGAATCAGAGTTGAACGTGGCTGGGCGCCAATGAGCAACAGACACACTACCAGTTGAACACACAAAATAGACCTCATGGGAAACCTAGACTGTCATGGGAATAATTCTTCACGCTCTTGGATCATCTTCATCTTCTGTCTCTTCCTCGTTTATTCTTCCTCCTCCACCCATCCAGTAAAACCTTAATAAGAGCTTGAAAGGTTTAAAGGATCTGGGAACTCATAACACAGGCTTAAGTTTATTACAGAGGCCATGAACTCTGTGGAGTGTGTGTGTGTATGTGCATGTGAATGTGTGTGTGTCCCTGTGTCGCTTTGGGACAGATCGTCGTAGAGTTTCATACACACACACACTGAGCAGAGAACAACTCGGTTCAATCCAGTTGTAAATTTACAGCTCGCCATGACACTGAGAGCAGCTGTCATCTGAACTGTTCACCAAAGGCTCTAAAGTACAGTAGATCATAGCAGTGTGTGATCATGGTCATAAAAATGTGTACAAAAATCATTTTTATAGGGTTGTTAAAGCACCAAGTGACAACCGCTGAGTTATATAATTGCTCATAAAAGTATAGTCAACATGAGAAATTATTTTAGGCAAGTTGCACTCTAAAAAACAAATAATTGCTCATGTACTGTATAAGGTGAGAGATCTGTTTTTTGTCTCTTTTGTAATGACAAAAAACATTTTTGTCAACTCTCCAACAATCACTAATCCATCATTTGTTTAAATGTATCATATAAAAAACACCAGGAAGCAGTAAAATGCACAAAATTAGTCAAAATTGTAAGTAATCTGATTTTGTTTATTTTTTAGTATAACAGATTAAGCCTACATCCACACTAAACTGGCTAAATTTGAAAACACCTCTTTTTCTTCCAGCATTGACCCTACATCTACACTAAGCATAAAGTTCAGTTGATCATAATGTACAATGTTCGAAATGTGCATACAAAGTATGTGTACAGAACATTTTATAATAATTTACAAAGTTGTGAAAACACGACAGTAAAACTCCTGATTATATGTGTAATGTGTCCACATAAAGCCAGTGCTTTTAGACCCAAGTGCTGAGTGTGCTGAAAACTGTCACAACGTGGGACTGGAATACAATGGTTTCACACTCAGAGAGGGAAACTGAGCTTTGGACGAATGATTTTACGAGCCTGCTCAGACATACAGGAGAGGTGTGTGGCAGTCTTTCTCTCTGATCAATCGTGTAAACGTCAGTCAGGCCAATCGTGCAGCGCAGCTGTTGTCACCAACCTGTTTTAAACATCTCACAATGTAGCCCCCCCCCCAAGACAAATTCAGCACATCTGTCTCTTGGTAATATACACTAAACAGTCTTTTATTGGCAACTGGCTTGATTGAAATATGCTGAGTTTTCATTCCAAGTCATCACATATTGCAGCTTCGCAGTGGATTTCCACATCTACATATTACGCTCTATGTATCCTCTAGGTCTGCTATTTATGTTCCAGGATGCCTCTACCATGATGTCAACAAATGCACATGCTGGCACAGATGGTTACGTTGAGGCGGCAAAGTCACGGTTGGTTAGTTTAAGGGGAAGGAGTGCTTTTCAGCATTGCGCTCTTACGCCAAAAGCACTGACAAAGTGACACTACTTTACAAGTTCAGAAGTAAAACAGACTGAATATGCTGGGCAGTAGCTAGCTGTCAATTACTTAGCCTGTGTTGCATGCAAACCTGTTTAAAATATGTTCTTTCCAAATGTACGTAAATGGTAGTGTACAATAAAACATGACAGCTCCCCAAAAGTGAAGCCACTGGCTGCAGTATAGGTCATAAACCCCGCCCCCTCCATGTTAGTGGAGTGGGTCATGCACTCATTCTTAATCATGCAGCCTGTCATTTATTTGCTTATTTTCAGTTCTAAATCTGTTAGCTGAAATCAGCTGAGATGAAATCTTATTTGAAAGCAGTTTCCTGAAGTCTGACTCAAACTAGACTAAAAATTGTTGATGGTGTTAGTAAATAATAGCAAGTGTTTCTGTTGCCAAAAAACATAGAAGAAAAAAAAAACCATGGTCGTCTTTGACTTTACAGGGTCAAAAACTACTTGAAAATTTTTTAACAATTAAAATGCATGGTTGGATTTAGCCAGTTTCGTATGTGCAATCAGAGAACCAGTGTTGTGACCTAACATAGTCTGGAGGAAGAGGATCCTTAAAGACACATAACCAACAGCGTCACTGTATGTAGAGTACTGTAACCTGAACCAGTTGCCTGTTTACATAATAAGACGGCAACACTCACACACATACAGGCTGCAGTTTCTTGTTCCCCCTCATAGCACCTTAACCATAGCAACCACACTGTCTGCAAATGTACAGTTGTCCTGTTGCGCCCTCTCCCTTGTAGGCAAAATGATCAAAGTGCGTTTCCTTGTTAACCTGCCATCCCTTTCCATCCTAAAGTCTTGACTTAGATACCATCCTATCC
This sequence comes from Plectropomus leopardus, assembly GCF_026936395.1. Classification (NCBI taxonomy): domain Eukaryota; kingdom Metazoa; phylum Chordata; class Actinopteri; order Perciformes; family Serranidae; genus Plectropomus; species Plectropomus leopardus. The sequence continues at coordinate 5,381,445 of NC_142181.1, read as the reverse complement.
AGACTCAGATCTATAACAGATAAATTATTGAGAATTATCATGTTTTGAAAATGGCTGTAGCTATCATGTCATGCTGTTGTACTATTATTATTTCCTACAGTGCAGAAAAAGTAAAGTATAAAATGGATATACACAAGAAAAATACCTCATACTGTACAGTACTTGTGTAAATGTGCTTTACAATACTCCCCCCCCCCCCACTGACTGCCCCCAGTGTCACACTTGCATAACACAAATTCATACTATGTATACATACTATAACTTTATGTTGCATTTCAGGCATGGGTTATGTTTTCAAAGTTTATCCTTCTTATTCTGTTATTATACAGCATATTCTGTAGACATTTGCCTCTAAATTACTTAAAACTACACATTTAGATGTTTTGAACCAGAATGCCGGTTGATCAAAACTGTATCTCACATGGTACTATAATAAACTAAACCACTTAAACTATATTGGAAATCATTAATATCATATTTGCATATTAAAGCAAATTAATTAATCCGCCAACACCAGAAATCCCAATCAAATGTGCACTTTCATCCACTTTTATAGAATCTACTGCAGGTGTCATTGAGACGTGCATGGAAAGCCCATCATTGGACCCTTGATTCTGCTCCTTCCAGCATAGTGATAATACATATAAATACCAGTATATATACGTAGATTGAAAGTTTTCACTGACATTGTATGACCATATAATTGAGAGTTGATTGCTTCCAATGGTACAAACGAGCATTTCCGGACCTATTTCTATAAACCCTTTATTTGCACTCTTTCTAAGTCCTCCTACAGTCGCTCCTGCAATATCCAATTCTTTGAAGCACCTATGACTCACTTTCCCCCGGAGGAATCATTAATGTTTCATCTAATATAATCGAATGTAATCTAAGTGTACATCTCACTGAGGTAGTGCATGACCATCAAAATGTATGAGGATCTCCGACCTCAAACTAAAGGGGTTCTTTGATAAACCGTCACAGGAAGCAGAAGCCTTCAGGCAAGAAAAGAAAGCCAAGGATTGATTAGGCTGTAGGTTTAAAACCTTGGGAGTGCTTAAAAAAAAAAAAAACAACTGAAGGAAGTGAAATACGAAAACCTTCGACATTAAAATCCAATTAAAAATTACTTAATGAACCACATGGATTTTGACACGGATTTAATGAGTCTTATAAGTTATAGAACTGCTTCAGGGCTAAACTATTTTAGAAGAAAAAAAAGTGTTAAATCCAGTCAATGTATAACACTTGGATTTCCTAAGTAGACATTATTAGAAATACCTTTACTTGCCAAAAATACTTGGAGTGACATAATTTTTTCTCGCAACAACTGACTTCCAAAAGTGCCAGAATACTTGCCCAAATAAAATTGTTGATGCACATTACACTGATTTGGTGAAAAGAATCTAAATTTTGTTCCAACTTTATAAAGACTAAGGCATGACAATTACAAAGTTAACTTGTCTTTAAATGACTCTGATACAACAGGCCAGGACCTCACATGAATTTCTTTAGAGAAAATCACTCGTTTATTATTAAGGATAAAGCTGCTATTGCTAAGGTGATTCTGCAATGGAGGAATTGTAGCTTTAAAACTTAAATTATTGCCAATGTTTGGCTTTTCAAGTTTGGGGTCATTGTTACGGACAAATCAGCATACTCTTTCCCTAAAAAACTGTGAGGAGCCTTGCATTACTTAAAACCATTATGACTCGTCTAAACAAGTCTCGATTTTCTCCTGCAGCTCTTGACCACAACTGAGCAGAGAGCAGGAACAGCCAAAAGCAAGACTGTGCTGATGAGAGGCTGAGATAGAGTGCAGTCCTACTCTAATACCTCAGTTCATCTGCAGTTTGTCTTCAGCTTATATGGGAGACTGGCCTGGGAACCCGATGAATCTGTGAGCTCATGTTTTATTTGCTCTGGCAGTTGCATCAGGTCACCATTCTGTTCAGAAAGATTTCCAGCCAACCTCAGGTGGATCGGGCAAATCATTACTATTCATCTAACAAGAAGCAGTTGTCAGCTGATGCCTTACAACTTGTGGAGCCTTCCCACCCTACGCAAAATACGTAATGTCTTCATTTTTGGCTCAAGCACCCCCATGCCAGGGATAATATAACAAGCACAAACTTAGCCCAATAAAGAAGCACCATTCAGGCATTTCTGAAAACAACCAAGATGACTTCAGCCGGTGTGGAGCTGTCTGTCCAAAAACTATTTGCAGGTTCTGATGGCAAAAACACTTGTTCAAGACATATCAGTGCTACTCTATCACAGCTCATCTCTGCATAGTGTAGTGTAGGTTACAATTGTCTGTCGTCATGTTTCCTCGCTTTGATTAGTTGAAGGTCTGTTCTATTGCATCCAGAGGCATTTTGGTCTACAGCTGCTGATAACATCCCTTGAAAATTGAAAATGAACAAAGATTTCAGACTGACTTGGTGATTGTGATTTGATCTGACATTGTCAGGCTAGTAGAGGACTGTAAGTTAAAATACCATTGTAGTCTTTCAGTATTTATTGTTTATATATTCAAAACATTATATATTCTGGGGGTCTTGAAAGATGAGTAAATATGACCAAAAATGCTTGTGCTGGCTTGCAGCTTAATAATAATATTCTGGTGGGGACACTGTTAATGTCTTGTCCACCTTTAAGTTGGTATTGACCACTAAGGTGATTAGTTCCTGTTAACAATGACAATAACCCTTAACTTATTTAAACCCAGTAGATAAAGTTGCCAATAAAGGTGACAAATCAGAAAATATATTCATAGAGTGGACCAGCCATTAGGGTTATTTTGACCTATCTAAGTGTAGTGTGTTGCCTGCATATCTAATCAGCATGTTGCACTGATCAATGGTGCATACAAGAAATACTTTCATACCAGAAAAGAGAATTCATTACGAAGGTACAAGACAAAGACCAGCTTGTCTCCGCTATTTCTCAAATGATCTGACTCTTGAGCAGAATGTTTAAAAGACAGAGACCAGGAAACTGTTTAAGCCTTGGTGAAAGACGATAGGGAACTACGGGTATGCAAAGTAACCTTGACATTATGATATTTCTGTATAATTTGTTCAGGTGAATACATTTATCTTTCACCACAATTTCTGTGCAGCTGCACGCTTGAGGTTATACTTTTAATATGTAAAGACAGGAGCGTCTGTACTACTGACCTACAGCAGCTGCTCCTGCTGTAACAGTTAAGGAGGAAACATATTGGCAGACCTCGAGCTGCAGGTTTAGTTCAGATGAATATTTTCCTTTCATTAAAGCATACAGATAACCAATAGATATGGTGCAGTTTGATTAATTACCAATTTATCATATAATTGATCAATTCTACACTGATTACCTATGGGAAATCCTTAACTCTTATTTCATCAGATTTTATTGAAGGATGTGTGAACATGTTTTATCATCTATTTAATTCAATTTTTTTTCATCATGGCACTCAGTGAGAATATTAGGCCAGAGGATGGAAGACTAACATTTGGAATTATAATAATAATAACAACATCAATAATAATTATTATTATTTTATTGTCTATTATCTAAGCCTTTATTACTGTTAACACCTGTTACGCTTTTCGATGTCACACAGCACATATGTAGATTACAATTAAAGCAGATTCAGATTCAGATTCAGATTCAACAGTATAATTTATAGTAATTTTTGAAACAGTGAGTCATTTATTTTAGATGGAGGTAGACATCTCTCATTTTCATCCAGCGACTGTCGATTTTGCCAGCTAAAGTGACCACTGTCTTTAACTCTAGCAAGGTAAATAAATAAGCCAATGGTTGCTCCACAAGTTTGGTTGAAAATACTGTTTTTAAAGTTTTTCAGGCAGATAGAAAGAGAGAGGGTTTTAGCATGACGACTGACCACTGTGTTAGGACAGGATAGGATTAACTCTACTAATATCCAAAGGGGAATCTCATCGCTACCAGGGTCAACATAAAACAGCAAGACATAAAACAAGTACATTGCAACATACAACAATAAATATAGCACCAGGCATAGCGCAATAGTCCACCACAACGACGGCAGGAAACTGCCAAAAGTGTTCTTACAACTGCCTCCGAAAACGAGGCAAATGTAACACTGAAGAACAAAACAAAGCAGACGCTGTTAGCCTACACTCATATAGCAGTACCAGACTGGCTTATACACAGTGGAAAACTACAACACAGCATGCTTAATGAAGAGCCTTTCTTTAATAACATAGGCGATAATCCCACAGAGGTATAAATGGGTTACTTGGTTAAAACTGCAGGTAATGACCTACTTAGCCAGACATGCTAATATTTTCTGCTTACACTGAAGCAGACTCACACATTGTTCAATTCATTCCACTTATGTTCTTGTATTTTTGAGTTCAGAAAGGACATAATACAAACACTTCAGATACAAAGTACAACAATGCAAAACCCGCCAACTTCAGAGAAGGGCCACAGAATGATCACACATCCAGTCATTAGTACTTATTTACCTATTATTGATTTTCATGCAATATATGAGCACTATGCTTTGGAAACTCATTGATCAAAGCCTGTGCAGCTCAGCTTAACACCTATTACTGCACTTCTTGCCCCTTGGGTCTCGATCCATCTTGATTTATTATTGCAGTTGGCTAAATTTAAATGACTAATGTGAAAAAAGGGGCTAAAAAGAAGTGCAAGAGAGAAAACAAAAACACAGCAGAAGTGAGGTATAGGAGAAAGAAGTGAAGGATACTCAGGTCAACGGTATCAGTAATGACGCAGTATCCAGGACATTTATAGTCGATTTAATTTGTCAGTCATCTGGGAGCCCTCTGTGCTTGTGTATGTGTCACATTGAGAGGACAGTCTATCGCCTGGGGGCCTCAGGGGACCCTCAGGGGCCCTTCTTCTATTCCCACTCCAATTACAGTCCCGCCAGCTCTCTGTCACTCTGATGCACTCACACACACTCACACACTGACAGAGAACAGAGGACTCACTCAAGCTGTAGGACACAGAAACACACCTGTATTAATAAACACATTCGTCACCCAGAGCTGTTGATGTGCATAATTGCACACCACTAAAAATAGCATTGCTCTACAAAGCATGCCAAATTAGTTTGCAGGTTTGCACGTGTGTGTGTGTGTGTGTGTGTGTGTTTCCAGGTGTGCTAAAAAAGCTACTTAAACGCAAAACTTCTCCACAGCACCCTAGCTAACACTTGCTTTTCACTTCTTCTTCACCACAGTTGCAGTGAACTTTGCAAAGAGCAACATCTCCGGCTTAAGTCACATTCTTTGTTCCCTCTTTTGTACTTTACCAAAACACATGTAATTTAAGCATTTATAGCAGCTTTATTTGCTGACCTGCCAACATGGACTTCCTGACACTTTCCACGCACCTTCACTTTAAAAAGTTTAGCAGCTGGAACAGGAGCCTTCCTGAAGTTTCCGCATGAAAAGGAGCAACAAGACAAGATGGCTGCCACATTGAATAAAAGAGCTATTCATTACCAAGAAGGAGAGGGAGGGAGCAATCTCCCCTTTGAAAATCACCAGCTCTGAATCCAGGAAAACCAAAGGCTGTAATTAGACGGAGCCATTTCAGCCTCACTTTGAATGCTGTGTGTGTGTGTGTGTGTGTGTGTGTGTGAGAGAGAGAGAGAGAGGACATGAGTCAGTGCATACTCAGATAGATGCTAAGAGCAGCTCCATGACATTTGTGCAGGTGGCTGATTAAAAGTAAAAAAAAAAGTGTGTATATGTGCATTTTTGTCCTTCTACAGTACACGTCTCACCTCTGTGTCACATACTAGAAAACCTGCATTTGTCTTTGGTCACCCTATACACCCAGAGAAAATGGAAACAAGCACGCACACACACGCACACACACGCACACACACGCAGAGGTTAGACGTCACACTGAGAGGAATGACACTGAAAGCTAGCAGACCAATTTCACTAAAGGACAGTAGGAGGATGGAACTCACACACACACACACACACACACACACACACACACACACACACACACACACACACACACACACACAGGGAGGAATAGAAAAAAGTGGACTCAGTAAAGCTGGCTTCATGAAGTAATCAATATTGGTTTTGGACAGTAATTTTTTGAGATATGTGGCAGACAAAAGGCTGAGAGAGACGTTCTTCTGTTCAGGAACAATGACAGAGAGACAGTGAGTCAGTTTCTGCCATTACTGCAGAACAGACTGTTACACCATCAGTTCCCTGCTTACGTAACTTTGACACGGGAGCTTCTGGTCAGTGTTGGATACTCGTTTCACTCTGTGTTTAACACCGTCTGAAATGCAGGTTACTTTACAGTAATTCCGCTCGACTTATCTGTGGGCGCTGCTCTGTCCCATGGTCAGTTGTTGCTACATGAAATGTAGTTAACTATCTAATCTACTATATATATCCACCTTGACTTGGAGGCATGTAGTACCACTTTTTTGTTGATGAATGAATCCAGTTAGGTTTATTTGGTCCGAGTTTAAAGTCTCTACGGGTAGGATTTAAACATATCTTTGACAACTAGAAGTAAAATAGACTAGAATTTGTCTGTGAAAACATGAATGCTTCACACACATCTTCACCCAGGCAGCACAGAATATCTACGCAATCAGCAGTTTCAAGGACACCCAAAATCAGAGTCACCAGTTTAGTATCTGACCAAATGCCTCCCCTTCTGTTCCTGAGATATAATGTTGTGCAGTGGACAGAAATGTTTCTGCAGAACATTATTATGTGACAGTGAAGTTGACCTTTCACCTTTTGGATGTAAAATGTCATCACTTCATCATAATTAATCACTTTGTCATACTTAGCATACAAATTCTTGAGTTATGGCCAAGAAACGTTTTGTGAGGTCAAAGTGACCTTTAATCTTCCACCATCAAATTCTTATCAGTTCATCGCTGAGTCCAAGTGGACATTTGTGCCAAATTTGAAGAAATTCCCTCAAGATATTATGTTCATAAGAACAGGACATACATACATAGGGACACATGTGGTCATAGCTATGCCTGCACAGAGGCATGAAAACACACTGTCAATGCACACCGAAGTGTAACACATGCACCACCAGGACTGCCTGATTTTTCTAGAAACATGAACTTGCTCCACTGGAATAAAGGTATAATTAAAACAATGAATAAATAAATAAATAAACCATGCATAGCAATTTTTGAACACAGGAGAGGCAGGAGAGGTGGAGTCATGAATCCACAAAACTAAATGTTACTACAATACAAACATTTTTACTTTTATGTGGTTCTGCTTTCTGTTAACATGCAAAAGAAGGTGGCAGCTGTCAAAGAATAGTGAAAACTAGAATGCAACTGCAGCATACCAGCCATGTACTCACCTCCACACACACACACACACACACACACACACACACACACACACACACACACACACACACACACACACAATCATACATAACCCTAAAACCCAGCTCTACTCTATTCTGCACCCACACACACTTTTGTAGGGCACTGTGTGCATGCTTTACTCATTGTATAAAGTTCAAAGCACATACACATACACACATGCACACACACACACACACACACACACATTCACAAGCACAGCTCTTGATGCAGTGAGAGGAAATTTACAACTCCTGTTTTTTTGTATTCCGAGAGGACATTTCATTTCAGCTGAACAGAGCAGCGCAAATAAATAAAGGTTACATAAAAAAGCCAATCTAATCACAACGCAAGCAGCGCTCTGCTCCAGCAGCCCTTAAACAGCAGCCGTAACAGCAGCAGGCAAGCTCGGAACAAAGTTCATTTAAGTTTCCAAACTTCTGTTTGGCCTCTTTGTGTTATTGGGACCAAAAGAGAAATAGGGGGATTGGTGGCAAGACTTTTTTATATAAGATAAATATATATACAGTAACTGTTCAGCTTGTTCTTTCCCCCTGAGGCTAAAAGTGCAATGGCTTAGTTCCAATACTTTATATTACAGTGACTGTTTTCTTCCCTCACTGAGACCCAGGACAGTTAGGCCTGATACTGAGACATTTACTGTATATTCACCTTCCCCTCATGCCATGTAATAGCCTGGTATGTTTGGTGAATTTCATGCATGTTTCGAGACCTTATAGCAGCACCGACATTACTCAACACCATTTGCTTTTGACTGACAAAGTGCTGTTACTTTACTACACACAGATTTGCAACCTCAAGAACTACATGTCCTTGGAGGCTCACAATGTTTTTTTAACAGTGGCTGAACAGTTTAACACTGTTTGGATGAAGCGTTAGATCATTTTTGTTTCCAGAAACAGTCCCGAAATTGGCATCACCAAACCCGCCAGACTGGAATACTGGCGTGGATAGAGCCAGCAAATTTTCACATCTTACTCTGTGAATTGCAGGTTTATTTCGACCAAACTAGAGTTGGTGATCGTTAAAACAGTGAAAAGATGATCCAAGATGGGTTCTGTGAACTTGTATTTTTTCTGTCAAATTTGAATGCAGCGTGTTTCTTGATTATAAAATTAGTTTTTTATCTAAATGGAGTCCTTTGGGTTCGATAATAAACTGATTTGATAAATCTGATTTTTACTAAAAGGATCTTACTCTTAAACAAAAATGTCTATCTCTGTAGGAATCCTTTCAATAACGTCAAACACCTATTATAACGATCTGACTGTCAGCCTGTGAGCTCGTCTCATTCTTACTTTCACAAGAATAGGAAGGATGCAAGGTAACATTGACCTTTGACCACCCAAATCTAATCATTTCATCTTGAGTCCAAATAAATGTTTGTGCCAAATTTGAAGAAATTTCCTCAGGGTATTCTTGAGATATTGCATTCACAAGAATCAGACCTACAATGTCACAGTGACCTCGATCTTTGACCTATAACCAACAAAATCTCCATCAGGTCATTGAATCCAGGCGGACATTTGCGCCATAGAAATTCCCTCAAGGTGGTCTTAAGATATTCCGTACACACGTATGATGGACAGACGTATGGACGTACGCACACATACGGATAACCCGAAAACATAGGCCCTCTGGCCACAGCTATTGCCAGCGCAGAATGTTGATCCCTTTAGGGACTTAGACACAAAGACATGGGATAATATGATCCAAGTTGAAAAAAAATAAAACCTTTAACTATGGATTTTTAAATTAAATGAAAGTACTTTTATGCCTTTTGTTCACAAGCTAATTGTTCCAAATATCAGAGGGTCTAATAACAAGCTATTGCATACATAAACTTAACATACATATCCATTTATAATCAATTCAGTTTAATTTGAAGATTCTCTTGAAATATGTGTCACATGACACCATCACATAATGACACCGTCCTCATGAAGCCATACCATCTACACACTGGACTCAGCTCCTTTTATTGCACAACTTTCATACGACCTTTATTATGAAACAGGCAGGCTGAGCCTCAGTCATTTACACTGACCTATAGCATTAAGTGACTGCACTGAGGTATGAAGATATGCTCTGTTCCTATATATTATTTACATGGATCCCATCAGCTCAGAGATACAGCATCAAAGTGGACCCAAACTTTAAATGGCCTCCCGGGAGCATAACTTTGTAACACAGTGAAGAGGAGATAGGCCACTTTCCAAATTTCTTTTTTACCATAGTCTCTCTTTGTTCTTTACCAGTGACAAGAGGAGATGGGCTCGTTTCCAATACTTTCCCATTAGGCCAGGTCCAGTATTGAATAAAAAAGGGCAAAACCCTCCCATTTATAATACCGTCATGTTCAAGTCACATTCTCCTCATGACCTTCCTTTATCTTTAATGCCACTGTAGCTACCAGCAGCATACTGTGTGTGTTTGGCTTTCACATACTGTGACAGCACACTACAAAATCTAATGTATAGAGGTGAAATTAAAGACAGAAAGCACCCAGAGTGAAGGTAAATATACACTCAATGATGAGAAAGATGAAGATTAGAAGTGACGGTACAGCTGATACACTGATTTTTATACATGGAGCTATCACAATATTTTGTATGTATCTACTGACACGAGTTGACTTAAATTCTTTACTTAAATCCCAACATCTTTTCTTAGGATTTCTCTCCTACCTTCATGACGATGAAGAGGACCAGGGTGACGAAGACGTTGACCTGCGGGTGTTTCCAGGCCTGAGAGTGTCCGATGTAGTCAAACTCCTCAGCGATGCCCTGTTTGGCCCACGTCCTGTTGTCCAGTAATGTCACCAGAGATTCCTTCTGGGTCAGCTAAAAGGCACAGCAAGTGAAATTATCAACATATGCAAACATAGGTAGGCAAATACCCAAATCCTAGGTTAGTGCAGGAATGCCCTAATCTCCCCATGAGTTGCTAGTACTCGTTGCCTTCAATGGTTGGATTGGTTAAGTTTAGGCAAGAGGAGCGTAACTGTTAAGGGTTTGGGTACAAATGCTAGGGTAAACCATTTTATTTTTTTTTTTAAAAAATAAAATGGTTAAATTAAATTTTAAATTTTTTTTCTTTCAGTTGTTATTTTACTTGAGAATATACATTAATTCACTCAATTGATAGGTTTTTATTGCCTTCTTGAAGAGAAAACAACACGCAGTGAAAGTGCAAATTTCAGCTCAACTGGAGACATGAAGTGACACGCCATCACTAATTACCATCTGTCCCTTCCTAAACAGCACTATAACATTGTCCCAAGTTAGTCTGTCCCGAGTTTGAAAGAGACACTGAATAAGTAAGAGATATAAAAAGAGAAGAAACCACTGAGAAGATTTACTAGATAATTTTTTCCGTATGTGACAACTGTACGCGAGATGAATTTTGTTTTTATAACTCTCCTTTTCATATTTAACTAAGGCTATACATCAGGCATATTTAAGGGCGAGTTTGCATTCAGTGACTGGCCCCATAAGATGTATCTTTTCAGCCCATACCCACTTGTCACCCAGGTAACCCTAGCAACACCCAAGTGGGGCCCACTTGAGTAAAGAAGTTGACTCTGATGAAGCTCACAAGCCGAAACTTGTTAGTCTTGCAATAAAGTTGTCCTTAACGCAAGTGTTGCTGAAGCTTTAACTTCTTTCTATTAATTTGTCATTCATGCACACTTTTGTAGTAAGTGAAGTTGTGCCAAAAACCCTACCCCTACCTTCACAGCCCACTTTGGTAAACCCACCCATATGGGCAATTGGCATAGAGCTATTACCAAACCCTTGGACAATCCTATTTATGGAGCATTTCACAGCCCAATTACTTCTCACGTACAAATGTTGGCTGGGAGTAAATGAGTCAGATGTAGCCGCTGCTCAGCCACCACTTCACCCGCATCCAAATATGCTCACTTCTGGTTTCCAAAAATCCAAGATGGCGGCAGGCAATATGAAAAACTTAAGACTACATAATGGGAGTCAAAAATGGATGATGCCACAGTGGCAACGTCCATTATTTCATACAGTCTATGCATGAAGGTGGAACCTTTAAGAGGTGTATTTTTGTTTACTTCACTTAAAAGTTCAGGGTTGATTTACTCTGTGTGGCATTCGGTTTTAAGAGTTTTATAACTCTGACTCTCCGTTGTGAAAACAGATCCAAATCTAATTTAAAACACTGCAATCCACAGAGAGTAGAGCTGCCTAATGGCCCACCATTACTTCAGATTCATGTACAAGTATTATATGCTGAGCAAGGTGCTCCAAAACGTAAGTGAACCTTGGACTCTTCTCTATCCAGGAAGCGTGTGGTTAATATAAGCTTTTCTCTTATATTCTATACTTGTAACCGCCTGCTGATATGGAATCACATTTACCTCTGACAGATTCTCTGGATCTGAAAAGACTCTAAAATGTGACTTTATATAGAATTTTCACCTTTCTTCTGAGCTTAAATCGCACCAACTCGTCTTTGCATCCAACTTGAGATGTTGATGTAAATATTTCTACTTGGAAATAAAAATACTTCAAAGTGTGTAGCCTGACAGACCGGGTAGATGGTGTGCTGGAAGTGTCTTAAAAGACGTCACTGAAGATTTAAGATAGCAGCCAGGGAGTGTAAGGCGACAAATTATCTGTCACCGTTTAAAAGCCCGGATAGCTGGAGACACTGGCGGTGATAATGTCGCCCACTGCCAGAGAAATGATGACTGAGGAGTATAAGAGCAAGACAGAGGGATTTAAGATACAGAATTCTGAGTGAGTGTGCTCCCCGGAGATGGGCTTTAGGAGGAGAGGGTCAGTGTAGGCAGATTTAGGGCTTCAGAAGCCTGACTCACTCGCTCATTAGGAACCAACACTCAGAAATGGTGTGTGTGTCAGATTGCAATGGTGTGTGTCTGTGTGTGTGCCCGAGGATGCAGAGAATATTCCTTTTCTAATTCTGATAATAAGACAGATGAAGAGAGTGAAATTGGAGAGAACACACACACACACACACACACACACACACACACACACACACACACACAGATATGAGTCATCCCAGGAGGAAAGGACAGGATGCTCATCCAACTCTCCCCGTGCACACAGATGATGCACATGAACACACATTTGAACCTGCTTTGTGGTCATTAAAAACAATCGCACACGGACCTTAATGTTACGCAGTCTGTTATGAAACAAAATAATGATCTGAAATGCTTCAAAAACAAAGCTGAGTAAAAATGTTTAAAAAAAAGAAAATTACATGAAAGTCAGCTAAAAAGAGAAAAAAAACTAGAATTTTAGACACATTAAAAAAAATTAAAAATAAAGTTTTCTAGTCATATCCCTTGTTTTTTTGATCATTTTCTAATAATAATGGTACTGTGTTATTAATCTAAGTTAGCTGAACTATGCTAGCTTTCGGTGTTCTGCGGTGCACACATGGATATTACTGGGTGGCAAAATGTGATGTTAAAGTGGGGCCCAGACATTGATGAGTGTATTTTTGTCCAAATACAAACTTTAGCTGACATTCAGACAAACTCAAGCCTGTGATAACATTACTACAATTTTAGTGCTTGAGCATCACTTCGAAGGCCTCTCAGCGATAATGTAGTCATGCTGTTGCGTTGTCGACTATAGTGTAAACACAGCATAGCAAGCAGAGTGTACACGCTCTGTAAAGTCATTTCTTCAGGCTCATCACACTATCTGAATAAAGAGCTATTTTAATAGCAAGAAAATACTGTGTCACTCTGACTTTACAACAGGTTTTTGTTGTTTAATTGTGTCTCAAACAGTATTTTGCCAACAATGCACCTCACCACACATTATTTTAAGACCTACGCGCTCATGGGCGCAAGTACATCTGCTACTTACACAACGTGGGAGCTGGCTGTGAAAATGAGAACTGCATCGCTCTGAAAGTAGCAATGTTAGTTGCGCAGTGCTGTGTGCTACTTTGCGCTGCATGTTAGATACAGCCCATTATGTTTTGGTGCAGTCATTACAGATAACAAAAGCTTTCTTCCACACTGCTGATTTACAGTAATGGCTGCAGTGCAGTGTGTACAAAAAATAATGGCATGTGCTGAGTGCGTGTGCAGAACCTACCTTGCCAGCCATAAACTGTCCAAAGCCAGGGGGAAATGTTAGAGTGGAAACAAGCAAAGTGACCAGCGCTGGATACAGAAGCCGTCTGAGAAGAGAGAGTAAAATATACAAAAAACAATCAGTATCATATCTTATAAAAGTAATTTTAGCACACAAGTAAATATAGTGAAGTAAGACGTGCAGTGCTGAGGCGGAGAGAATTGGTACGAAGCTCAGATCTTCTCTGTCCACACTACTAGCAAGGAAATTGCTGCTACAATTTTGGAAATCTGAGAAGCTCCCAACATTTGATATGTGACTGAAGGAATTAGCAAATGTCGCACATTTGGAGAAAATAAGATTAACTGTGTCAAACAGGAAGAAACTCTGTCAGAAACTCTGGCAACTGGTCATTAATCTGATCTGAAAATTGAAGTGAATGGTTAACGCTCTAACAGGTGAATTGTATCACTGTATCATATTTCAATAACCTGCAACTCGTGATGACGTATGTATTTTTTTTCTTTACCGTATTACCACCAATGTTTTATCTTCGTTTGTTGGATTTGTCTTCTTTTTCTGCTTATGCAATTCTTATGTTTTTATTGTTTTTATTTATTTATTTATTTATTTGTTGTTGTTGTTTTGCTGTTGTTATTTGTGTTTTATTGTATTCTTATGTTGCTCTACAAAATCAATACATAGATGTTTTTTTTAAAGGTGAACAGTACTTGAGAAAATGTTTCTTTCCAAAACTTGTTAAACTCACTTTTTCATGAGGAATCTGTTGATGGCCTTCTGTTTCCTGATGAACTGCACAATCAGTCGGTTCAGGTAGACAAACAAAGCCCCACCGAAACCACTGGCAATACTGCAGAGAGCGCGCACACACACACAGACACACACACACACACACGGCAGGAGAAAGAGTTAGAGACATTCTTCAACTTGTCTTGAAAATTAATTCTGTGTGATCAAATTGAAACTGAATGGAATAAATTAGTCCAAGCTTAAAGAAACCAAAGCATTAATGATATAATCTCTAAAATAATCATGTCCCCAGCATATTTGGCTACAATAAAAAAAAATGTTAGTGTAATGAGTCTCTACTACACTGGAGGCGGATGTCAGTGATACTGAACCGTAGGTGCAAATAATGCAACTGAATCATATTTATAGTGGATACAATCCACATACTGTATGAGACATACTGTTATGTAAATTTAAAGGAGGAACAAGAGCATCTACAAAACACGTAGGAGGGGCACAGTAAGCTGTAGATGCAGAAAATAAACAACAGAGAAAAAACAAAGATGAACGTTAAAGGGTAAACATACTAGCGATGAAAAATGAACAGGGAATTACAACAGAGAGAGGGAGAAGGAGAGAGCACACAGTGAGATGGGGATGTGTGGGGGAGTCAAAGCACAAGAAGAGGTTTACATAAGCACACATTTAAAAGCACTGTGGGAGTCCTCTTTATGACAGTAAGAGGGAAAGAAAGGAGGGAGAGGTAGGGAGAGAAAGAATAGACTCAGACGGCTACACAGACAACCTAATGCTTATAAATTTATCTTGCTGCATTATTAATTCCGTCAAATACCTCTGAATAAATAATGAACGGGATGATGAGGGAGTCTTTGCCCCCGTGGTGCAGCTGAGGAAAACACGGCATGTGTTCTTTGTGGTTGTTCCCTTAAAAGGACTCTGTGTACCAATGTCTCAATCCCTGTTTGGGTTTATGGTCAGGACCAGAATGAGGGTTAGGGTGCTATACGAGGTCAAGCAGGTTTAGGGGTCTGGTGAGGCAAAGGTGCTTCAGATAGACTTGGTGAGGAAACCAAAGAACTGCATTAGCGTCAAACTCTGGTGCTGAAAAATGAAGCTGACATGAAAATGTCAAAAACTGCAGTTCCACTAATGGCCACTTGAGACTGGCTCTGGAAGTGAGTCAATCCCCATAGACCCCCATGTTAAACAGCCTGGGACACAAATGCTTTTGGTCTCCATCGCTAATTTCCTCATTCATGACAACTGTGCAGGGGACGATTTTCTATAGACCTCACTTATTCACATTCTGTTAAGACTTAGAGTTATGCATAATTACGGGTGCTTTCTGTGACAGGCTGTCTGCTAATAGTGTCCTCGGCCTTTCAGTCAGATCTACACCTCGCATCAAAGTGTAAAGCCTTTCGCCCAAATATAGTCACTTCTGGCTGCAAAAAAACAAGATGGTGACTGTAGAAAACTCCCTATTATCAATTGAGGAGTCAGTTTCCCTGCAGCCAACTCGAGGCTTCAAAACAGGAGTCCACAAACCAGTAGGTCACATCATGGTAGCTACACCCATTATCTTTACAGTCTTTGATCTGTCCCCCTAGTTTTGGTGTGTTACTGTGACCATTTTGAAATGCTTCCCATGTGTTTAAAACTCCAACCGTCACATATGACGTTTTGTGAGTCGCAGGAAAACAGCCGACTCTGTCCTCCAAGTATGAGGATGTGCTGAGAGCACAAGAAAGCTGTTTACGAAAACCATTACAAATGTTTTGCAGGGAAGGAAGGAAAGGCATTCAACATGCTCGTCAGACCTCAGGGACACCCACAATGTGTTTTAGTAAGAAACATTGAATGTAAACATCTGTTTGTTTATATAAAAACCTCCACAGGGAACCTTTAAGGTCAACTTTTTCTCAAACATAAAATAAATTTGCTGCAACAACAACAACAAACAATACAACACGACGCAACAGGGCGATCTTGAAAATGCCCACTGGAGTGTGATGTGATGGCTGTCGTTAAATGCTCCTCACACCTTTAGTGAAATATGCATTAACACATATACTTATATAATCACTGCACTGCATGTATTTGCATGTATTTGCAGGAATCAGGTTGTGTTTCGGCCTCCTTGTGTTTCAGTGATTCTCACTTCTGAGGCCTAAAGGTGTAAACAGTAAGCAGAATAGTGTGCGACTCTTGAAAGACGTGCCCTTGGCAGCATGAGGCACAGCGCTAACTCTTTCTGGCCTAGTTGACTGAGACACTGACCGACTTTCCTCGCTTGACAGCTATTGGCAGAGGAAGATGAAACTACATGGATGCACCGGCACACTGTCTCGTCCTCACAAGCACACACATAGCATACTAAAACTGGGGCTACAGTGGTCACTGATGCAACAGTGGATGTTAACACCTCTGGACCAAAAAATAAAGAGGCAAAAGATGAGGAGCAAAAGCTGAGAAAGAAACAATGGAGGGATTTTCTTCTTTTGGGCCTACACAGAGTTACACATACGCGTGCACTTTCATCTGAGAGAGAGTGAGTGCCGCTTCCATCTCTCCACCTGCTTCTTTCCAGGAGCTCTTGGTCTCGTTCACAGCTATGCAGGAGCCCTCAGGCTACGGCTGATAAAATAAGACATCCCTCAGTGCACTAGCAACTGTTGCCGGCTGAATTATCCATGTTAGGTGGCTCCTGCAGTCTACCCTGAAGTAACACCTTCACAAGCCACAGCGAGCGCAGCTCCTGAATAATGTCTGAATCCACACTGTAGTCGAGGTAAATGGAATACCTGTCGGAACAGCCAGATATGCAAAACAACGAGTCAGAGTTTGAATTTATTTGAAGTTTCTGTGGACTTTTACAGCAAACCAAATCTGCGCTCATTTTAGTGTGTGTTGGCAAAAGTTAGTTTTCACCACTTTCTAGTAAGATATTTATAAACGGCCTTTTAAAATGTAAATTAATGGTTAAAAATCTTTAATTAGAATTAGGTCATCACAGTTGTTTGCCCCTGTGCTTTAGTTAAGTTGCAATTACTATTTACAAAAATATCTGTGAAAACATGAATGCTTCACACATATCTTTGACCCGGCAGCGAAAAATATCTAAACAATTAGCACAGTTTTTTTTCAAGATTAGTGTCACCAATCCAGCGTCCGACAAAACGTCTCTGCTTCTGTTCCTGAGTTATGACGTTGAGTAATGATTGGAAGTGTTTTTGCAGAGGTAAAGTTGAATTTTGACCCTTTGAATATAAAATACTGTTACTTTCTCATTGTTTCCTATGAGACGTGCGTAATTTTGTCATTATTACCCCTAAATTCCACCAGGTCTGTCAGCGTAGCATTAGCCACGGCACAGCCTCCACAGCCGATCACGAGCTCGAGACAATGTTCGAGATTCCACCGGGGCCAACTCTGAGCGTCTCAGCAGCGTCCCAGATGCTGTTTGGCGCTTTGCTCCGCCAAAAATACGCGGCAAGTCTGTTTTTACTGGAGACTGACGGCAGCTGTGTCAAGCCACACAGAGCAGATTGTACTAGGCAGGAAGTCAAGCAACTGTGCAGGTAGTCAATTTTCAAAATAAGACGTCCTGCACAGACTCGGGATCATGTTTCACTCAACTAACGTTATATCAACACTATCTGCTCCTTCTCCTTCCACCAGCTGTCTGTATTTTGTCCACTTACTGTACATGAAAAAAACACAGAAGGCAGATAATAATTATGAACAGCACTGTATTTTTTTTTTTTTTTTTTACCAAGACACGGTTAAAAAAAATCTCCTTCTGTATTTATTTTTATACTGATATTTATTACATACTTCTGCCCATATGTCTTTGTAAAACTGACCATTACCAGTCAGGACTCACCCAATGACGGCGAAGGCAGGAAGCTCCTGGAGGTCAAAGGGAAAGTCGAGCCGGAAGCGGGTTTTAAAAAGGGCTGTGATGGTCTCTGGAGAATATAAAATAAAAAAAGAGTCAGAAAAGAGACAGGCCACTGCCAAAACAACTATCCAAATCATAAGACAAGGTCCAAGTCAAATTCTAGGCTCTTGCAATCCGTTGCAATGGACAGTGCAAGTGTTCCAGCAGTCAAAGCTCTGTCCCTAATGGGAGGTAAGGAGTAGGAAGTAAACAAAAAGTTCAGCTTATTGCAGAGGTGCTGACCACAACTCCCAAACTAACTCAGCCAGACCATAGACTTGTAACCACAGTAAGAGTTGTCAAAAACTTGGGCTAACAACGAAGTGGAAATCCTAGAGAAGCCATTTGATTGGCTACAAGTTTGAGAAGCTGCTTCTGGAAACTGAAACTTAGTTTTTACACAAACTTGATCTTTGGGGTTGTTTGCTGGTGGGAAGGCCTGAATTTTGCTCGATGAGAGAGGCGCGCAGCCGCACATGATTACAGAGCACATCTGTCAAATGAATTTTGCCTTCATTAATAATTTCATTAATAAGATTAGTGAGTTCAACAAACTTCATTTTATAGCTAAATAGTGCACTAAAATATGTTTCTGAAAACATGTGAGGCAATAACGCTCTACTGACAAGGAGTTTTCAGTGTACAGTATTCTGGGCTTTGTAGTGTGACTGCCTTGTTTGGAACTTTTTATGTTGTGAATTGAAAACGTATTTTAAATCATTCCTCCATACTTCCATTAATAAACAGCATTTTGAGTCCATCTTACCTTCGTCTCTGTTCCAAACAGCCAGTACTCTGAAGATGAAGGCACTGAAGGTAGCAGCAAAGAAACCTCTCCAATAGTTCCTCACCGCAAAGAACGTAGATGTTACTTCAATACTGAATAATACACCTGGAACACACACACACACACACACACACACACACACACACACACATTGCACAATGCAATAAAGTACTTGCAAAAGCCTGGTTCAGGTATCATTATAAATAAAGTACAAAAACACTGGTATTATGGTAATAATGATGTTGTTGCCCAAGAGGCATGAGGTATATTTATACAACATTTCAAATAGGAATATGCAGGGATTTAAAGAAGTAAAATTAACATTTCTAGACATGCAGAAAGTTTAACATAGAATAATATAAGATGTAAAAACAGAGATATTGCCTTTACTATAATATCCCTACTGAGTGACATAAAGCTAGCTTTGTGTTACTGTTTTATGTGATGTGCAGTTGATACTCCAATCATACACCTCCAGTGTGTTGTGTGCCAGACTTGTGTAACAATATATTTTTCTCCGAAGACTCACCTCCTATGGGGGCAGCAAAACAGCAGCCCACTCCCACAGCGCAGGCTGCTGCCAGCATCTCAATGTTTCTCGACTCATTCTGAAACACACAAACAAACGCAGACACAGTTACATTTCAGTCACTGTTTGAAACGTCGAGCCATTTAAGTAACTGGCTAGAAGAATGAATAAAAAGGTTAAAAATCGATTATAACACACTGAATATATACACTGACTATGCTGACCGTCTCTCTAAACTACTAACAAAATTGACTTTTGACAGTGCAGAACAGAGACATTTTAAAAGCTGGTGAAGCACAAAACTTAACAAGTTACCAAAAAGTAGAAAGAAGAAAGAAGAAAGAAGTTGATAAAGTAGTTTCAAGCTTTAAAAGCACTTAAATAACATCTCTAACTGCAAAGTCCATATCAAGACATCCCAAAACTCTCTAGCTTAAGGAGAATAATTTGAGGTTTCCATCAGATGAAGGGTTACAGCAGAACCACAGTTAGACAGATAGGAAAAGAGCAAGCGATAACACTGTGCTGCATGACCGGAGGGTAAAGGAATCCTGGTGCATCCTGGGAAATTGAGTCTTTTTTTTTTTTTTTTTTAAACATGCCTGTTCTTACCTTCATTCCTATGAGACTGGCTTCCTTCAAGCAGCATGACAATGATAAAGAGAGGTTAGTGTGTGTCTGTGTGTGTGTTTTCCCTTTGACTGTACACTCACTCATTTATCCTGGTCTTGCAAATTTACAGTGCAGAGCTCTTGATAAGCATGCTGTACTGTGGCTTACAGATACACACACACACACTCACACACACACACACACACACACACACACACACAGTAATATGGTCTGGGTATAATATAATGGGATGGTCAAGAGATATTTCACAAATACAGCTTACACTGCAAAACAGGTTAATCTTGAATGAATATTTTAACAAAATGCCACTAGGCTGAAATAATTCCACTTCTTAAATCCTTTTTCGTTTTACATTTTTATGAGCGTGTACAAGGATAGAGTATATTCAGCTTGTCCTCACACACACACACAATTCATCGTTAGGCATGGACCTCTAGTGGCTGTAGTAGTGATTGAGAGGTCAGATGAGTCAGATGACGCAGTATGACAAAGTCTGCCTCGAGCCAAACAAACACAGGACTATCACCCAGGACACCTACAGCGGGGCAACTAATTTTGAGATGGGTCCTGCAGCATACATGTCGCACCTCATCGTCTTCCAAGGATGATGAGGTGCGGCAAGGACTGTTTTTTTTTTTTTTTTTTTTTTTTTACAAGAGTGAGCATAAAGCAACAAGAGTAACCATAAAGCATATGAGCCAAATATTGTTGGGTTTGAACATTTCACTCAGTGTGATTAGCTTCAATGAAAAATTAAAACAAGATGGTATAATCAGTATATGATGCAATGATACGGTGACTATAAAACATACTTATAAAAAATACGTATAAAACAAACTTGAGGGGGAACAAAAAGGAAGGACTTTGTTTTAGGGGTTACAAACATGGTGTGGACTTTGGATGCTAGAATAAATATTTATCTATGGTAACTTTAAGTTTGTTTGCAGGCTGAAACAATCAGACAAGACTTCAGCTGTGGGTGAGATGGACATGGATTGTGGAGCATGCTGGGAACTGTGTGATTAAGTTACCTTTATACCTATAAGACTGGGCTCCTTCAGGAAGCATGGGAGTAAGAGAAAACATTAAGCCATAAAAAAATGGATAAGACTTTTGTTTTTAACTGTCAAAACTAACTCAGTGTGCATCATTGTAGGACTGAACAAATACTAACGCGAATTTTCTTTTTCAGCTTAATCACCAAAGTCTCCAGTGATTTAGCAACATTTAGATCTGATAAAAACAGTCTATCAGATCCAGCGTCTGTCTTTTTAAACAATGGTGCTCTCTACGTGAGTCCTCATCTACTCATGTGCTTTTTTTTTGTTTAAGTACAACAAGCTACCTAAAAGCACATGAAACAAAAAGCTGCCTTTTACAGCCCACACGCTACATTAGCATACTGTACTTCAAACTCTGGAGAGGAGGACCAGATACTGCTGCAGAGGGACACTTCACACACACGCACACACACTCTCTCAGCATTAATATGCAATAAAATGCAGCACAACACTCTAGAGGGGACGGAGAGAGCGGAAAAGAGTTACAGAGGGTTAGATTGAGACAATGGGGATGATGATGTTTGGAGAAGATAAAACGTAAGATAGACGGATGGAAAAAATTAAAAGTAGAAGAGAGAAACTTGAATATCGAAGTGGATGTCAGATTCTTGCGTGTTCATCCACATTATCTCCACAAACAATAATCTGTGTGATGGATCTCCTGTTCTCGCCAAGACGAACATTTTTTAAAGGGTAACGTCGTTTTTCCCTCCATCCTCCACATGAACATTAATGGTCAATCCAGCTGATCCTCCAAATCTCCTTTGCATGATCCGTATTGGGGATGCACCATTGGTCTCACCACCCTTTATACCCAGCTAGTAATTTTTGGTTCTAAAAACATTTGAGAATGATACAATGCAACCAGTGCAACGTTTTGATCATTTTTTTCAGCTGCAAGTTTGTTTTTTTTTGTTCCCAGAAAGTTGTTTTTAAAGTTAGGGTAACATTCTCTATATATTTTTTTGTGAACATATCACATTACATTACATATTGAGGCCTGAGATTACAGAACGTTTTATTGAAAAACAAGTTCTGAATGTTGCTTTGAAGATGGTTTTCCTTTGTTCTCATGTAACATTGTAGGAACGTTTTATAAATGTGAATTCTATGATCTATCACCTCTCAACATCACCAAAAAATCCTCAGAATGTTGCAGTTATAACGTTACATCTTAGTGAAATGACAAACATCCTTAAAATGTTTCCTTTAAAACATTATTGCAACTTATGGGTAACGTTAGCCAATGTTGTGGGAATGTTCCCTGCAAGCTGGGTATGCTCTTCTCAGTCCCAACTTTCCACCATGACATCCCTCAAGAGAGGTGCTCACATCTTCAGGAAAGAGAGAAATAAGAGTCAAGATTTACTCTGACATCCTTCAGCTCCCAGACTCCGAAAAGAGAGATGCAAAAGGAGGAGAAAAAGCATTGGATAATGTAGAAGAAAATAATACTGCATTCCTTTCTGCCTTCTCTCGCACCTCCGGGCAAAGATAGTTTCCGAGATGAAAAATCTCATTTGCTGACAAATACCATACTGATTAAACATTTATACAATGGGTTATTACTGGTTGTTGACTTTACATGGGATGAAAGAAACTGATTCCCGAAGAAAAAAAAAAGTGAATTTCGTGTCTGTATGCACAGCTTTTTTTTCTCACTTTTTAGCTCAACTAATGACAGAGGGACAAACAAGGAAAGCAACTAAAAATTAAATCAGTGAGCTCATTTCTCGTGTTCTCTCTGCTCTCAAGCATCAAAAGACTCATCTGTGGAGATAAAATAAAGAAGCACGATGATGCGAAACGCCAGTGTCTGTAATTATTTCCTACATTAATTTCTTATTTTACTTTTCCAACTCTTTCCTCCTGTTTCTCTGGCAATTTACCCGCTGTCATCGTCTCACATTTTCTCAGGCCTTTTCCTCTCATTTGAACAAAAATGTCAGCTTTTTTCCCTTTTTGACCCATCCCTCTTCAACGTTCATTCCTCGAGCACTCTCTGAACATTTCCCCGCCTGCTTTTCCAAACAATTTTTCACGATTAAGGAATTAATGCTAAATTACTTGAGTTGCTCTGAATAAAAGCCTCAACTTCTTTTTTTTTCGTCAAATTGCTGTTAAGTTCCCCTTTTCGCCTTAAAAGGTGATGTTCATTTTGTATAAACAACTTGTTTCTGCTGCCCTCAGGTGGACAAAAAATCAGTTATTGCAGATTTGAATTTAACTCTTTGAAACCAGAGCAAATTAGCAGAATTTCTTTCATAAGTATGGGTGCAATCACCAGAAGTAAAAAGATACACTGAAAAACAGAGAATTCATAACAACTTAAATAATTGGTCGGTAAGACATAAATGAATTGAGTTTTCTCAACTCCATTTCCAAGCAGAAGTGTGAATTGAACTTTAATTTGGAAAAAGCATTAATCATTTATGTGTAACAGATTCAAGTTATTATTTTTTTCTGTGTAACATCTCTATCACACTATCACTGTGAAGCCATGTTCGACGTGATGACGCTCTGTAGTCTCATTTAGCTGCTTGTTAGCAGCCGCCTATTTTAGAGACCTAAAAGCTTCAAAATTCACAAGCAGGGTATTGACTGACAAATTTTATATCACTGAGCAAAACGTGACAGTCTCTTAAGATTTCAGGCATCTAACCAAAAACCCATTAAAGAAACCTGACAGTGAGAAGAGGGAACCAGGGAGCGTTAAAATGCTAACTCATTTCGAGGGTTTAGGACTCATTCCTAATAGAATAAAACAAAGTAGGCATTGCCATTTTTGGCTACAGCCCATAAACAGCCTGAGAGGCAAAACAAATGTGCCGAAGGCGACTGAGTGCATCAACATTTTTTTTCTCATCTCATCTGAAGGAGATGGAATCAAATAATGGTATTAGAGTTGAGTTGGAAGTTGAGACAGTTATATGGTGTATAAAAAACATAATTAAAGGTTTCAATATAAGCAAAACCAGCAAAACAAAGTTAAATCAACTCAGCAGTTGGGCAAAAAACAGAAAGAGAACTTAAATTTAAAAAAAAGACTCACCTCATAGATTCCTCCAAACAGAGACATGAACTTGCTGAGGAGAGCAGCACACAAACTGGCGATGTGCACAAACGGACCCTGACAGGACAGAAAACAACGTGGATCAACGTGTCACAAGTCAAGAAGCTCTCTCCCCTTTGTTTTGAGCAACACAAGACGGCACGTAACAACGCTTTAAAAACACACACCCAGCAACTACAAAGTCTGCTGTCAGTATTAAAAATTCTAGGGATGAAGTTCAAAGTGGAACCAACAGGATAAAAAGTGAGAGCATCACATCATGGTCCTGATAAAGTAAGCGAGGGGCCTGCACTGCATCCAAACTGTGGAGGCTGCTGCTACAGTAGTGCACTACCAAAAGGGCCTGAGGCTTCTACGTGTGTGTGTGTGTGTGTGTGTGTGTGTGTGTGTGTAAAATGTATTCTCCTCCAAGTATGTCTTCAGGCTAGGCAGTCTTTTGGGGGATGATATACTTACCTGAAAATGCTTTTGCTAAAAAACACTGAGAAATAGTGATGTAAACTACATTATATACACACAAACACACACATACACACATGCATGCACACGCACACGACCGCACGCACGCATGCACACGCATGCACACGCTGCACACGCGCACGCACACACACACACGTCCTCAGGACAGAAACAACATCTGCACAGGTGCTGTAGGGAGGAGATTCTGAAATCTCCGGAAAAATATTATTCTCCCTCCCATTTGGTTTAGACAAGGTCTGGAGTCAAATCTGCACACTCCTCTGCAGTTTTTCTTCCCCTTCACAGATTTCACACTTGACCTGAACCTGAGCATATCAGCCCCATCGTGCGCCATTTATGAATCATTTGTAATTCATGCTGCAGGGATGTAGGAAGTGGCATGTAAATCAGGCGGGATGGTTATGCTTCTCGAGGAAGTTCATGTATTGTAGCATGTTAGTTCCATCTGTGTGCATGCACTGATTCTAGGCATGATACAGTTCAATCCAGCTCGGTCAGCAGAAGAAAATGTTGGCATTGTACGTTTCTGCAAACCACAGATACATAACATGTGTACATCTCATAATCATCATGTCAACGTTTCTGAAGTGACTTAGCATATGAGTCAACTTTATGGTGTTTCACCTACAGACACCTGAAGAGCTGCAGACACCAACAAACAACTAACCATTTTTTAGCAACCCATCGCTGTGTTTCCATTGGGAATAGTGCAGTTAAAGGTTGTTTTTTTGTTGTAATTTTTTTACCATAACGTCACTGCATTTCAAGCCAGTATAGTGCTATAAAAAGCAATTTATATTTAGAGAGACAATGCGGTGTTTCCTGCTTGGACAGAGTCATGAAGACAGGTTGATTTTACAGAGACATCGTTGCATTTTGGCCTAGACATTGAAATGAAAAGCATTTTTTTTGCCAAGATATCCTTGCATTTCCAGCCAGGATACTGCTAGAAAATCGCAGCGTTTCATAGCTGATAGTGCAACAAAGAGCTGTTGTGTTTAACCGAGACATTGCTGCTTTTCTTGCTGGAATCATGCCTCAAAAAGCAGTTGCTTTTTGCTGAGATACCACTGTGTTTCCTGCCGGGGGAGTCCCATGAAAGAGTTGCTGCTTTTATTTACGACATCTATTGCACGTCTGTCCGTCCTGGAAGGGGGATCCCTCCTCAGTCGCTCTTCCTGAGGTTTCTTCCATTTTTTCCCCCATTACAGGGTTTTTTTGGGGGGAGTTTTTCCTGAGACGATGTGAGGGTCTTAGGACAGAGGGATGTCGTATGCTGTAAAGCCCTTTGAGGCAAACTGTGTTTTGTAATAATGGGCTTTATAAATAAAACTGACTTAACTTGGCTTGACTTTTCCTGTTGCAATAGTGCCACAAAGTGGCAAGTGGCTGTTTTTTACCAAGGCATCACTCTGTCTCCTGATGCAATAGTACCAGAAAAAGGGGTTGTTTTATAGCAAAGATACTGGTGAGTTTCCTGACAGAATAGTGCATCAAAAAGCGTTTTTTTTTTTTTTTTTTTTTTTTGGTTTGTTTTTTTTTTTCTTTTTTACTGAGACATTATTGCAATTCCAATTGGGATAGGGATTTCCTGTCATAATAGTGCCATGAAAGTGGTCTTTTTTTTTTAGCCAGTCATCACTGCTTTTTTTCTGCGTTACTGCCACAAAAAGGGGTTGTTTCTTTACTGAGATGCCGCTGTAATTTTTTGCCACTGGGTACTTTAGGGCAAAACATGATCTTTTCCTACCTATAACCATGTGGCTTTTGTGCCTAAACCTACACATTAACCACAGTGTTTCAACATATATGTTATCAACGTACTAATGTAACATATCCGTGGTTTCAGAGTTGTATATTGCCAACATTTATTCTGTAGACTGGGTTTTACAGTTGCACAACCTGCTCTCCAACCTGTTCCTGCACTTCACACTGACCTACATGGGCTTTGATGACTGATAATGACTTGAATTGAAGCCACAGGCAGCTGGTACTCTGTGTGCTAATATTTAGCGGATGGATGTTGTGTAAGCTGGCATTCAAACCTGATGGCTGCCTGGTGCCAGTCTGGATTCTGTATTTTATCACAAACAATTTTTTATAGTGTGAATCACTGAAACTGTGTCAGCAAACAACATAACTGTTGAATTTGGGTCGGCAGTTGAACTTTGCTGGCAGTGCCAACAGAAAAAGGCAAAGTGGAAACAGATTTCACAAAGTCAGCCATAATGAGATGGCTCTGGAATGGACAGTTCGTATGTGTCAGTCGCAGAGACACATACACTTTTTGCACTCACACACACAAAAACATGAAAGCATGTATGAGTCAATTTAACTCAAGTTTTTTTTTTCTTGAACACACATATGAGCAGTCTGTATTTCTTCTCATCCTCTGAGTCACATATTGATGGACTCAGTGATTGACAGTTGTCAGCTTGTGCCGAGTGTATGCGTATGCATGTGTGTGTGTGTGTGCGTGTTTGTGTGTGTCTGTCAAATGGTGTCGCAGTCCCACTCAAGACTACAAGCAGAAAAATGGGCATATACAGTGCTGTACATAAAGGCGTGTAGGGGCTCATGGACTGTTTGTGTGTGTGTGTGTGTGTGTGTGTGTGTGTGTGTGTGTGTTACCTCCTTGCCCAGGGGCATGCCGCTGCCCAGGGCGCAGGTGAGGCCGATGACTTTGGCCACAAAAGTTTTGAAGGTGAGGTATTCCTTTAGCACAACTCCTCTCAGGATGGTCTTCATCTCTGGAATACCTGAGCCTGCAGGGGAGCACAGCTGACTGTCAGCTTACAGAGAAACCAAACGCATCGAGCGGCGGAGCTCTAAGAGGACGCATTACTGACGCCACCAACAAAATGAACACTAATCAATCACATCATGGCTTTAAAGGAGCTATATGTAAGATCTGGGCATAAATTTAGTTTAAAACGTAAAAAAAAAAAATGAACAAAAACTATCAGAGTGTGAGGAAGTAACATCTTTGACATTATTCCCAAGATGCTTATGTATTGTACAGCAGAGATATCCACTGTAATAATACATCCTGCACCCTCATGCAATATATTGAAATGTGCTGCATATTTTGTACATGCGCTCCTGCATATTCATCATTATGTGCATATTTACCATTAGGTAGTTGTCTGCTACCTTTAAGTTATGGTTTCAGTCGCTGTTGTAGCAGCACAGCACTGATTTCAAAGGACTAAATCTAAAAGTCAATCACTGATTTCAAAGCACTAAATCTAAAAGTCAAGATTATAAAGTTCATTTCTTGCATTTGTTTGATAACCAATCGACATACTCGTTAAAACCTTAACTTTGGTAATATAGACTCCTAAGCTATTTTTTAAATGCAAAATAAATTCTAAAAAAATCACCTGTTTGTCAACAACAACAAACAAAACAAATGAAATAGAAAAGCAAATCTTTACCCTACAAAAAGAGCGTAAAAACAAAAACAAACGTTCGTTTTCCGTCTATTCGCTTGCTTGCTTCATTTTAGCGACATAAGAGTAACATCAGTCTCCTCAACCAAGCTTTTTTATAACCAATTTATTGAACCAGTCCTGAGGATAAGCCTCACATCTGGTTAAACGTCTTCATTTATAGTAACTATGCCTCTGCATGGAACTACTGTAATAATTAGAATTCAGCTGCCTCTGCTTGTTTTATTTAATTTGGACTCTTTGGCTGGATAATTAACACAGTCTGAAAATAGTATTATTATTTGCAAAATACACATTTCTAATTTTAGAGAAACCCTCACAGAATATCATTTTCTTAATTAAAATGCTGCTAATAGAGATATTAATTACTTGCCAAATTTCAATGACCTTTTTGCCAAATAAAACACTTCTGTGGGTGGCAACTTCTGCAATGAGAATCAGATTAAAGTTTCAGACTTTTATATTTTATAGATTACGTTTTTGGATGTTTTGTAATAATCCATTATGTAGCCTGCAGGAAATTACGAGCTATGCTGCCTCTGAGTTTTAGGAACGGGATACCTCCAAAATAACTTCCACAGCACATTCTGGCTTCTTTTTTTATAGTAAGCTAAAAGAAAAAAAAGTCCCCCTTCCGACACAGTCTAAAAGAGTGATTCAGTGCTGTGAGGAGTGGAAGGGAAAAGGAGGTGTGTCCCGCTGATAGCAGTGGTTACAGCTTCGCAGCAGCACACCCATCTCTTTAGCCTCTGTTACTTAGACTGACAGCAAAGTCTCTGTTACACCTGCAGCAGAAATTACTTCAGGCACCTGATGGAGTACTGCACTGAATACAGACAAACCAAACCTGAATGCTATAGAGAATACTACAGCTTCGAATTGTGCATAGAGCTCGTGGAGGATTTATCTGCCTCCTTCATCTGATAGTGAGGCAGAGGAGCAGAGGATGCCTCTGCGGAGGAAGCAGAGCCCTTAGGGGCAGAGTCTGAAGAGGCGCGGAGGAGATTCACAGTGTGTTAACCTGTAGTGAGTACAATTTACACACAGGTGTTTAATGTGTTTGGGAGTTCTTTACAATACAGAGTAGCTGAAAAGACTGTGGGAAAGCTATCAAGGTTTAATTTCCCTTGTTTACTGTACTATAGATAATAACTATACTTTAAGGGTCTTGTTACTATACTTTTAGGAATTTTTTTTGAATGCTTTTAGTTTTAGATCAAAGTTAAGTTGCAGGATGAAATTTAGATCCGTAAACTATGTCTGTTAATGTCCGGGCCCCTATTTACAAGCTTGAATAGCTTATCAGGGTGTCCCATTTCACAAGTCTAATTTTACTTTAAATCATGCTTGTATTTATATATTTATCGACTCTGTCAATAAACTGAACAGCTTTGGAAAAATGTAAGGAAAGTGTCTACATGTCCAGTAACCGCCTCCTAAATGTTAGCACTTCCTGCTGCAGATATAATCTTTGATGAACTTCACACACACCATTGCATCTCTCACATATCATATATTGTGTCAGTTGTGTCAAAAGTCACTGTGTGTCAGTATGTAAAACACATGAGAATATAAGCAGAGATCTTAAACAATATTTTCTTATTTTTAATATCTAATATTGTCGCTTATAATAAACTCCATATAATAATGGATGCCCTATGGAATACAAGGTTATTTGTATTATTAATAATACTAAAAATAACCTTGGCCTGTGTGAATCCAGGCCCACACAGAGTTTGTGCCCGCAGAATTCCCATGACATCTTTGCAGATTTTCAGCAGAACTGCATTTCTTATAAATGAATTTAAAATTTAAAAAACAAACAGAATCTGGCACTCTGGATCACTTCTGAAAACTGTAAAAAATGCAGATTCCAAATGGTTCTGTATAATATGCATTGTTTGAAGGCTGTAAAAAGAACTTTTAATGCAAATATGCAAAAAATCTTTCAGTTCAGTAT
The DNA here is from genome assembly GCF_026936395.1 of Plectropomus leopardus. Taxonomy (NCBI): domain Eukaryota; kingdom Metazoa; phylum Chordata; class Actinopteri; order Perciformes; family Serranidae; genus Plectropomus; species Plectropomus leopardus. Next base: position 5,351,253 of record NC_142181.1, on the reverse strand, counting down.
AAACCATTTCTCAAACCTGCAAACTGTACCACAAATATGAAAGCATTTCTGATGCTTTTAAGTGTGTCTACAGTACTTCATGATCATTTAATTAACTTTTATTGCAGCATTACTGTAATTTGCACAACATACTTTGGTCGTGTTTTAAATGTGCTTTATGTGTGTGTTCTGTGTGTATGTTCTGTGTGTCGGTCGTACCAACAGCCTGGGGGGCGAGAATCTGGGTGAAGCCTGCAGAGAAGGTGATGAGGACTACAGGGTAAGTGACCCAGGCCAGGTACTGCAGAAACACGTTACTGTCCAGACCACCGTACATCCACTTCTGTGCTGTGGACACACACACACACACACACACACACACACACACACACACACACACACACACACAGAAAACCAGAGCAGACATGTAAATCACAAGCCAATGTATTAAATACACACCCACAGGGCTAAATGTACATCCAAGAGAGCTGACATGTGAACCATTTAAAGACTGGACACAAGTGTGTGTGTGTGTGTGTGTGTGTGTGTGTGTGCGTGCGTGCGTGTGTGTCTCCAAGACAGGTGGTTGGTCATGTTCCGTTCCAATTAAAACAACTGTACACCATAACGGGCCATAACTGGAGATGACAAGACTAGGTTGGCTTCTCCTTGAGAGCACCACACATACACGCACACACGCATGCACGCACGTGCGCACACACACACACACACACACACACACACACACACACACACACACACACACACACACACACACACACACACACACACACACAGAAATCCATTTGAATTAGAGCTGGTCCCGTAAGGGTTTAGATTAGCTCCTACAACTTTCTTCAATCATTTTAAAACGTCTACCTTCCTCTTCCTGGAATGAAGAGTTGCCTCACTGGCAAATCCCTCGTTCACATCATCTCCTCCCTCAGTTTCCTGCATCCACCTTGCAGGTAGATGAGTGATGTCATAAGAGGCCTTTTATCCATCCCATGATCCACCTGACTCAGTTTTATTCTATCTCTCACTTTTTTTGTATTTTTGATTTCCTGCCTCTTTCAACACACACACTTCTTCCTGTCTTTTGTACCTTCTATCACTCCTTTCCTCTTCCCCTTTGAGAACCTTTAAAGTCACCATAGGCAACACTTTAACAACTCCTGCATTTATTTGTGATGGTTGTCCCAGAGGTTCAATCCTAAATATGATTGTTCCCTATTAATGAGTTCCTGTTAGAGTCCCAAGATCATTTAAAAATATCCCATTTAACTGCAGTGTTATACAGATGTCTTGAGAGTTTATCTTCCAGAACTCACTGCAATAAAAAAAAGAAATGTTGGATAGCTCATATTTTTCTCCAGTGAAATTAAATAAATCTGAGAAAAAGCTATTTTCTTTTGAGGTTGTTAAAGCTGGGGTAGGCAGTTATTTTGGCATTATTGGACCAAAAAAGAAATCATCATAAACCTTGAGCATATTGTAATTCAAGAAGACTGAGAGAAAACTTCTGCACCTCCTCTTGGCTCTGTTTTCAGGCTTTATAAAGCCTTGGCTGTGACAGGAGCCAATCACAGGTCATTTTAAAAGAGGGTGTTCCCATCAGCTGTTCTACAAACGCAGATACGTGTCTCTTTGCTCAGAGCAAAATTTAACTGGCGGAAAGTTTTGCAAAGAAAGTTGCTATTTCAGCTTTGGCAAAAACTGTCTTTACTAGAGCAACCCAAAAAAAAAGACTTTTTTGGGTTGCGTTTTTTGGTTTTTTTTTTATTTCCAGCATTTTCTGTACTTTTAATTTTAAAAATTACATATATTTAATATCATAAAATTACCTTTGATACATAAGTGCAGCAAATATCAGATACTTTAATGATTTTTTCTTTTTAACTTTTATTATTATTATTTTCTGGCAAGAAATCTGCACTTTTACGTAAGTATAGCTTTCAGGTACTTCATCCACCACTGTCTTCCTTCCTGTTTGGATCCATAAATCATCCGTCATAAATTACCCCTCCCCTCCTTGTTTGTTTCTCACAATTTATTCTGTACCATTAAAATCATTTATCTCCTTCTCCTCGTTTATCGTCACTGTTAATACCCCAGTCTATAGGTACAAACTCTAATCCCTCCCTCCCCCCATGTCTCACCTTGTAGACAGATGGCGATGCAGAAGTCCACCACCCAGCTGACCAGGGCCATGAGGAGTCCCAGCAGGATGAGGAAGATCCAGTCCTCCCCGACCCGTGAGATCAGGAACTTCTGACAGCGAACCGTGCAGACTACAGGGATGGCAGAAACACGATGTAACATGTCAGGGACTACAAAAAAACACACTGCAACTACATTACCCAGGAGTTGGCACTGAGGCTTGGACAGTGCAAACAGTAGTGAATCCATTAGCTCCGGCAGCACCGGCCAACAACAGTTATTGTGTTTCCAACAGCTTTTGAAATGCTGAGTAATAATAAACATGTTGCTGCCTAATAATCCGCTCAGTCCTAAATACTGGTTTACTTTGTCTTGATTACTAGTAGCAGTATCTCCCCATAATGTGTCCATTTAAGTTTGAAAATGGTGAAATCTGGAATTTTCCCTCAAATTGAATCAGTGGCGTTTGAAACGTGATGGATGGATGAACAAAGAGATTGATCTAAAGCGCTCTCACACAGACACCACCCATAGATACTAAACTAAGGAAGTGTATAAATGAAGCAAATTAGCAATTTGAGGAACACTTTGTTTTAACAGATCTTTATTTTCTAATAGTTTACTGGAAGGTCCTGGAACTATCTATGTTTGACTCTAATTACGGGGCAAATAAAGATAAAGCTCTCAGACTGTCATTGAGTTCATCTGTGTTAAATGCTTTAGCTTTTGCTGATTTTAAGTTAAACGCAGGTAAATATTCATGCCCCAGGTATTTGTTATTTGAAACTAAATTCTCTGTATTATGCTGAATTGTATGCTTGCCTTTAGACAAACATCATTTATTCAATGTTCAGCTGATTATGTATTGGTGTTCGCAAATTAATTTAAAGTGTACCAGTGTACCAATCAATTTAATCAGTGTAAAATGATTACTTTGGGGTGTACTGCCCTATGGGAACATTGTGCAACAACCAAAACTGTCTATTCAAATATGTTATGAAGGGATACATGGAGTCCATACAAGATCACGCAGTTTTCTTCCATCCATCCTGTACAAACTTAATCAGGTATTACTAATTAACCGGCTCCACTGACATTGTTCCATTGTTGCACAATGTTGCTATTTGACAACATATATCATTTTTGAATAAAAACACAATACATTTATTGAACCAAGATTTACATGAGAGCAACAGGAAATAACCAATTAGATACTCTTTCTGTATTTTTTAAATGCTGCAAATGACTGAAATAAATATTCTTCAGGTGACTGAAGGTCTTACACACGGTGGGAAAGAGTAAGACTTGAGAGGGGTTTAAATGTCATGTGACCTCCTCATCCAAGCGCATAACTGATTAAAACAAAACCCCACCTTCTATGGAAAGGCCAATCAGGGTTAACATTTTATAAATATTACAAAGTTATAAAGAACAGGTATGTTGCCAAATGGCTACCCCATGCACTAAAGGGTTAAGGTAATGCATTTTCATCAATATTTATCCAAAGTTATCTTTACATTGACAAAAAATTCACATTATCACAAAAATATTCATACACATATTTTTGATTAAAGCCGGGATGGAAAGCAAGCTACCTAAGATGTAGAAACCTAATGCCAAAAGTTAAAGGACCTCAGAGAACAAAAAAATGTTACTTTAACCAGTGCCAACTACATCGACTATGTTATGACATAGTGTGTTAACAATATGTTACCTGCAGTGTAATGGGGCAAGAGGCTGAAGACAAAACGGACTACGCTGAACGGATATTAAATGCACAGCACAAAAGTCACAGCACACGAAGGCACTACGGAGCACATACACAAACACACGTGAATCAGAAACACAATCAGATCTGCTGTACTCACCTGCCACCAACAGGAAACTGATCACAGCTAATATGCTGCATAACACTCAGTCCGGGACATGCATACACAGTTCCTAATTGTGACTATTTGCTGGAACAAAACATTAGTTTGATTGTGACTCATTAGGGTGTGCGCACACACGCGCACGCACACACACACACACACACACACACACACACACACGCACACACACGCGCGCGTGCACACACAGACACACAAATGCACACCATAACTCATAATGCCTCCCGTTCACACCACATTTTTGCCCTCGACTACTTTGACTACTTATTCTCTCAGTAGTCTTTTGTGCTATAATGTACCCAAGAATACCCCTCCACATTTTTTTTAGTATTTTCACAAGATTTCCAAAAGAGGTTTATACTTATCTTTATGCTATTTCTGCTGAGAGTTTTTTGCCTTTACTTATTGTTTTCAGAGGACTGTTTTCCTAGTATGGCAGAAAAAGAAGAGGATTTGCCATCTCTCTTGATGAACACTTCCCTTTGCCAAGGCTACACAATCATCTCAATTATTTTTGAATCTACATACAGAACTAGCTCTACATCACAATACACGTGCCAGATATTTGTAAGTACAATGCTAAAAATATTATGATCACATTTTAAAATTCCCTATTCATTTAAATGTTATGGAGCCAGGTATCAGCAGATCAACGGCTTAAGTTCTGAGTATTTAAGATGTGTTTAAAGGGACAGTTCATGCCAAAATCAAACATAAACACTTTTCCGCTAGCCTGCAGTGCTATTTATCAGATGTTTTAATAATGGTACTGGATGCAACTTGGCTTGTTGTGCTTAAAGTGCAACAACACATTCTGAAAACAGTCCTAATATGCCACTAAATAATGATACTTATGCAGCAGCTAGAAGCACTTCAGCCAGTGATGTGCTGGAGACACGCTGCTCCATTATATTTAATAAAAAAATATGATGAGTTTTCAACTTGGGGTAAACTGTCCCTTTAAAAGTAATGTGTAAAAACTTCTTTAACCACATTTTGGAAGCTAAACCCATCTGTAAAACACAAAAAACAAATACATTTTCAAAAACGAGGCGAGACTGACACATCTGTTCAACTGACAGACAGGGGGAAGACAGAAAGAGACTGGTCAGAGAGAGAGGGCAGGAGGTGAATGATAAATGCTGCAGGGATGGAGAGAAACATGCAGATATACACACAAACACACACACATGCACACATTCCCCAACCAACACTTTCAGGAGCCGTCTAACACACACATGCTGGCAAAAGCTGTGAGAAACACATCCACAGTGACACACTCATCGATTTGCCTTTGCTTTCTATCACTCAACAGACAGTTATGTGACAATTCCAAGAAACAGGCTTCGTACATGTGTATATTTAGATTGTGTCTGAGCGTGTGTGTGTGTGTGTGTGTGTGTGTGTGTGTGTGTGTGTGTGTGTGTGTGTGTGTGTGTGAACGGGGGCTTGTGCGTCATCTCACCCACGGGCCGTCTGTGTTCTTGGACCCCTTCTGTCATCCAGACACTAGTCAATGTAAATGAGTGTTAGTGTGTGTGTTTGTGTCTAAGATCATGCATGTGTGCAGACATGGTTCCTTTGCACTTCTAAACGTGTTTGTGTGCGTGTGTGTATATATGTGCGTGTGTGTGTCTAGTGGCAAGTGTATTCTTTTTGGACATGTAATTGAGTTAGCTCTGTCTGTGCTGTTATTACTTGATAGCTTTTTTTCTGCAGTGCTCACACACGGGCACACACACACGCACACACACGCACACAGGGACCCTGCAGACTGGTTGCGGACTTTATTCTTCGTGGCATGCAATAAGCAGCATGCTAGTTTCCAATCACTCTCATTGCCTTCTGACTCACCCTCTGCGCCACTCTCCCCTCTTTCATCCTTTCCCTCCCTGATCCAATCAGCCCTTGCTCCCTCTCCCCTCTTCCTTCTTCTTCTTCTGCCTTCTGCTAATCACATTCAACCTCTGACTTTTCCTCTCATCTTCTTCTCTCCCTCTAAGGCCTTATCTGCTGCCCTCCACTCCTCCTTTCCACACTTTCTTTGCACTTTCACCTCTCTCTCTATCCATTCTTTTCACTCTTGCCTACCCGCTTGCTTGCTCTCTCCTCTGCAAGAGACATAATGCCCACATACCTGCTGAGACTAATTTAGGTTGCCTTGGATACACAGTGCATCTAGTTCCTTGGCTTGGCATTAAGAAACCGTGGGTGTTGTGTGTACACGTGTGCACGTGTTTATTTTGGCTCAGGAAGTACAATTTTATTACTATATTTGGATTGAAACTGCTGACATCATAGATTTAATACTTAGAAATATTAAAGGGCCATTCCAGTCAATTTAGTATTGCACTTTTATAAAGTTGAGCTACTCCAAAGAGACACATTAAAAATTAGAATTAATGTTTGGCAGTTGTATGCCTCCACATGTCCACACGTCTGTAAAAACACGGATGCATAACACACATTTTCCTCACGGCAGCACAGATTTGTGGACTGTTTGCCTGATGACGGTCTTGTACCGAAACGTGACATCAATACAATGATTTCTGAAAGTTATACAGTTTGCAGGAGTTTTTCTCTGAGTCGTGTTCTGCTCACCCCTCTCCTACGCAGCTGTTTGAAAATAGATGTGTGACGTTTTCTTTTGTTCTGGACTTTCACCATCGAAATCCAGTAAGTTCATTGTTGAGTCCAAGTGAATGTTTGTGCCAAATTTCAAGAAATTCTCTTAAGAGGTTCTTAAGATATTGTGGTCATGGAAATGAGACAAATTTCAAGGTCACAGTGACCTTGACTTTTGACCACCAAAATCTAATCATTTCATTATTGAATCCAAGTGGATGTTTGTGCCAAATTTGCCGAAATTCCCTACAGGTGTTCTTGAGATATCATGTTCACAGGAATGGGATGGAAGGATAACCTGAAAACATAATGCCACCATGGGACTAACATTACATGGGCATGTCTGTAAAGGAGAGACTCATGGGTACCCACAGAACCCATTTTTATTCTGATATCTTGAGGTCAGAGGTCAAGGGACCCCGCTGAAATGCCCATGCTTTTTAACTTTAACTTCGAAGCTTTATTCCACTCCCTTTCCTGAGGTCCTCTAATTCCATATAATACCAGTATCATTAATTTAGCTTTATAACTCAGTCAAGTACAGCCTCTTAAAGATGGAAATGTCGATCTGCAATTAACACGAGTTACAACATTAATGCATTAATCACCGACCTTTATCACATCGCCATTACCACATCAACACTGACAGCCCTAGTTGAGATCAATACAGCCAAAACCTTCTGGCGTGTCAAGGTCCAAAATACTGGATCCTACACTTCCCACAATGCTACTTGGCATAGCAGACCTTCTCTGCTTGGTAATAAATTACTTCTTTTAAACAGCATACCACAGAGTTTTACAAAGTAGTTCTCTCCAAGCTTGAGCTGAGATGACCTCGATGACATTATCAGGTAATACTTGTGTCCCATTGAATTCATATTTTGTGCTTTCGAATGATTTGTGTCTTGAAATTAAACATTTGTGCAGATGAATAATAAAAATAAAAGAACTGTAACACATAACCAACATGTTGGTAGCATTCTAGCGTGATTATGAGGGCAGGAGGTAGGCAGAGTGAACACACACACACACACACACACACACACACAGTTGGAGGAAAATCACTACCAGCGCAGATTTGCTGCAACCTCTACCACATAAAACCCAATTATTCAAATCACTCCTCATTTGTTATGCAAGGTGACAGCTATGTATGGGTGTAAAGGGTAAAACAGCCTACCATTAATGCCTCAATTTTGCACAGTCATGCCAGTGAGGCCAACCCCCATTTTGTGTGTTTGCACTCCCCCATTTATTTTGTAGCTTCATGCGTAAGTGAGAGATTCAATTAGAAATGCCTGGCTGTGTTTGAAACCACCATCTTAATTAGATTAGAATTAATATAGATAGGCAAATCTGACTATTCAGCTCTTCTGCTTTTTAAACAGAAACTTTGGGAGGCAGAGGGAGGGGCCAGATGCAGTATGCAGTTTACTGAATGCACAGTGCAGAACAAAAGGAAGGTCAGAGGTTTTAAAAGGTTGTGCCAAAAACTTTGGATCACAATTTTAGATAGCTGACATTCATTCTCAGTATATTTAAACTCTATCATAATGTTTCAGGGCAGTTGAGCTTAGTTTGGTTTGGTTATTCAGCAACAGATAAAAAAATACAATAAATAGGGTTGCCAGCTTAACCCTTTGAAACCTGGAGTGACATCTTTTTTTTCTGGCGCTGCTTTCATATGCCTTTTACAACTGTGTAAATCTTTGAACCATGAGCAAATTCCAAAAAACTGTGAAACTGGCAGTAAGCAACTTGGTAAGAGATATTCCACAAACTGCAAGAAATTTGTATATTTAGGAGTTCATTTGAAAAATGTGCAGGGAGAAAGAAAAGAACTAGGAAAAATCTACGTTTATGAGAATTTAAAATTATGTTACAAAATTCTTATAATTCTTTAAGCACTTTTCCCAGGTCATTTCCTTGTGGTTTTTAAATCTTTCTTTTCAGGTCATTTTCTGGCTATGTCTAATGTCTGGCTAATTTTTGTCTAATTTCTTCATTTGTTGCTCATTGCCTTCTTCCCACTTTTTTGAAAGGAATCAAGCCATTTTGCTTGGGTTTCAAAGGAATAATATACAAGTAACTAGTTATAATATAGCAATTAATTTTGATAATATGGCGATTTAGTAAAACCCCAGATGAAAAGACCAATTTTCAAACCAGAAATCTAGCTCTCTGAATGAGTGGTTCTTCACATATCTTGTGTTTAGTCACTCTTTGATTAGAGTGAGCACATCACAGTGGAAGTAGGCTCAGTTATCTTAGATAAGATGACAAAAATATCTATATTTAATATCTGTGGTCGGGCAGTAACCTCTATCATATTTTAGATGAACGACTGACTCATGCTGCAGTATTTGAATTCTTCTCCAAAGCCAAGATTGACCAAGTGATAAATTTGACCCATTTAATTCTAGAAAGTGGCACAGCAGAATTCACTGGCGCCCACTCCAAAACGTTTGGTGATGGATGATGGCTGAAGTAGGAACTAGATGCAGCAATATTTGGCAAACTGAAATATGCTAAAGTCTATATCATACTGGTGCTGAGCTGCCACAACAGCTCATCAAAGTAGAAAGGTCACAAACTGGACCAAAAGTTAACAGTTTATTACAGAGACACATTTCTAAGATCAGTCCTGCTTACATCTGGTACAAGCGTCCTGTGCAGTGGCAGAGCTTGTCTTTAACCTCTTTGCAAACAGGAGGTCAGGTACTGGGTGCTAGTCTTGTGTCTAGTCTGTGCCAAATGTCATGAGTGCACAAACAAGTTGCATCTAAGGTTGCTAAGTGACCATGACCAGCACCATATCGTAGTACTAATAACAGAAATCCTGAGTGCAGAGCTGATCTTCTTTCAGCTGTTTCTTAAGTATTGGGCCTAAAATATAGTCTGTGGAACAGATGTAAAGCAGAACAGAGTAGCTCTACCTTAAAATGATCAACTTCTTCCATATTTATCACTGATATTTACAAAAGGAAGGATGGATATCTGCCAGCTGTGATTGGTTGTTTCTTGTCACATGCGATGCATGCTGTTTCATCCCAAAACACAAAGTCTGTTTATCTAAAAATGGGTTTTTGGGAATGCATGTGGGTTGCGTCGGCCATCATGGCTTATGAGGGTGCCTGCTGCGTATCTCCATTGAAAACAATAGAAATAAGCAGGCAAAAAACGTAGCGTATGCACTGTCTGCTTACACCTGGCATTACAATGTGTCTCTCCTTGGGCTGGGAATCGTTTATAAAAAAAAAATAACAAACCAGTATTGATATCAGCACCCAGAGTACTACATTAGAACAGAAGCATTCGGTTGCACTAATTACCCACCAGATACCACAGTCATGTAGTTTAACCTTACTTTTGCACATTTTTTAGGCATCTTGACACACTGAACTGCCAGCTCCATCAATACACCATGTTTAACTTCACCATGCCACACACTGTGTGGGTTACTGCCGCAGTAGTGGGCCAATTACATATCGCATATCATCGAAGAATGCTTGCTATGAGTGGCTGTAAAAAACTATACAAATAGTCTTCTGTTTCTAGATCTGGGTACAAAATACATAAAACTGGTATTATTTGACTGGAGAAGTCTTGATACTACTTGGTTTTGATTTATTTCAGTCAATATTTGAAGAGATTTTGTTGAAGATTAAGATAAGCCTTTATTGTCCCACATGGGAGAAATGTACCTCAGACATTCGAGAGAATACAGTTAAGTTCAATCAGTGTATTGGTGCATGAATCAGTACATACTTCAACCTATGCAGAGGATGTCAACTGAATCATGGTCCATCAATGTGGCCCAGGACTGTGGTCTGAGTGATCACATCTCAAGAAGCATTTAGGACACACTGGGTGCATTCACACCTGTACTTAAAGCTGTTTCCTTGTGATACAGCTACCTATGACATATATATAACAGGTTTAAATAGGGCAATAGAGTCTGCATACTACATTTGTTTTGTGGAAAGGTTTTTATCCATGGCAGCACAGGTATTTAAACAGATAATAGGATAACTTTTTCTATTTTTGCAATTCTCAGGCTCTAAATTCCCTCAAAGTTCAAACACAATCAAGACGGTTTGCAACTGGCCAGGGAAACGAATTAGCTCTTTAAAGCTGTCCAAAGTTGGTGTATACACACAAAAGCTCAGAGCGGATTTACCTCATCCTTATCACTGCGATCCTATTGAAATTAACAGATTTCGGAAATTATCTCTTAGTGCAGCTGCAGATAAAAGGGGAAACGAGAAAGGAAAAGGCATCACACGAGAGAATGGAGTAAAGTGGAAGAAGTAAAGGGTAAAAAACTAACAAGACAAATTGGCCCCCTAAAGACAGCAAAAAAACATTGGTGGAGTATTAAAACCAACAATGCATCTGTAAATGTTTCCTCTGATACTTAATATGGCCATCTCCATTCCCTCAGCACACTCTAACTGTAGCATCTTCTTGCTCTCTCCCCTCCCGCCTCCCCAATCCTCCAGTCATTAATCTATCTATCCCTCCTCCGCTTCCTTCATTTTAATGTGTTGTCTATGCTAATGAGATGTAAAAGGAGGTGATGTTTATGTAAATGTGCTGTAGCGGCGTCGGCGTCGGTCCCGGGCGAGCAGGCAAAGCGCCTCGTCTCGTACTCAATCACTGCGTTTGCTTGTCGAGTAACGACGGTTGTGACACCCGTCTTATGGCTGCAGTACAATGTCTGCTTAATGAGGTGTAATGGTGGTTTCACACACACAGCCGCATACACACAAACAGGCCAGAACAATCAACAGAGTTATTATGCAAAAGCAGCCTCGGCATCCCTCTTTAATCGCTTCTGGAGAGTGTGTGATGTATGTTTAATGTTTCTTAAGGGAGTAACATTAAAACCCACAAGCTCAACTGGGATATTTTTCTGCATTCAAAAGCAGTGCAGAGTAAAGAAGAAGAAAGTCATCTAATGCCATTTAGTGGACTTGTTGTTAATTGTGCATAGCTAGGACTTTTCCAAGGCCCAAATAAGGTTTCTGATTTAGGTCAGAACTCTTGGTGTTAATCTGCTCAGATTCTGAGGCCTACAGTAAGTCTTTTGATTGCATTTTTCTTTGTCTCCATGTTTGGTGCAGGTGTGGTGATATAAAAACTCATAAAGTTGAGTTCTTGAATCATGTGTTTCTGGGTTATTGCTGTTAATAGTACAGTTAGTTCAAGTATATTGTGATGTGGCAATTTGAAATTTTTTGAAGTTGTACATGCACACCAAAGCTTTCAATATCCTACAAAATATACACACTAGGTTTGGCGGTATCAAGCTGATACGGTATACCAGGGTATTTAGAAATCCAAAAGGTATGATTTTTCAATACCACAAAGTACAGGCGCTCCTCCTTCTTTTAAACCAATGAGGAGATGCTGTATTAAGGTAATCCATTGTAGGGAACAGCACACGCCACCAGAGGTGTCTACTGGTGGAGCAGGCATGAAAGATGGTGATTGTTAGTGGTTGGGATAACGTTACAGGACTTGTAAAAAAGAAAAATGCACACAAATAACTTGATGTTGAAATTAATTCAACTACAAAAAAGAGTTTATTAGCCTAGGGATTTTAATCAACACATTATCTCCATTTAGTCCCCTGATGTGTCAGTATCCGCCACAGCAACAGTTGTCATTGAATCTTCCAGCAAGGAGGGCCCTTAATTTTTTACTATTTACTATACCATAGGCCGTAAGTATTTAAACCCATAAAGACTTATCAGATTAGATAAAATGCATGTTAGAAACACAACACTGTAGGCTAGACATTGACAAATGTGCTACAATGACTTCAGTAGCTCAGTTTTATATTCTTTTTTCTTTACACAAATACTGCCAAATACCATATACACTGGTGAAATGTCAGAGAGGTATGAGGGCATGGAAAAATAGATACCGCCAAAGCTTAATGTGTGCTTGCATCCTTGTTCTGAGTATTTTTGTCTTGCTGGAGGCTGAAACTGCTGCACTTGCTTGGTTCCCTCCACTTCTACAGACACACAACTTCTGGAGCCAGCAATACCTTAGATCGAAGGGAAGACTACAAGTGTAAATTGATCCAAACCTCTGCTTCTACCTGCACGATAACGTGGCTACACAACTGGTGAGTGAAGGCTAGGGGCACAGACCTTTTTTGTCAGTCTTAACATTGAACTTTTTTACAACAACTTCCAACTCTTTGATCAATACAGCTTATCATCTTAAACCCAACACACACACATTCAGAGATCGATACTATGTCCCCAACATCAACTTTAATAAATGCATTAGGGTCTTGAGATTGGATTTATTTTGCTTGTTCTCCATGGGGTCACTCATCCTGTCTGTCTTATCGGAGCCAGCCAACTACAGTCAGATTCATGGTTTCTGGGAGTTTGACCCCAAACTTTGCTGTCAAGGCAACAGCCTCTCCTGGAACTAATGGCCTGAAATGAATCAATAATGAAACAGGAAATGGAGGGATCAGTAGTGCAGTGACTGAGTGCAGTGGCCGTATCTGTTGAACTGAGGATTCTGACAGATGTTTTAGACCTGTCGATAAAAGGATTGAATTGATACCAACACCACCAGATACAAATACAGCAAAATAAAATTGCTCGTAGAACAATGTGTTTCTGTCAGGGTAAGACAGTTATGAGTTTCATTCAAGGCCAATTCCAAGATTTAAAATATGTCTAATGCCAGATTGATGAAAGTGAAGTAATCCCTGTTGAAACAGCGGGGTAATACCGAACTAAAACGCATGCAAAATGTGTTATGGTATGACAGGCTGTTTAATTTGATAGGACAGAAAGGAAAGATTCTGATTTTATTTATACGTCTACTAGTGCAGGTTGAGCTCACAATTCTGGAAAAGTCTTAATTTCATAGAGTTTTAAGAAAAAAACGGGTTTGCCATCCCTATTAGTGATTGAAGTAAACAATAGGTCATAAGAAGTTGAAGGTTCTGGAGATTTTACAACAGGTAAAGTAGGACATAAACATGGAAAATCATAGGTTCTTAACCATTGTCTTTAATGTACTAAAAATTAAAGATATTAATTCTTTAAGCATATATCGGTATTAATATTTGGGGGATTACAATTCCTGTTATGGTAACACATATCACCATCAGTATGTTTTTACAGAGTTTTTTTTTTTTTTTAAATAAAAATAAATGTTTCTGATACATTTTTACAGCTGAGAACTAAAATAGTCAACACTCTCTGGTGGAAAAACAATGTAAATCTGACATAGTTTCTAAATAATCTTAAAGATCTATAGCCCCTCTGAATTGCAGTACTGCTACTTATTTGCCAAAATATATGCCAATATCACATATAAGTAAATTATGGCCAATAATATTAGCAAGACAAACTGGGACTGAAAAAAATGTTAAGATTTTTACTATTTTAAATCATTAATAATTCAATTACTTGTTTTCATTTATCAAGTTCACCCTTGTTTCTATTTTTCTGGCTACAGTATGTCATCCTGCGTTGGATTTCTTTAAATGGTCATCTGCTCCAGGCACGCTAAAGCAAGTATTTTTATTATGTAGCCTACACTGCTACATGAAGCTGCATGTTAACATCTGTGAAATATGTTATCTTGATTGTCGATGTTGTTAATTTCCCAATTTTGGATAAAATTTCTGCTGGGAACATGTTTGATTGTGTTTATAGGCTTTCATTGGTGATTTTTCAAAAAGGAAAGTGCAGCTTTTCTTCATTTTGGTCCTTTTCTGGCCGCAAGTATAATGCTAAAGTCCCCTTTTTTTTGAGGGGGGCTTAAAGAGAGTGTTCCAGTACAGACAGTATGAGGAAAATAAAGTGTTTTTGAACATAAAAGCACCTAATCATTTTCTAGTAAAAAACACGAAATACATCTACAAGTAGTCTCCTTTAAAATAAACTTCAAAGAGCTGAAATGTTTTCACTTGGCATTAAAAATGGCTCTGGAGTGGGACCAATTGTTTGAACTACTGATTAGATGCTTCTGTTTTATGATTCTCAATTAGGCAACAGTCAAACACTGGTGATGATGACAATGATGATGAACAAAATTAGCTCTGGATCAACACTGAGGCTGAGAGATGATGTGATCGAGAAAGCAGCGGCATGATTTCTCCAGTGGCACACACACACATACTACAGACACACACACACACACACACACACACACACACACACACACACGCAGAGTCAAGAAAGGCAGATGGTGGCACTGATGATAACAATAACAGTCCATCAGCTCAAGTGTCCGTGAGTAAGTTTGTGTGCATGTGGTTTAAATGTGTTGGGGAAATGTGTTTTCGTGTGTGTGTGCGTGTGTGTGTGTGTGTGTTTAGCCCGATCACACGGGGGAGAGGTAAGACGTTTCATTTCCTGGATGAAAGCCTAGTGAACCAAAAGCCAAGGGACCTGCTGCTAACTCTCGGCACTGCTTCTCTCGTTCTCTCTCATCTGCCTCTCTCATTCCATCTCAATTGATTTTATCCGTCCAATCCCCAGACCTCTGCCATCAACTCCCCCTCTCTCTCTTTCTTTTAGTTCTTTCCCTTCCTCCTCTCTCTTTTTGTTTCTCCTGCCTCTGCCACCCCTCCCACGTTAAGGTCCTCCTTCTCCTTTAAATCATCTTTCCATTTGCGCTCTGCATCCGTTCGTTCCTCTTTCTCTCTCTTTACTTTGCCCGTGCAGCCCCCGCCACCCCCCCTACTTCCCCAGCCACCCATCTCTGCTGATGCCGAGTCAGCACTTCCGTTCTGCAGTCCTCTGCAGACACACAACTGTGCTGATTTACACTTTCATATCCAGGGGTAACCAATTTCAGAGCATTTCCATTGCACATGCGTTTGCTATTCTTTTAACTGACAGCACATGCACACAGTATACACGTGCAATATCTATCGTACATAATAAGGTTACAGGCGGTGTGTGTGTGCATATGGAAGTGGAGAAATGAAGAAAACACGCCATCAATCTTGGGAGAAACAAAAAGTGTTGAAAGTTGCACACACACTGCACACAGTTGATGAAAAACCCACATGCATGCATGCGTGCGTGTGTGTTTGTGTGTGTGTGTGGCGCCGAGGCACATTCATCTGCTCTTAAGCAGCAGAAAAGAAGAGAGACATTGATCATCAGGCTTGTCCGCAGCTTGCACTGCCTAATCAGAACCATTCATCTCCCCAATCTCACACACACACACACACACACACACACACACACACACACACACACACACACACACACACACACAAAGCACACACACAAAGCACACAACTAAACTAAGATGTTCAGAGCTCTTTATTACTTTCCATTAGAGCCTGAGGCTAGCTATAATAAGGCCAGGCTGCGGGAGTTAGTCTTTTCTGCCACGAAGAAACACAGTGGAATGAGAATTATATGCACACAAAGATATTTTTCATGTTGGCTTTTGATTAATATGAAGCCAGGAGGTGAGAGAGCGTGTTTGTGTGTGCATGTTTGCGGGCGCTGCTTTGCAAACTGCAGGATCATCAGACTTTCCTCTTTCTTTTGCCCTCAGACACACACACACTCACGGCTGGAATCTGCAGAGACACACTGCAAGATTTTTTTATGTCGCATTAATGTCGCAAAGCCGGGGAGACTTTTCTCAAGCACTTAATAAAGTTGAAGCAACACTCACTGACCACTTATTAAAGATTAATGATGGAGTAGTAATGCAGCAGTTTTAGCGTGAGGATCGAGGGGTAGTTGGTAGTTGAAAGGGCAGACTGGGAATGAGATATAGCCGTTTTTTTGGCTTGCTTGTTTACCGGAGATAAAGTCCTGGGCTGGAGCTTCCAGAACATACGGGTACCCTGACCCTGGAGGACAAATAAACCACACAACATAGTTAAACACAGGTAGTGTGCTTCTTTGTAAATGTGTGTGTATTCATTTTCTGGATATACAGTTTCTTCCTTGGACGATCCTTCATTTTATACAAGTTTCCTGTCCTTCAGTGAAAAAAAATCTCTATTTATCCATTTTTCTACATAACATTATTAGTTTGTGATTGATGTAAGCGCTGTGCAAACTCAGCAGCACGACAAATGAACGAGCAGCGGAGGAGAGAGGAGAGGGATGGCGGAGTGATGGAGAATGCAAATCCCTCGACAGGGAAGGATAACCGATGGAAGAGTGGTGATGAGATGAAGAGGAGGAGGAGGTGGAGGGGAGAGTGGGAGATAAGGAGGGAGAAAATAAGATGGAAGAGAAGGAAATATAAAAAGAGGAAATAAAAGACGGGCAGTTTAATAGGAAGTGTGGGTAATGAATGATTTAGCACTTGTGGAGATCACGCAGAGTAGAACATACACCAATAAAGTAATAATGGATGACAACTGCCACTGGCCAATATTTATTTTTTTTAATTTCAAAGTTAAACCGTGCCCTAGGACAGCAATCGTCCAATCATAACTACAGTAACTGGGCACAACAGGCCTTTTATTTTTTACACATGCTGAAACAGTGTGCATTAAGGCTCTAATAAGAGCAATATTCGCAATGTAAAGAATTTGGAGGATCCAAAATCCAAAACACAAAAGAACTGTTCTGTTCTGTGAATATTGTCAAGCCCAACTAACTAGCCTGCTGCCTAGCATTATTTCCAAAGACACTGGATCTGTCATTCAGGACCCCAGGAAGTGTGCCGGGCTTTGAGGCTAAATTTTTTAGCGGCCAAACAGTGGAGTTACAACTCCTGATTCCTGTAAAGTGATGACTTATAGAGAAAGTCTAGAGGATCTGCAGGATTAAATCATTTTATCCCCGTTCAAGTTAGCCGGCTCGGTCAGCAGAAGCCTCTAGTGCATCTGATCTATGGCCGCTTTAGAGGCAAGGCGGATCATCTGGCTAATTTTATGCACAGCGGTTGAACGT
The DNA here is from genome assembly GCF_026936395.1 of Plectropomus leopardus. Lineage (NCBI taxonomy): Eukaryota > Metazoa > Chordata > Actinopteri > Perciformes > Serranidae > Plectropomus > Plectropomus leopardus. The sequence continues at coordinate 5,333,675 of NC_142181.1, read as the reverse complement.
TTTTGTCTTCATGCGCCGCTGAGCAACTTTGGTAGGAATGAACGGGTACTGCATCCAACACTGTATCTAGTTCTCCTTATACATCTATGCTGTCATGAAGTAATGGTATAATTTAGGAACTCGGTCTCACACTTATACCGTATATCCTGGTGAAAATTCACAAAGGTATGAAGTGATGCAATATTAAATACCCTCCAAGCCAAATCTGTACTGTGTGAGAATAAAAAGCTTGACAGGTGTGGCAACAGATACTGCTGGGGATTGTGCTCAGCAAGGTCTGGTAAATTACCAATTTTTGGACCAAAATATGTTTGACATTCATCACTTTAAAAATATCTAATACACAAATTGTGTATTATCACAAACCAGTTAAGACCTTCTCTGAGGCATTCTCACAATAAATCAAGTTATGATGACATAGACTCTTTATCAAAATTCAAATTAGAATCATTTTGGGCGAAAGAATTTGTCTGTGTTGTATTGATCAGTATATTGAAAGTAACCAGTCAAACTGCATCACATCCATCATCTCAGGTGTCAAAAAACTTCAGGAAATTCAGCTTCTTCCAATCCTCTTTGGAAAAACAGATATATTTGCAAATCAACAAAGTGACATAATCAAAAACTTTAAGGAATGATGCTGAAAAGATTAAAAAAAAAAAAAAAGTTTTCCGATCTCATCCAAGTCAGGATGTAAACCTGCAAAGTATGGAAAAAATGTGTGTGTGTGAGAGAGTGCTGTGGCTCTGGGCTCACTAATGATTACAGAGTAATAACTCAGAACCATGGGGCTAAGATGGATAGAGAGAGGGGGATACACCAATACACACACACACACACACACACACACACACACACACACACAAACATAAACACACATTTCAGATTATACCCAGTGGAGAAAAGGAGGTATAGGGGCAGGTGATGGATTGCAGACTGAGAGAGAAGTGAAGAGAGCTGAGAGGAAAGAAAGAATGGAGAGGAGAAAAAAAGTGGTGGGGTGAGGAGAGGAAAAAGGAAGGAAAAATAGGAGGAGATGGGGTGAGGAAAGTAGAAAAAAGTGAGAGGAGATAAGAAATAAAGGAAAAGAAAAGAAAGGTGGGAGAAGGAAACAAAGACGAACAGAGGGAACTGTGAGAGGAAAAGGAAAGTAAATAAGTGCCTGTTAGAATATAAAGGAGCAGAAATGATTAAACGAGATCGAAAGAAATAAGAAAGTTGCAAAACAATGAAGAAAGTTGGATGTTGACTTCTTAATAACCATCGATTTTACAGTGAGAGAAGCCGGCTATAAAAGCCACAGGTTGATACCAAAATCCAAACATATAAAAACTGATGACGCCATTAATAAAACGTTGGTTGCATGGTTACAGCTACAGTAAAAACTGTCAACAGCTCACAGAGCTTATTGATTTGTAAACCTGTAGAAGCTCTGTGGAGAAATTCACCTTAAACTGCAGGTAATTCAGAAATAAATCTGCTGTCGCTGTATCCAACCACTGACTGTGTTCAGTATAAAAGTGGGTATACTACAGTATGATCTCCAGACAGTGACCACTGCGAAAATAAATATATTCTATTAATTATGTTTCATTTACCTCTCCTGTCTTCACCAGTTTATTACTGTGTGAAGAACAACTCCTCCTCCTCCTCCTCCTCTCTACAGCTCTGCTGTACACTGAATCCCCCCTGCGCTTTCCCCATTCTTCATCCTTTACTGTCTCACATTTCTGGAAATCATCCAGTAGGTGGACAGAAACTCTACCTGGGTAGCATTACTCTCAAAAACTGCTCCCAGCAGATTTAGAAACTTGATGACTTTGGAAACCCGGTGAGTCCCTCAGTGACAGTATCGCTGCTGGAAAAATCGTCTCTCTCCTCACTGCCGAGAGGAGACAGGTGGGGTATGTGCAGAGAGGAGGTCACGCAAAACTGTCATGGAAACTGAAATAATGTACCCAGAATAGGATTCCCTCAGTCAAACTACAGTCTGTGCATACTGAGAGATCCCCTCAAACAATGCATGCTGATCATGTACAAAGTAAATTTAGCAGTAAATTTATTCAACTCATCATTTCAAGTCAAAAGACTCCAATTCAGAAGAACTCATTTTACTATGTTAGGGCTGGGCTAAGAGGGGAAAATGAGTGGAGGAGGATTATTTTTATTTTGCATGTTCATAATAAAGTCAAATTGTCAAGAATAAAGTCAAAATTTCATAGCTTTCAGTATTCGTATCAGGCAAAATAAATATATAAGAGGAGGAAGATATATATTTTGCATTTCAAGAATACAGTGAACATGATGCATTTTCCAGTAAATCTCTACATAGTCCCAATACTTCACCAAACTGCGTTTATGTGCTTAAAGAGAGAACATTTCTTTGTTACTAAGAACAGTCATGAAGTACAACCTCACCAATTCATCTACACAAGGCTTTCTGTAGAGGAAGCTGTGCTAACGCAAGTAGTTCAACTTTATTATTGGCATTTTGGATTTATTTTCCATATTTCTACTTTATCCCATATTTTGACTTCATTCTCAATATTTTCTCTTATTTCTTTTTCTTACGCCTGACACGAATACTGAAAGTTCACCTTCATTCTTAATATATTATTCTCAACATTTTGACTCTGTTGCCAACATTTTGATTTAATTCTTGACATTCTGACTTTATTTTTGGGATTTAGATCTTATTCTCGTAATGCCAATTAAAAATAAAAATTAAAAAAATTCCCCTTCTAATTTTTCCCCGCATGGTTGATCCTGATACTCTTTGGTATAGTTCTGAAGGGGAAATGAAAGTGAAATTCTAACATTAGTTGAATTAACTTAAAATGAACTAAATATATTTATATTTATATTTATATAGAGTGACTCATAAAAGATCAGTTGATTCCATTTAATTACTGTACAATGTTTTACTGCAAACTCTGTTGCCTATAGTCAGAAGCAGATTGGCTGATTAAGAAAAAATGGTTTAAATTTAGTCAAAAAAATAAATAAATAAATAATGCAACCACTGTTTGTCTGGTTTCTTTGTTGAAAAGCAATAACACTCGTGACAAGAACATCCTTCATCTGTCCGAGGCCCGTCCCACACAATGCACCAGCTCTCGTCTCTAATTGGTAAGTTCCCACTTGTTGTGAGTTGTTATAACTCCAGGAACGCTAATTTAGACATCTGGGGCCTTGGGACACGTGTGTGAATATTAAATATTATGTAACCATTGTGATGTTCCCAGCTACGGCTGTTACAGGTGTCGTCTTTGCTGAAACCTGCCGGCCCACAGATGACATAATCAATGTAAGCTAGCACTGTGGCTGGTGACCACTGTCTCTGCTGACACACACATTGGACCAGCGCCACATCCTCTGTCGTAAAGCAATACAAGACCACACACACACACACACACACACAATCTGCTCGAGTGGCACTGAATCAAATATTGATCAGTGGCCCAGGTCTCCTTGGTTACTTGATATATTAAAGTGAAAGTTCCCTCCCTCCCTCTCGCTCTCTCATACATACAAAGACACAACATCACACACAACACACACGAGCAACAGTGTAGCAGGCGTGAGTCAATTGTGTAACTTCCTGGACTTGGCTGCTAGCTGAATGTGAATGACGTCTGAACACTCCCACAGTGCGTCAGCGTGGCACACAATACACACATCGGCCGGGCACACACTCACGTAGCTTATGTATTTTTTCAAAAAGCACATCTGTGTGTGTTTTAGTGAGTGCATGTAAATGGTGTGTGTTCTTCAATCACCAGGTTAATGATGCCCGAACACTGCACTTGTGGATTTAGTAAATGCGGTCCACTCTGAAATGAAGTGTGTCATAAACCGTAATCCAATCACACAGTCTCCGCTACATTACCTTGGTCGCAGTTTTAATTTAGAAACTTTAAGTGTTTCAAGCCACAGGTAGAAAATATAACCACCAGCTCTCAGCTGTGTGAAAGGAGCTTTTTGTGATGGGAACATTATAATGTCAGTGGGTGCAAAACGTACAGCGTGGCCATCAAGTGGATTAATCATGCTTTAAGTGTTGGAACTACAGTTAATGTTGCCTCTGAATGCTGTTCATTAATGGATCAGAAGATCGAATACCATTTGACTATAAATATCTATGCGGGCATTTCATGTCTTGGACACACCAGAAAACAAGAAACAACGAAGAGAGTCGCAACAAGGATGGATTACTACTACAAATAGTCATTGGTTGCAGCCCTAAACATTCTCTACTATTAAAGCAAATGGACACTGAGCTTTGGCTTTCATTTGGAGTTGCTTTTTGGCCACATGAGGAATTGAAGTCTATCAACTTTTTTTTTGCTCAGTTTTGGTCTCCACCAACTCTTTAAGAAGATATCTGGGTCTAAAACAATGGACGTAGCCATCGTGACACCTCTTACTGGTTTGTGGGCTCTCATTTTGAACCCCGAGTTTGGCATTTTGGCTGTCGCCATCTTGGATATTTGGAGACAGAGCTCATTTTTTGGACGAGAGGGTGAGGCTGTGAGGAAGCCAGAGAACCTGATACTCAAGCAGCCACATGCTTAATTATGCATAATTTTTAGGGGTGAGAATCTTCGAGGGGCCCATAATATGATGCTATCAAGATACTTTAGTCCAAATACAATAGTATTACATTGCAATTTTATATGTTTTTCAGTTTGATGAGTGGTATATACTACGATATGCAATATATCACCTTTTTTCAACCCTAAGATGTCACCAAAAAAACCAAAAAAAAGTTCTTCAACATCTGTTTGATTGAATAAGATTAGGTTTTAAAGATAAAACTTTTTCCACTTCAATCATTTTTATTGCAGCAAAATGTATGTAGTGGTCTGAGAAAGCTATTCATTTTATAATTCTAGTAGGCTACCAAAGGTTTAATTTGTATTTGCAGTATTAATTATTTAGATTATTTGAAAAAAAATGATACTCCATGTTTCGATACAATATTGGAAGAGATCAGAAAGCTATGCTGTATTGATTCCCCCCTCCAAATAACTTTCAGCCTTTATTAAGTTAAAACTGGTAAGTTTTATTGAAATTAATCCCCAGTAAACCTGTCATAAAGGGGGAAACCAGCTATAGAGATGAAAAGCATTTTTTGTAACAAGCCAAAAGCATGGGGGTGGCCACTCAAAGAACTGCAGTGTTTGACACTTTTGCTTTGGCTTCATTTTTCAGCCCAAAAAGCTGCAACTCTCATTAGCTGCTGGATAAAAAGTATAACTTTTTTCACCACCTCTCAATTCGCCTGCTATTTTTGGAAAAATAGGTGATAATTCTCTTTGAGTCTGTCACCGTAGGCAGCATATTTCACAGTACACAATGTTACACTGTCCATTGCGATTATAGAAATATTGATTTGTGGTTCAAAAAGAAGATTGGCTTCTGCCATATCATGGCCAAATTCTATGTAATGCAATAAATGTGTACTTAATCTTCCTCTTCTTTTAGTTTAATTGGCCAGCTACAAACCAATGTTAAAGGTTCATGCCACCACCTACTGTAGCTGGATATCTGTAATCTGCTAAGTAAATATCGCTGTATTCCTATGACTCACCTCAACTGACAGCACCCACTTTGTCCTTAAAAGCGTGAGCACCCACCGAGTTTGATTTGTGTTTTTACTTCAGTTTACAGAGAACGGTACCAGTAGAGTAGCACTGTGGGTGTGTGTGACCATTGTGACTATTGATGAGGAGGCAGACAGCGAGGACAGGAGTGAATCTTTTAACACGGCACCTGACAACTGAAACTGACAGCATTAAGACAGTCTGATAAAGCAGAGGAAACGGGATTTTCCTTCCATCTTTTTATCCTCCTCTTAATCACATAATTCCCTAATTTCTGCTCGTTTATACTGCTTGATTTATATTTTATTCATGTTTACCCAAGAGGTTGAGTGTTTTCCGATATTTCTTTGGTAGTCTTGTTGGTTTTACAGTCCAATAAAGGTAATTCTGAATTTTAATTCTGAATGTGTTTTCCTAATCCTTGCTAAACGCTTGTGACAACATGTCAGAGGCGATTATAAAACTGGGAACACACACACGCACACACACCTGCAGGTGCACTCTTATTGACTTACGATCTCACATACCTGGACACACAAACAGGTGTGCACAAGACACATAGTGCTGCACTCCACACAGGTCACCAAAGTGACAAAAGGGTTTAATGTGATTGGTTAATAAGCATCAAACTGTACATGTGTGTGCACGGGAGCACGTGTGTGTGACCCGTGACAAATATTTCCATTGCCCACCTGGGCCTGCCATTAGCCTATCAGGCGCTTTTCTGGTCTGCCATTTTACACTACGAAAGGATGGGTGAGTGGAGGAATAAAGACTGGAGGAAGAAGTGAAGGAGACGAAGAAAGAGGAAAGATAAGGAGATGAAAATAGAGAGGAGGAGACCCGGAAAGCAAAAGACAAAAAAATGAAAGGAACGCCAAGAAGACAAGAGCATGTGAGCAACTGTTGGTCGCTAGGCGCCTGCCGGTCACCATAGCAACATGTGGCGCCATGCTGAGCTCCTGCTGACATCACACCTGTTGAAGCAAAAACCTGTGTGTGTGTTTATGTGTGTGTGTGTGTGTGTGTGTGTGTGTCTTGGAACCAATTAAATGACATAGCGGTGCAGGTGGATGGAGGGAGAGGAACAGAGGGGGGAAAGAAAAAAGAAATAGACAGCTGTGTATATTTCATCACATCGTAGACACAGCTGCTTAAACTGTGTGTGTGTGTGTGTGTGTGTGTGTGTGTGTGTGTGTGTGTGTGTGTGTGTGTGTGTGTGTGTGTGTGTGTGCCCTTGCATGTGGACGGGTGTGTGTGTGTCCCTTCTGGGATGCTGGGAGCCCATGTGGGAGCCTGTGACATCAGCAGTGAGAGTGAATGACAGTTGCCTGAAGCCTGACTGTTTCTGCGCGCACACACACACACACACACACACACACACACACACACACACACACACATGCACACACGTTACGAAAGCTTGAGGTGACCCCCGCCCCAACAGAGACAAAGAAAGAAAGACAGATTGAGATAGAGAGATAAAAATAGATTTTTCATTATCTGAATGTTTCTTTTTGTTTCTCTTCTGTTACGAACATGACAAGAACATCATCATTATTCTTTTTAGAATAATTAATGCCAAAAAATGTGCGATTAAGCTGAGAAAAAAAACGGACAGAGAAAAAGAAACGGTGAAAAGAAAAAAAAAGAAGCAACGGAACTGATGTAAATTTGCTATGGCAACTCCCATCAGATCACAAAGTCACATCTGTGGATAAATAAAGCTTGACTGGGAATTGAATTGGTGCATCACTGTGAGTTACCTTTTACTGCTGCGCTGTGTGTGTGTGTGTGTGTGTGTGTGTGTGTGTGTGTGTGTGTGTGTGTGTGTGTGTGTGTTTGTGTGTGGGGCAGGGTAAGTTCCTCTTGTCAGCTGAATTTTTTATGTCCGTTCTCATGGCTGAGCTCCTTTAACAGAATTTGTTACGCTGCACACAGGCACAACACACACAGACACACACACACACACACACACACACACACACACACACACAAACACACACACAGGGTAAAGTAATCACACTGGGTGTGTAATCCTTACCTTTTAACCTTATCTGGTGTTGGGATTCAATCTAAAATGGTCAGTCTCAAATTAGATGCAGTGTCTTTATGCTACAGACCTTTAAAGCATGAAAACATACACAGAAAATTCAAATGTTTTACATGAGATAATCAATTAGAAGGAATTCAGTGGCTACGTGGGGATATAATAATAGAGTAACCTCACCCAAAAATTTAAATTGCATGTGAAATGGCAAAATAAATAAATAAATAAATGGATTGTGGAAGAATATACACGTGTGTCCAGTTCATGCATTAGGAACAGGCTGGCTGAGGAGATGCTCACTGACTTCCAGAGATTGCACACCTGAGCACAAGCACACATGCATGCATACACACACACACACACACACACACACACACACACACACACACACCAACAGACAAAGAGAGGACAGCCGCGATCACGAGGTCCTTGTCTTTCTACCCACACTCTTCTACCTCCAGCTTCCCTTCAAATGCTGCTGCTGCTGTGAAGCTCAATGCTGCGCCCTGCTGGTCAGCTGACACAATAACAATCTTTCCCAGAGGACTTCACTGGGTGATTGGACAGCCAACAGCCGGTGAAAACACCGTATGTTCATTCTTGGACCACTTGTTTTCCAGTTTATGGTCTCCAAACGAAGGCACTGTGGGTATAAAAACACATTGGGCTTTGCTGCTTAAAGTTGCTAGTTTCTCTTACAAGGCCAGGATATTTTACCCCCTGTATTTGTAGCCATAAGTTCTTTAAAACCCAATGAATTTAGAGGATGTTGTAGACACCAAATTCAAAACTGAGGCAACTACCCCAGCTTTCTTTGACAATAATGGACAGCAAAAAAGCTATGGACATAAAAAGCTATGCACTTTATGTTGCAAACATCAGTGACTGGAACATTCAGTTCCTGTGGTATTTGTATCTTTTATATTGCTATAGATATCCTGCTAGGCTGATATCCCTTAAAATCAGTTTTAGCAGATTTAACATAATCTTTGAACAACACTGCAGAGTTGGAAGTGTTTGTAATTACTTGGGCTGTAACTGAATAGTTAATGTGTTTGTACCCAACCAATAAGGTCCAATATGTTATGTATGCTCCATTTTTAAGGTGGTGTAAATGTTAATTAGAAATATACTTCAAAATTCTCTGAATTCTGATTGTTTGCTACTTTGTTTACAGAATTTAATTGTACTTTTGCTTTCAATGCTGAATTACATTTAATATGATAAAATTCCTTTTGATACTTAAGAACCGCAAATATCACATACTTTGAAACATTTAATCAAGTAGTATTATATCAGGTGACTTTAACTTCTACCAAAGTAATTTTCAGGGAATATAGCTGTACTTTTACTCAGGTATGGCTCTCAGGTACTTCATTCACCACTGCTCAGAATATACTCTAGTTAAACACTTACTGATACACTTTTTTTCTACTAAATACAAAGATAAACCATATGATCTCGTAACATTATAATAACCACAACCACTGAAGCATTAAGTCCCACATACTTCACTGATATCAAAACTGAGCTGAATGTCTAAGTTGCAAACTGCTCTGACACATAACTGCAGTTAGAAAACAGGTAAAGCAGCTTTATGTCATTACTGCAAGGACCAGCCCTACGTAAATGTCTATCTTTTAAATGGTGATTCAGAAAAAGTCTGATCTTGAGAAAATGTACAGTTCCTAACAAAAAGATCCACTCAGCTCTTCCACAGCTTTGGAAAGGGCAAAGGTGCCCTGGCCGATGATGCACGGCTGGGCTCTGCCTCATGGGGGAATGATAGATGTGGAGTATGGCTGTAGGAGGAGAACCAGTCAAGCTTTAAAAGTCAACAGTTAAAAGCTAAAATGAATAAACTCTAAAAGGCGTTATATTGGGCTCCAGCACTGCAGTGGTTTGTTTAAGCTGCAGATTTGTCAGAGAGACCTTTGAGGTATATATAAATAAAAAGAAAGTTACAGCCAGTAAACTTTCCCTACTACAAACTGTGCAAACAGGTACAGTTAAGATTTTCTGACTTTTGCATTTGAAAGGTAGAACAATTCAGCCATTGAATTAAAACTGTACCTTAAGTGTTATGGCTTTGATTTAATCTGTGCTAAACGTGTGGTTCAATGTAAGACTTAAAAATGACAGGTATTATTAAAAATGTACAAACGTCACATAGTCAAATTCTGGTTATAACTTAATTTATACTAAATATTTATACTACGTGCTGGCTTCGTTATGCAGTATGAACCTTAAAGGAATTCTTCAGCCCCCAATAATCATTTGTATATCAACTACTCACCTGTGTTAAGTCAAATTTGGGAAGTTTGTTTGTTTGTTTTCAATATGCCTCCCCAGTGGAGAAAAATCCCCAAACACAGAAAATTCTTGATAAAATTAAGTTTTAAGGGTCCATGTTTATTAAAAAAAACAAAAAGAAAAACACAACATCCATTTAAAAACTCACATTTTGTGCAGTATAATCAAAGGTTGTTAAATGCAGTCTATAATGACTTGAATTCATCAGAAATTTTCTATAATTTTAGATTCTTCATTCAGTCACTAATTAATAATTCATTACTTGATCATTGACTAATTCAGGTGGGGGTTGAAGTATTCTTTTAATGTCCTAGCCTAATACAAGCCTAATGTTTTGTGCCTTATAACCTCAGATATAGACAGTTTGTTCTTTGCCAGTTTAGTTCACACCAAGTCCCAAAAACTTAAAATATCTGAAATCTGAAAAGGGACATATTTTTCATACTGCAGCATTAAAGCCAGCGTACTGAGCATAGTCAACATATTAAAACAATGTACAGACCACTGAACTGCCTGCAGCATCTTGTAACTGAAAGACACTCAGTCTGCGACATCGCGGGCCATAATTACAGAGACGCTACCTGTTGTTGGAGCTGCACTGCTGTCATTACATTTCCTGCGAACAATGCCTGCAGCTGCTGGGACTGCCTGACTATTGGAAGAGTTGTACCGGCACATAAGAAACACACACACACACACACACGCACGCACGCACGCACACACACACGCACACACTCTTTTAACACACAGTTAAAATGATGACAGCTCCTCCAGGGCCAGAGAGTGCAGATGATAGGCTGGAGATTCTGCTGCCGGCTGCACAATTCAGCATCATTAAACACCAGCAAATGAAAAGAAAAATGTGTGTATGTTTTTTCGTGTGTGTGTGTGTGTGTGTGAGAGAGCAAATATAAATAACAAAACAGTATGTGTGAGCAATGATAAAGAGAAATTGTGCCAATCGAAGAAGAGAATACTCTGTATTTGGGTGTGTATGTAAGCTAAAGTGAGCATCTCCACAGCAGCTGCAGTCATAACCCACAGCAGTGATGAATAGGAATTTGTGTGTGTGTGTGTGTGTGTGTGTGTGTGTGTAACTTAATATTTACATATATTTTCAGGCAGTCACCTCTCATTTTATGCCTTTACCTCACTCTCTGTGTGTGTTTATATTTCCCCTTCTTCTCCTGCAGAGAGAAATGTGTGTGGCTGCACTACAATCCAGATCAAATCTCTTGTGCTCCAAGCTTCCTGCTGAGGGACAAATCAATTCGATCCCTGGCGTTTTTGGTGTCCTGATCCTTACAAAGAGGGTGAGAGGAGGACGAAGAGGGAGATGGAAAGCTGACTCATCAGCTGCCAGTGAAACAACAGCAAAACTCATCACTGAGATGAGAGCAGAGGACACACACGCAAACTCTTACGCACACACACACATGGATCTGCAGCATTTAGGACTGAAGAGTGTGGCAGATTACAGCTGGGTGCGCTGAACTCTTCTCAACAGTAGAGGGCGCTCCTTTTACACACAGCAGGAAGCTGCGCCGCAACAAATGTGACAAATATGCTCAACAGCATTTCAGCAGTGACTTGATACAGTCTTTTGATCTCTCATATTTCAGAAATACAGGGAAAATGCCAGGTTAGCAAAAACTGCCCAGGGTGACTTGCCTTCTGGCTGACAGTTATCTTACCTACAGATACTGTTAACATCAACCCCATCCCTTCACTTTTGGTGACTTTATTCAATATTCTTAACATAAAAAAGCACCTAACAAGACATTATTGTCTTTATGTCACTGCTTTGCTCAGGAAGAAATAGTCCTCAAAAGTGCAGTTAGTAAGTTTTATGAGAATAACTTTTCGTCATATTTGCTGGAAATGTCACTTTATTCTGAAAGACGTACATGAGGCAGTTTGTGAAAAAAAGTCCCTCCTCTTCTTTTTATTGCCTCTAATGGCATGTAAGATGCACCAAAAGAACCATACAGGGCCGAGGAGTCTCAAACGCAGCTGTCAATCACTGCTCGTGGCCTGCTGACCAACTGTCAAGTTAGGCAGCACTGATCAAATATGAATCACGATTATCTGGCTGCATTGCCTATTTCTAGCCTCCAATGTTGTCAGAAGCATGTTTTAGTGTACTATTTAGCTGCAAAATGAGAAAGTTTGTGACCCAGCTGCCACATTGGATGTTGACTGGACACACTGGATGCACTGCCCACCAACTTTCTCATTTTTCAACTGAACAGCACATTGAAATATATTTCTGAAAACATCTGAGGTCAGAAATAAGCGATACAACAGCATTTTAAGTCATATTTGACCACCACTGACTGGACTGACCACAGTTCAGAAGCATTTTTGGCATGATTGACTGCTGCTTAGAGACTCCTTTGGTTGGTTTTGTTCACATGCAATAAGGCTGATAACAACATGTGGAGCCACACACTGACTTTCTATTTTTGGAGCACTGTTGGAATACAAATACCATTTAGTTATTCACTGCACCACACTCAGAGCCCAGAGCGTACTCTGGGTACAGAGGGAGCAATAGAATGCCAGGTGCGGTGTAAGTGAAACTGAACCACTCGTTGCACTGGCTCTAAAAGTCTGCATTCATTGCCTCTGCAGCAGCTGTGATCGGATCAAGCGATCAATTATCCACCCCGCGACTCTACCTCCACAAACTGCTGCTGAGGGGAAAAAAAACTCATGAAAAGTTCAGCCTGTTCTGCGTTCACAGACACAGAATGACTGCCAAGCACATATTCTACTTCTGTGGGAAAACACTGTTAAAAGAAATTATGGGAACAGCCAATATAAAACCAGGATGCATGCTGTTTAGATTTGCTCTGATTTCTCAGTAAAAATATGAATGGAGACGAGGAAAAAAAGCATGAAAGAGAGACACAAAGACAGAAAAAAAGAGACAAGAAGAGAGACAAAGCTAGTGATGTGATATCTGGTGGCAAGTCCAGGCTGGTCAGCTTGACCACAAACACACACACACACACACACACACACACACACACACAAACACACACCCATTATGCTATGTGTTATGTGAAGTAAAATGCCTTCTCCAATCTACCACATACATCTGAATGACATTCCCTACCTGTGTACGGCCTGTTTTATACACAATCTTATCTAATATCTCAGACACACACACACACACACACACACACACACACACACACACACACACAAAAACATTGTTATCATTATTACCAGCAACAGTGCAAAGAGAAAGGTGGCGGGATTTTCATATGAATCCACTCGTGCATTTAAAAACTGGATCCATTCACAGCAAAGGATTGTCATTGTGGCGATTGTTCAGCTCTGCAGCATTTCTTCACCTCTCCTTTCTATCCCACTGTCCAACATGATCAGTGCTCCCACAGCAAAAAGCAGTTAGGCAGTAAGTGTGCTGTAAAGCAGCAAAGTGCCTTTAGAATTACATATCCAACATTTCAAAGGATGTTCCCCCTTTAGGCAGCGATGCTTCAGATGGTTTAGGCTGCTGCATGGAGCGTATACTGTTACCATTTCTTTTAATCTAATCCTAAAAGTTATCACTGTAGCGGGGATGTAAAAAGTGAGTCATCTTCAGTCCCATTATAAGTGCTCTGGGAAAATTGTTCTGAGCAGCTGTCCAATCAGTGGACTGCCGCTCAGACTACAGTAAAATATGACGTTCAGTGACATTAAAATACACGTAGAGAGCTCAGCGAAACACTGCTCCTGACCTTTTTAGTAATGCAGTGCACTCCGTTCCAAGGGGCACGTCATTATTGACTGCTTGGAAATACCGTGGAGAGGTGATGAAGATAATGTAAAGTCTCTGCTCTAAAGGTATTCAACACATTCTCATCCCAACTCTACTTTACATCTCTGTAGGACGCACCAGGTATCATCCTGCATCTGCTGTTGATTTGTCAGTTTACGCCTGTTACATGCATCATGTCTTATCAAAATATACATTCGTTTTCACAGGAAATGTTCAGTTTTTGCTCATCACATGCATAGTCTTTTTCAAAATAAACTTACAATTTCTGTTAAACATCTCATGTTTATGTTCATTTCCTTGTGCAACATCACGTTTTGGCTCAACATTTTAGCTGAAGTGAACTGCAGGCTCCTGGGTAAAAGTCCAGAATCTGATGGATCCAGCCACCTCCCCTCCAGCCCGCCCTTTAGAGACTCTCCGGCTCCTTATATTGCGTCACTACTGGCAGTATTTCAAAATGACGCTGTCTGGCAGCGTATCATGATTCCACTCGGAGGCGTACCATACCACCGTGAAAGATGCTGTCCAGCTGCTTTATAAACTGTGTATAAACATTCACAGAAATATGAATATTTTTGATAAGGAGGTGGAAATATGACTCAAATTTCTTCATTTTTTTTTAAAACACAAGTCATTTATGGCTTTCCCCCTTCTCTGTATGGCTCTCTTTATGGAGCTATTTGAATGTAATCACAAGGACAGATTTCATAAAACGGTTCCTGGAAGCACTAAAATAGGCTCTGCTCCACTAAGACTGAGCAGTATTTGAATTTTTTAATCAATGATGTGACTGCCTTCTGCGATTGGATTGCATCAGTATTCATCCCACATTAAGTTGCAACACATTAACATCCTTTTCATGAATATCAGAACTTTGTAGAAACTTTATATTTCTATTTTTGTGATAGAGCCTAATGAGAACATGATCACAAAAAAGCCACCCAAAAAGCAATAACAGTAGGCTTAAGACATAGAAATAACCCACTATTAATTCAGGACAATTACATTGAATATGTGTGACCCAATTTTCCATGAAGAAAAAAAACAAATCAAAAGTGTTGACATGGCTCATCCCTATTGTTTACAAGAATTAGGGTATTCTTGATTTTACAAAGAGTTCCTTCTAAGTTAAGCTTTGTTTTGTGCTTTTCTTAAATCCATTTGATATGAACACTGATGACACTTGTCCTAAATTATGGTAGCTCATGATCATTAATAATAATTTTATGGTAATAATTTCAGCTGACAAGATAAGTTTCCATTGTAACATTTTTTTTTAACCTTTGTCGATCAGTATTAGTGTTGACCATGTGGTATTGAACTTACTGCGACACTTGGCACAGCGTCCCTTGTCGTACTCCAGGAGGTCCAGAGTCCGGCTTCGGTCGCTGACCGATCGCCTCTGCCCACTCTCCCTCAGCCGAGCGGCCTCCTCTTTGGCGTACACCCCGAGCTCCTGGGTGTAGCGCCCATACATCTGGAAATTGACACAAAAACGTCATTAGTGCAAGTAATCAAGGTACACATTTATTCCATATTCCCTACAAACAAGCAGAGGCAAAAGGGAGAGCATTTATTTTCCATGTTTCCAAAAGGTGCATTTCATTGATTTGACATTTACACAACCATATTCCTGTTTCTGCATCTTCGCTTCTTATAAAATATGGATGCTAAATATATGAAGTGAGCTGGTGGAAGACAAAAAGGGATAAAGAGACTGGTCTGTTAGCGAGAGAGACAGTAGGAAAGACAGATACCATGGATCCTGTTTTTCTTCAACCTCATAGTGACCTGGAGGACCTCTGGAGCATCAGAGCCTTCAACCTCAACTACAATAGTGTTTCATTCTTTTTACTGTTGTTATTCAACTTCAAAGTTTCAAGATTGAACTGGGTTGACCCGTAAAAGTTTAAAGTTGCCTGCAAAGGACGGGCCATATGGCCTGCAACACACACACAGCATGGCTTTCCTCTTGTACCGCAACCACATGTAGTGTGTTTACCATTGTGGTTGAAAGTGGTACTTTTTCTTCTTCACTGGCTCAGTCAGCCAGCACTTTCATCATTAGTGGGATCTCAGTCGGAAACACTGTTGTGTTTCCCTCCCCACCAGCATCCTTCCTCTCTCTTCTTATTTTGCTTTTTAAATAATCAGCCATAGACCGTTTTGTCTAAGGAACAAGCTAACAGCTAAATGGACCGTTCTGTAAAGCTCTACGCCTTTACAAACACATGCATCACACAATGCACATGGGTCACCAAGTGCTGGCAGTGGCACCAATAATAATGATCTTTATGCACTTGCATGAACACACACACGTGCAAATTCAACTTACAAATGTGATCAAATATTAGGTCTGGGCGATATGAAGAAAATCAAATATCACAATATGTTTTACCAAATACCTTGATATCATTATTGCAACAATATTGTAAGGATGACTATTGGTGGTTTCACAAAGTATTAACACAATAGGATTTTTAATAAATATACATCAGTAATGTTGATACAATGACAAAGTGGGTAAGCGCAAATAAAAGAACAGCTACAACAGTTTAATAATTTCAGAAAATGACATCATTGTTCTGTAATAAAACCTTTAAAACCAAAAAAGACAACACTTACATTATTATATCCAAAATCTCATACAATGCGTAGTCTCATAAACTGATATCCATATAATTTGATATCTTGCACAGCCCTACAGATGCAATCTTTTTGGTTGCATTGTGAAGCCCTGTCCATCCCCTTTTAAGGTCAGAGGTAAGCCAACAACATGAAAAAACGAGTAAAAGTTGTCTCTTGACTTGAAAGGAAACACGCACACACACACACAGACTCAGCAATGAACCGAATAACTTCTCACTGGCTCCTAACTGGTCAAGCTTCAGCCTTAACTTTGACCCCGGGAAAACAAACCCCCACATACTCATACTACACACTTTTAAATACACACAAATACACACAGACAAAAGAAGTCAAGTCAGCAGTACAAGAGACAGGAAGTGCCAAGTTTTGTACACCGCCCAGACACCAGCTCCCCTTTCCATAAAGCTCCTCAGTGGTGGAAGGGAAAGGGAGCACTAATGATTTCCTTTTGGCCGCCAGTCACAGCACAGTAAGGTATTTCAACTTGCCTCAACAGGTCAATTAAGGTAATCAAGGTTGATTTCAGTAGCATCAAAGTTGCCGATGCATGGGTTATTAGTATTAAAAACAATCAAATATCACAGATAAATGCAGCCAAAGGATCTTTTTAGCACAGACTGCTCTGTACTTAATTTTACTGTAGCTTCTTGACTAATGAGTTCTTAATCAGAATGTCTACAGGCACTTTTTTCCTTGGATTTTTAAGAAAAAAAACAGGTTTATAGAAATTATTTTCCAGTGGGACATTTGATTTCCATTCTGAATTCAGATAAAAACCTACTATTCAAACAGTCCTGCAAAATGGATCCTACTGTGACAAAACTTTGCACACAGTATATTTGAACTTCCTAGATTACAGCCGTAACTCTTCAAAGTCCAAACCCCGTGGCGCACAGAGAAGGGGGGGACAAGGAATTGAATATATACTGTAGCCTCATTCCTAAATGTGTAATGCCAGACTATCCAACTTTATAAGAGTCTATGCATGTGAGAGGGCCCTGGGTGTGTGTCAGACTACATTTGGTCATACAGAAAAGATCCAACACTGCAGTTTTTTTTAAATGGAATACATATTGTCAGGCACATTCTCAGCTGCATTTGCAAGTCTTAGCTACAGTGTATATTTAAATCAGCTGATGTACAAGCTTCAAATTCTAACTGGATCAACTCCTTGGAGGAATACCTGCAGTGCAGCGCTAACAGTGCTGGAGCCTGGAGCTTACCACACACCTTATGGCCTCAAGTAATACCAAGAGAAAAGGTGACAGAAATATATTTTAGTAATAGTGGGGCTTCACAGAACACAGTTTTGACCTAGTGATGGAGATAGAAGAGAAACCGTGAATGTCTGCATCATATTGCATGGTACTCCATCTAATAGCTGTCAAAAGGTTCCTCTCTGAATCACAAAATGCCAACCTTCTGGCAGTGCAAAGTCAGTAGGGTTCATCCTGTGGAGAGCAGGAATGCGTGAACCAAATTTCATGCCAATTTTGAATTAGCAAGTAAATGTAATACAACTGTAAATGCACCATGTTTACCAAGCCAGTTACTACCGTTTGGTTAGCTACTTCCTGTCCAAATATGGTCACTCTGGCTCCAAAACATCCATAATGGTGGCTACCTCTATAATTTTAAAGAGTCTAACCAATAATTGACATATTTCACACTGGACCAATACGGTGGACTGTATAACCAACCAACGGACAATAATCTCTTGAGCCATCGTGCTAGCATGGCTTAAAATGTGACACTTTCAATTAACATGGAAAACTATTATCAGTTTTAATAAAACCTTACAGATAGTCTTGCAATGCATACTCTTGTCATAAACATCAACAACATCGCTTCTCTTTTTACTTAAAGACCGGTAAGGCTGTGTTTACATAGCAAAGGAAAAGGAACACTGCTATTTCTGTTTTAATAATCAAAGTCCAGATCCACTAAATACCCATGCATGTCAAGATAAAACAGAAACTGGAAGCAGTCTTACATTTCTTGGAACATGGCCCCTATGGCCTGACCAAAGAAAGTGTTTAGAAAACATACACAGGCTCGCGCACACCCACACACACACACGCGCTCACACAATGTTAAGCCGAGAATGATGACAGAGATGCACTTGGCACCTTGCAAACACCGTCTGCCATGCACACAAACAGGAGGCCTGCTGGCTATTTTTAGCCAACCACACACACACTTGTAAAAGTTTGTGTGAACCATAAAGCTCACTGGTTCACTGCTGTTCTATTGGGGTCAACGATCACAGCAGGTTGACTGACGGCGGTGGAGGTTTTTAAATTGTAGAACTGTCAGTGAAAACATCGGATCAAGGACATTTACCTTAATAAAGGGCAGGTACCAATTCTCAGAGAGGATGGGTTCAAGTAAGCCTGTCAGAATACATACTTGACTCATCACAACCATGCTGTGAAAAAGGTCGACAACTTCAGTTTCCAGGCACTTAAACCCGGCCTTGTGCAAGTCCCATCCAGTATTAAACATGCTTGGTATTTGTTATGCTTTGCCAATCATGACATTTGGGTCAATAAAACAATCTCTGTCTGGTATTAGCACTTGTATCAGCACCAATGCTGACTATTAAATGGATCAAGCCAGACGTGACTAATCCATAGTAAACACCATTTCTCAATGTCATTACAAAATCGTCTAAAAATTGCACAAGCCTTAAAAGACTATTGCTGTAAAAGTCTCTACTTAAGGACTCAATTCTTTAAAAAAGTGATTGTTGGATGGTCTAACAATGTCTAAAACCTCCAAAAAGATTTAGGGATTCTGTGTCCAACCATTTTCAGAACTTTCCAAAGCAGAAACTCTAACCATGCCCACTTTATACAGCTATTGGCCAGGTGTGCAGACGTGATAGTAGGCAGGGATTGGACTTAACCCTCAAGCTCTTTTTCCAATATTCACTCAACTACTTCTGCCACTTTTTGTGTGTATTGAGTGCACCACCATGCATCTCTCCAAGGAAGAGAAATTGTGTTATCCTAAGTTCTGCAAACCACTCTCCATCCTCCAACCCATCCCATCTCTGTGACAGAAGGATTTTCTTCCATCTTCCAGTGTGGCCATTTGCAAAAGATACAAAGCGTTTGGCCATCAGACCAAAGGCTGCCTAAGGCTTACGTTGCATAGCAGCTGGATTCTTGTGATATCATGAGATCATGCGAGAATTGTGGGATCATGAGATCACCTAAAAATCAATTTTTTACAGCTTTAAGTAATGCATTTCTGTCCAAACCAATCAGCGTCCTGTGAGCAGCTTTCAGTGCTGTTTACATGAGCGTGATGACAAGGAGAGGCAAACGTCCATTCAAAGTCACAATGGTGGATTCTAAAGAGAGGCTAACATAGATACTGCCATTGCTTCAGTTTTATCAGAACTGGAGAGTATTCAACAGCAAAGGATGTCACTAAAGGCTTTTCTTAAAGGAAAAGATGTTTTCACTGTTCTGCAGACTGGGTATCAGATGGTGATGGTTCATGCAATCACCTGCCAAGTACATTTTGAAAGTCTCTTCCTTTTTCTTAACAGTTTACAATGACAGATTTTTAGAACTCTCTAACAACCCATCTGGTGCATAAGGTTAGCCTGAGGCTTAAAATACATCACCTATACCTCTCTGTATAATGTGAGATCTTCAGTTTGTCTCTTGCTGTGAGGGTGCAGTCATCTTTTAATTTCTGCATCTCAGAAGCAAGTCACATCCCCCCAATGTTCTTTAAGCAAAATAATTCTTTACAACAGCTGGCATTTTTGCCAAAGCCATGTAAGGGACCACCTGCGTGTTCTTAGATGACCACTTGGACAGAGCGTACACCTCTGCAGAGCTGACAAAAACAAAAAAAGGCAACCCCTAACCACATCAGATACAGTGAGGTCCTTCGCCTGACTCAGGCTTACCAAAGGATCTGTGCTTGAAATAGGTGGCTTAACTGAACCAGGAAAAGGATGATGAGGGGGGGGCAAGAGAGCAGAGTAAGGAGCAGTGTCCCAGTGTCTGTCAGGGTGTTATAAGCTGGCATAAACCTCTGAGTTGAGATCCTGGAGTCAGCAGTGGCCATTCCTCGCCAATATTGGATATTAAGAGATTAACAATTCTGATTGAGACTGAGCTCATCAGTTCCAGTTCTCACTGAGTCCTGGTTCATATTAGTGCTATTAAGGGTAAGAACAGACATCAGAATGTTTTGTGAGCAAAACCTATTCTTAGTTGGCTGTATACTTATATACTGTTACGTACCTGGGCTGAACACACTATCATTAGCTGATTCTTAGGCAATGTGAGTACAACTAAGGCTATCCTCAGACTGCAGACAAAAGTGGCCCAAGTCTTACCTCTTTTTGGTCTAATCTTTACAAGCCTGATATGGGCTTCTTCCATATGTGGCCCTAAATCAGATAAAAGTCTAATTTTCTGCAGTGCAACCTCAGTCTTAATAGTTGTGTCAAAATTAGTGCGTCTCTTAAATCAAGAGTTGTACAGCGGTGCTGACAGATAGAGTAGCCCTTGACATCCTGAAATTTTGGATAAAATCTGTTTCAGTGAAGCCATTCATATCACTATCTCAACACTCCTGGCTTCGACTTAACACCCACACACATCCAAACATAAGTAGCAACCACTGCTGCACAAAGAGCCATGATTAAAAATTGACATCTTTTGCTCTCATCCTTGTCCTCATTATCATCTTATTATTGATTTTGCTGGGTCTTACTGCATATCAACAAGGGCTGTCCCAAATACCATTTTCTGGGCTTCATTAATGCCTTTTTTTCGTTTAGCCAAACTTCTGCGCACTAGTTGCATGTGTTAACATTTTTGGAACCAGTCATGCAGACCAAAGCGCATTAGGACCAAACTCCGTAAACTTACTTAAGCAAGATGAAATAGCTTAGAAAAGAAACATTTCTTGATACATCCCTTTTCTAAAAATGTTGTAGAAACCATTTGTCAGTGCAAACTTTATTCAGTAAAGAGGATTAATTGACTGATAAGCCTCAGTATATCCCACTGGCTGCATGAAATAGTCCAATATGGGAGTGGGAAAGGAATAAACACAAACAGTTGGAAACAGAGTAAAAATCGAGAATGAAAACATTTGGGGAGCGATTTGGGGTTTCTGACATCAAATGCCAACCACTGTTCTACCCAAGATGCCATTCTGCATGGCATTTTTGGCCACATTCATGATCGCCAACCCTAAGTTTTAAATAAGAAAGCAGACTTCAAACGCAACGGAAACTCGAAAGACCCAAAAACAAGAGGGCAGAAATAGACCTCCTTAGATGCACCCCCTTCAAACTTGCATCTGAGCAGAGGAAGAAAACAAACAGACCCATCTGGAACAAAGGCATTACTGGTTGAAAGCCTATCATTATGTTAAGCATAGTCAGAAACGGGTGTTCTGCTAAGCCTGCCTGCCTGGGTTAATTGATCCCAGCTGAACGGGTTGTCCTGGACTTATTGTCCTGGCTGCTGGGACAAAGGAGAGGGCACGGGCACATTTAACAAAATAATAATAACAATAATAATAAACTATATTTGTATAGCACCTTTCATAACATGTAAGAAAAAACACAGATGACTAACAATGACTAATTGACGAACCTGCAACAAGTGACAGTTTCACCAAGATTTAAACCATAAATGTGTCTCAACGGGTCACGTGACCTTGTTGACTGACCTATGACAGTCAAACTAGGTAAGCTAACAGGTGAGATAGAGGTGGGAGATAAGTCCAACCTGTTTATTTTTTGATGTTTTTTTAAGCAGTAGATGAAGTCTTGCAGAAATTCTAGCAATGGTATCTTTAAGGATGGACGAACTTTTTAGGAGATAGCATTACAGCTGTCATGCTGAGGGAATTTTCCCTGCAATGACTAAGGGAGGCTCAACAGCATGATAACCCATATTGGCGCCATTTCTTGTTATTTTTGCAAATGATTTAATTCATCCTGATTGCAGTCCTTTTTAAATAAGCTTTATTGTTAAACTTTTACATTGGTGCTTTTTTTTTGGTTTAGAATACATTCAATACCTGTTCATTGTTAAAGTTATGTTTTTTTTTTAGCGGAGACGCTTTGGTTGCGTCTGGTTGCTATAATATAATACTCGATGAAGTAAAAATGTTGCCACAAAGAAGAGCACCTGCTCGCTCTGGATGAAAGGAGAGCCTAAGAGCGTAGGGAGCAAGCCACCAGGAACAGCGCCAGGCTTTGGAGCCACTTTTTAAATCGTAGCAAAAGTGGAATTACACCTATCCAGGATCTTCACGTGATGCCATGCAGCCTAAAAAGACTAACCCATTAACTTACATTGTGAAAGAGATGTAAATAAGTGGATACGTTTTTTTGAGCCCCGTCAACCCCCCCAATAAAAGGTTCATTTCACTATCAGGATTTGATCCTTCAGTGTGTTGTTTGTGTTTGAAGTCTTGAAGAACCGCACAATTAAATAATCGTATCCCCATTCAAGTTAGCGGAGTGCTAAACAGGAAGTTAGCTGTTCGGCCGGCAAAAGTTAGCTACTCAGCCGCACTTGTCCGTGCCCGGGCATGCTCAGTAAGTCTCTAGTGTGTTTGCTCTATGGGCCCCTTAGTGCGAAAGGATACAGAGCTTTTTTTGGCTTCATGTGTCACTGAGCAACATTCATAGCAATGAAAGGGGGCCTGCCTTCATCGCTGTATCCAAGTCGCTTTATATATCCATGGTCTGGACATGATTCTCAACATGGAGGTGGCTGAGCCATCTTCACGCAGTGCTAATGCCACAAACAGTGCTGAACAATGGCAGCAGTGCTGACAGTGCTGCCCAAAGTTGAATATTTTTTAACTCTCTGCTACCAGAAGGAAAAGGACAAACATGCACCAGGATTCAGTAACAGCAAAAGGCACTGGTAAGAAGAGCATGACATCACTGCATCTGAATACCTGCTCAGCGCCTCATCACGTGCAGATAAGTGGTGCTACCATGAAAAACGAAAAACAAGAACATAGCACCCAGATAGCACTTGAATATTGAATATACAGTATTTGGATCGATGGACCCGAAGATAACACGAGATTCTAGTTTACCAAAAGTTCTCAGACATGTAAATTTTTTAATAATTGATCTTTTGTCTCAAGAGTCACAGGGGATCTTAAAATCCTTCAAGTACTATACACCAAAACTGAGGTCGTGAATTCACACAAAACATCAGCAATGTAGGACCTCTCTGGCAAAATTGTTTACAATTCTGAGCTCGGTAAAAGGATAAAAACAACAGCAGCAGCAGGGGATAAGAAAAGGAAGTCATGTTTTATTGATAAGAAAAGTCCAGAGGGGGAAAACAAGTCAAGGAAAAGGGGACAGTGAAAGACTATAGAGACAAAGGTCCTGATTGTCTCCAGCAGCCAATCAACAAGCTCAGCTGGAGCCACACCTTCCCCTGATTTAGCCACTGAATGGTTAATGAGTGAGCCGACCCAGCTGGAGTTTAATCAGCGCGGCAGATCACGGTTACAGCGGACACACAGACACAGACACATACATACACAGCAGAGGAAAAAAAATACCAAAAGGGATACAGTAGAGCAAAGGTAATGTGGGGCCAATAGGAAAAGACAAGAGCTTCTGTGTGTGTGTGTGTGTGTGTGTGTGTGTGTGTGTGTGTGTGTGTGTGTGTGTATGTCTGTGTGTGTTTCCTTTCTTGTGTGGCATTGCGTGTGGTTCAATGCCAACTACATACAAATCAGCCAAAGCCATAGTGGGGACCCCAAATGAGGGAACAAGAGCCTAAAATATTCAAACACTGGAGTAGAGATCTGACATCACACACACACACACACACACACACACACACACACACACAGCTGGCTATAGTCCAAGCAGTCAACCCCAAATGACCAGGAGCCTCACCGTTCAAGCCCAGCATGCCACTACTCACTTCACTTAATGAGCTCCCTGACAGCATGTGTGTGCATGTGTGTCCACTTCTGTGTGTGTGTGTGTGTGTGTGTGTGTGTGTGTGTGTGTGTGTGTGTGTGTGTGAAGAAAATGGAAAAATGGTATCGATTTTGATCAGTCAAAGATTCAGAGCAAGTGAAGAGAAGTGAAAAGAGACAAAAGCAGATAAGAAGGTGTCCTTTCTTGTTCGTCAACCTTCCCTTTAAAAACATTCATCAATACAATAACAGGTTGGGAAGAGAGTTCAACACACACCTTTTCCTGCTGTTTTTTTAATGTTTGTGTGAGCGTGTCAGCACACTGTGGGAAGGAAGGAAGAGAACTGGAAGGAATCATTGTGCAATTAATCTAAAGGAGGGCCTGTGTGAGGGACTGAAGGAAGAAAGGGTGAAGAACGAGACTGCGTGGGACAGAGGAAAGAATGTGATGGTGTGAAGACTTTTCACTCTAACGAGGACAAAATTGTCGAAGAAACACTGAGTCCACTGAGTTTTTTCAGGCTCACAGAATGTTAGTGAACACTGCAGCACCGTTGTCGAATAACAAAAGCTGGATTTTCCACATCAAATGTGGCATATTTTGGGGGATCTCCAACAAATCTGAACTTCAGCAGAAACAACAATTGCAATGTCCCCTTCAGCTACTCTTGCTTTAAAAATTGATCCAAAAAAATCTTGGCTCGCAGTTATCAAACTGCTAAAGGTGAAAATTGGGACAAGTGAAACATGAAACTAAAGATCTTTTACTTAAATGTAAACTTTCTAATTACTTGCTTGTGAAATGCTCTTGAATTAAAAAGAGCTGCAGATATCTCTGTAAGGTTACGTGTACAATATTCAGAGCATTAATATGGCATACTTTTTCAAGGACCAATAATAAAATGTCCATGATCATTCCCAATGTATAACACGAACATTGCTCCATTTAAAAGATACAGTGCAATTTAAAATCAATAGCGGGGCACAGCATCGGTAGAGTATGCAAAGTTTGGAATTTATAGCCCTACATGTTAAATCTAAAAATCTCTCCCGAACATGTACGGAGATGCAGGAAGAAAATGAGGAAATGTACATTATAGTAAGCAAACTGTCCCATGTTGGCACATATTAGAGCTATGTTAGGCCGAAGACTACAGATAATACATTTTACTTATCGTGGGCTGTTACCAATGGAAGATAATAATTTAATTACACACAACAAAATTTCTAAAACTTTTAAGGATTCATAATGTTAGTTTTTTACTCACGACAGATTATTGGCCTGTCCAATTATTGGGGCTGATATGTGGCATTTTTTGTATTGGTATTTTATTTTAATGATCGCCGAAAAAGTACAAAGAAAGTGTCAGCATGGGAGGAAATTTTACGCTGTAAAACCTCAGCGAGCTATTTTTATTTATTCATTATTTATTTTAATTTTCAGTTCAATTTATAAAAAAAAAGAAAATGCTGGAAACTTTCTGTATATGACGTTAAACATTTCAGTTTTGATTAAACATTTGCTTAAGGCATTTAAACAAAGCTTTGTGTTGGAGTTTGGTATATCCCGAATTCTATATATTAAAAAAAAGTTACCATTTTTTAAATTTTAAATACATATTGATTCCAAATATTGGTTATCAGTCTCACTAACCACTAATAATCGGTATCAACACCGAAAAAAGAATATCAGTCAACTCCTACTTTTTACTTTCAGTAACTACATTTAGGCCTCAAAAATCCTGAAAGTGGTGTTTATTTATGAAGATTAACTTAAGTGTTGTAGGTGTTTGTTTGCCAATGATCCAAAATCCAATAGAAAAATCCCACAGGCCTTTTGACGAGGACGCTAACCTCCGCATCATGCCTGGGGCGCTCTTAGGAGTTCATTTTTATTCAACACATTCTCCTTCCAGTCCTAACCTGGCACCTACATCTCCCCAAAAAAAAGTTTGGTCAGAGACAGAAGCGGCTAATGTAGCCTGGAGTTACTAGCTTAAAGCAGAGATGAGGAGCGGG
Source organism: Plectropomus leopardus (assembly GCF_026936395.1). Taxonomy (NCBI): domain Eukaryota; kingdom Metazoa; phylum Chordata; class Actinopteri; order Perciformes; family Serranidae; genus Plectropomus; species Plectropomus leopardus. The sequence goes on along the minus strand of NC_142181.1, from coordinate 5,307,295 downwards.
CTGTAGCAGGTTATCAGACTTCACACAGCTCCCTCTAGAGACCCAAAAGGCTTAACACAACTCTTATTCTTAGAGGTTTAAGTAAAGGCCCTGATCCTAAATTTTCCCCAAGAACAGCAGGAGCGTACTTGTAAAATAGATTCAAAAAGAGCATCAAAAGAGCGCTAAGAGGAGAGAGGCTGAAGGAGTGAGACGTGGAAGGATGTACAGTAAATAAAGGCTTCCCAGTTCTCCTGTGGGGCACGCCAGGGGGCTAATAGAGAGTCTTGAGTGCTTGTGCCAGGCTGCCATGCCAACCCTCAGGGCCTCTCTTACACTGACCCAGAGCTGGACAAACAGACGGATGAAAAGAAGGTAGGATGGATGGAGGGATGGATGACAGAAATATAAGTGGCAGAAAAAGCCGTAGGAGGTGTTTGAGAAAAGCAATGACAGACAGATTGCAAAGAAAGGTAAAGAAAAAGAGAAAGGAAAAAGAAAATGGGTTAATGTGTGTGAAGAGGGGGGTCTGGCACGATATACAGAATGCATCCCACAATGTGAGCTGAATTTCGATTTTAAGCGTGCATTCGGGAGGAGGGAGGATTTGGGGAAAGGAAAAAAAGATGAAGGAAGGGAGGAGAGAGGAAGAATGAAAGAGTGCAGCTGTGAACATCGGAGGAACGGCTGGTGATTAATGATAGAGCCTTCACACCTGCCTGACGTTAGCGTTAAAGGGAGAGCGAGAAAGTGCAGCAAATTACAGTACACACACACACACCAATGCACACAATAACACATTTATCCCACAATAGTTTTGCATTTTTTCCCCGCTTGTGCAATATACATATTAATTATGCTCCACAGTTCCAGTTAAATTAATAAGATTATTCAGTCCAATAAGCTTCACTCTCCCAGAGGACGAACTATGCATACGCACACCCCAACTTTTTCCTCTCCTCTCTATATCAGTTGTGTGCAGACAGAAGAGCACTGATGCTACAGTGACAGCATGAATCTCCCTCTTTCTCCTTCTCTCTCTCTCTGCCTATTGCTGCCTCGTTCTCTCGCTCCAGTAATCAGTTCCAATGGCGGGCTGGCAGCTGCACATTGGTATTGTCGCCACGTCTTGACCACTACCACAAGAAAAGCCACAGAGCGAGCAAAGCACTGATATTCACCTGTGGACTGTGTGTGTGTGTGTGTGCATGCGTGTGTGTGTGTGTGTGAGAGCAGCAGGTGCATTCTCCTGTTGCCTCATTAAGAAAACCCATATTTACTTGGGCACATTGAGCTCAGCTGGCAAATCGCACTCCTGCTCCTTCCAAACACTTCACTTCCATCACTCTCCTTTCAGGGTTTAAAGCCAAACGCGCTTTTGAATGCCAATGCTCGTATTGATCTGTTTATGCATCTGCTGCATAACTTTAAAGCCGCTGCAACCAAAGTTTAATGTTAACAACTGACCAAACGACTGCATGTAATGCAGAAGGTGTCGTTCATAAGGACGAACCTGCAAATAATCATCCTCCCAATTCTGCAGTCCCCCTCAGCTTTAAAATTTAGCGTCTTTCAGTTTGTTGTTTTTGCTTTCCGGCCCGCAGGTATATGCTTGTTTTTTGTTTTGATTTTTTTCAAGATGTAAAGCGAGTTGTCCACTACTTGGAAGATCTCCAGTTTGATCCACGATTCCTACAGTCTGCATCACGAAGTATCCTTGGGCAAGATACCAAACCCCAAACTGCTACAGAAGTCTGTTCCATCAGTGTGTCCGTGTGTTTAAAGGGATCATTTACATCATTTGGCTGTGTTTTGCTGGCTCTTGGGGCTGTTGCTCAAACTAACGGAGATCTGAAGCATGCACTGTTGCATCCTGTAAAACTATACCTATTCAGTGAAGTTTTTAGGGAGTTCCTGTTAGCCATTAGCTAATTAGTATAGTGTTGTGTTTACAGTAACAGATAAGAGCTAGATATTTCATTCAGGAATTAGTGAAGAACAAAACAGAGCTAAAAGAGAGTGAAAATGGGACTTACAGTCATAAACGGATGCAAATACGGCTTCAAGTATAAGCTAATGTTGCTCTGTGTTTGCTGGATGTGTAACTGTTTGCTAACAGATTAGCCATATCAGGTAAAAAGTAAGTTTAGTGTTTATACCTTGATGCTTTTTATTTAAAAACTGTTCCTACATTCTGCATACATGTAGATGACGGTTAAAGTATAATATAAGCCTTTTGAGCTGTGATTGATGGCACTTAATACCCTCGGGTTTGCAGCTTAGGTCTTCCAGTAAAATGCGTAAATTGATTTTTTGTTTTTTAAATAAGACAGCAGATCTAAAGGATTATGAGACGAGATCCAAAATGTAGTCAACCTGATCGGAACCAAATAGGGAAAAAGCTTCACTGCTGTGCAAACCTACTGACGAGCAGCCACGGTTGAAAAGATTCAAGACCTTAATTTGTCCCCATTGGACACTGGTATTGCCGCAGTACAAATAAGAAATTTTTAAAAATACTGAAAATGAAAAACACATAAAGGGAGAGTACAAAGGTGAAAATATGAAGGACAAAAATCACAATATTAGTGGAGACAAAGGAAAAAGGAAGAAGGGAAACAGGGGAGGAACAGTAACAAAATGTATGTAATTTTTGAAGTATTATTGTGAATTGGTTTCAGGTGCTTCACCAGCCCCTAATGCTGAGCGAGAGAAGATTCACAAAAAGTTTTAAGACTGCTGAAAAAAAAATATTGCCATAATGCTGTCCCTCTGTGAATGTTTTCTTTCCTCCATTCGATCCCTACATAGCTTTACTCTCTACACACACACACACACACACACACACACACACACACACACACACACACGTACAGGGAGTCAGAATAAGGACTGGAGAAGACACTCTGGTGGAGAGATTCCCATTAGGGGACTTGTTCAGGTGGTACAGCTGATGGAAGTGTACTGCGACTCAAACCGCACTAAGCTCAACATAGCTTTCATCCAAAACTATATCATAACATGCAGACAGGGTTATAATATTAACTAATTGACTCATTGGCAGAGACGATTGGTAGAGTAAAAAATCCACTAATAAAGCATATTTTTACCATTTAGACTTGAATGTTTTGAAAAGTTTAAATTAACATTATTTGAGCCATTGGTTTTAATATGTTCAAAACAATCCAAAACATGTCTGACAAGTTACACAAAAAACTGTGTTCCCAATATTACTAAATCTAAATCTAGTGCTGCACAGCTTGACTTTTGAAACATCACTTTCACATTGCAAACATTGACATATGCAGTTAGTGGCTGAAATGTCTAATGAGCAAGTTAAGTTTGCAAACTTGAAGTCAAATAGCATCACTCTGTCACTGCTTTAGGTGTACAACTATGAGGCCAAAAGCCACATCCACATGCAATGCGCACGGACACATCAGATGATAACGCAGATGGACAGAAGTGATGGCCTTGTTTTCATATGCACTTAACACACTTAACAACTCCACCGGATGAAACCGCTCGCGTAAACCTGAAACGCTGAAGGACAGCGTCAGTTAATTACGTTGCCAGTAACCATGACATATAAGAAGCGCGAGTGCGCTTACAGTTTGGACAGATGGGAAAGTGGATCTGGTGGTTGAAGGTCAAAGCTCAAGGTCACGGTGACCTCACACAACATATTTTCCACAATGCATATGCTTTTGAAGCCCTTTTAAAGGCCGGTGTTGGCTTTTCTAATGATTTAGCCACTACTGTAAAGGCTTTTTAATGTAATTCTTCCTTGTTTTTCATGCTTCCATACTCTTGGAGTGCCTGGATTTCCCTCTCGTTTTATCCTGCTGTTTCCCGTCTTCCACGAGCACCCGATACTATTTCGTGACCTGCTACATTTGATTGTGATCCACAGAACAAACCCGTCATCTTTTTTTTTCTTTTTTTCCCATTTACAGTACCTACTAGTGTTGCGATTAGCTCTCTGAGATTTACTCACCAATTAGGCAATTTACCCGCATTTGGCGCATAGCGATTTTATTTCGACTTGTAGAGTAAAACTAAATGGGCAAGAAAGTCATAAGCCCTTACACTGAGTTAATACCAGTCTGAAGGACTCATCTAAATTGGAAATTAAGGTAAAATGAGGTGCTAACTGATCAAATTCTGTGTAATGTGTTAAAACTGTTCTGCTCTTGTTGCTGTCAACAGAAAAAAATCCAGTCAATCAATGGGGAGAAGACTTTGCACTCCATTTGATACTGTCAGCCTTCACAGTTTACAGCCATTAAGCATCAAGGTTACAGCAGAAATAACAATATATTTCCACGAAGCAGATGCCAAAATGCATTCCATCATAAAGTTTGATTGTAAACTGTCTGGATAGATTTGCTGTTTGAAAGTTAAGCTTCTTAATATCAACATCATCAAGAATAATTAAGCAAATGAATTACTTAAGTCTGCTGTCTGGGTGTCATTAGAACCAGAATGTTAAATAGAAAATGGTAAATGAACTGCACCCATATGGTGTTTTTCTACCATAAATGATAAAATTTGTCTCTCATTCACCCATGCAGAGACGGCACGGTAGCACAGTGTTTAGCACTGTTGCCTCATGCCTTCGGGTTCACACCCCCCCAGGGGCGTTTTTGTGTATAGTTTGATGTTGTTAGCCTGCATTTCCTGCAGCTTCTCCTGCTTCAGCCCACAGTCCAAAACATGCAGGTTAGGTTGATTGCAGATAGCCTGTAGGCGTGAATGTGAGTGTGACTGGTTGTCTCTGTGAGTCCTGTGATACTCTGGTGACAGGGTTAACCCTGCCTTTGCCCAATGTTAGCTGGCAAAAAAAAACAACAACTTTGCTTTCGTCTCTGTCTCCATCTGACTGCTACGGAAGATGTCTGAGTTAAATATATTCGAAGGTCAAAGTTAAAAACGCTCAGTACAAAACCTGCTTTAAATTAATGCAGTGCGCACTAGCAGTGATGAAAAAAATCTAGTAATTATTTTTTAGATCAATCGATTAATCTTTCCTTCTATAATTTGTCAGACAGTAATGAAAAATGTCCAAGCTTATATCTTCAAAGTGCTTGTTTTGTCCATCAACTGTCCAATCATAAACCAGTAAGCGAGCGCGGGGAGATACATCTTCGGTACTGAATCGAAGATGAAGTGAGGCAACAGTAACAGAACAGACAATGGAGTCCCAGTGAGGAAAGGGGTGAGACCGAGGGTGGAAAGGAGAGAGACAGAGACATGTGCACAATGACTCTCAGTGTTTCGCTCCCTCTCTTACTTTCTGTCTTGCACACGTGCTCAGTCGGGACGTGGGAAGGCACCAGCATGGCACTGCCCCGTACCGGCCCCGAACACACATAAACCAACACATAAACACACAAACGCTGGGGACACACTGTCCAGCAAATTCATCACTGACATCTGACTGAGAAAACACAGCTGTGACAATAACTGGCCTGAGAAAGTGATCGAGAGATCGAGAAAGACTGCGAGACGCAAAAAAGGACGAAAGAAAGAGTGAGAACGAACAATCAGAAAGAAAAACAAAGAAAGAGGGAAAATAGACAAGATGCAATAGAGAAAGTGGTGTGAGGTGGAGGTAGAGACAGCATGAGAAAACATTATGCAGAGAGAGAGAGAAAGTGAAATATGAGAGTCATAATATAAACACAACTCAGAGTGTAAGAGAGAGAAAGAAAACACACAGACATGAGAAAGTCAGAGAAAGACCCAGGTGAGTGGATGACTAATATAATAGAGTTTTATAGCTGAGAAACACACACACACACACACACACACACACACACACACACAAACACAAATACCCCTCAGACAGACAAGAGGAGGATGAAGGTGAGGGGGAGGAGGAGGAGGAGGAGGAGGGGCACAGCTTACTGCCAGGCAGGCCAGTTTTGTGTCAATATCTGTAATGGAATAAAGGTTCCCTGAGACAGTATCCAATCAACCACTGTGTGTTCGTGTGTGTGTGTGTGTGTTTGTGTGTAAGAGACAAACCTGCAGTCATCAGCACACAGCTGCATTACACCCCCACCACCCACTACACCCATCACTCCAATTACTTTAATAACTTTTTCTCACTCTGCATGTGTGTTTTCTTGCATGTATGTTCTCATCTGAAACACATCACACATTTTGGGATAAAAATGGTGTGATGGGTTTGATGGTTTTATATGACTTGGATAGATTGTACTGCTATCTGCTCTTCTTTATTAGCTAAGCATATTCTGTGATTCAAAGAGGAAATGGCAGGAGGATGAGAAGGTGGGAAAGAGGGAGAAAAATGAAAAGGGTAAGAAGAAAAGAATAACAAAACAAGAGGAGAAAAACAGACAGAAGAGGAAGGAAAAAAAGGAGGGTCTCACAGGACAAACTGCATAAAAGAAGTGTTTCATTTAAATGAAAATGAGCATGGGAGTTGTGCTTATTAGCACACTGTGAGTACACAAACACGAGCAAATCAGGCTCAGTGTCGTTTGCAGCACTCAAAAACACACTCAGAAATGACTTTTACCCTGTTTAATGGGATTTACTTCCTCAGCTTCATCACGTGAGATGAGATTAGCGCCATCAAATTTACTCACACACGTAGCTACACAGGGAGCACAGGGAGCATAAAGCAAAACAGTGTTGGAGAAACAGAGAGAGACAACGTGCACAGGCGAGGAGGGTGAGAGTGCAGAGATGATTAAAGTAGCAGATCTATTAGATGTGTGTCAGTGAGCGTCTGCAGTCAACAAATCTCACACTAGAGAGCAGGCAATAAGAGCAGCGCGTGTGGCGTAACATCCAGTAAAGTCAGAAAAAGGCCAAACTAATCTCTATTTCATATCTCTGCCAATCTACATATATTGATCTGGCATCAGTGTTGCATGGCCTTGTGGAAATAATTTTGGGAATGCCCCCAACCAGCCCTCAATCTCCCAAATAACTACCGAGCTAAAGCACTTGGACAAGTGACAATGAAAATGCTTCACTCCGGTGCCTTGGTAAATCCACTTAGCTGACCAGTTGCGTCATTGTGTTCTGAGATGACCGGAGGATATTAAAGAGATAAAAAACACACTAAAGTGCATGATAGCATCTTTGTATAACAATATTACATGACGCATTTCCGCTCTACAGCACAGCTGAGAGCAAAGAAAGAGCTTTCTGCTGTCTCCTCTCTTAAGTTTCCTGCAAATATCATGAATCTGCAACCCGCTCCAGATTGTGCCAATAGAAACAAAAGTTTGACTAATGTAAACTGTTTAGGCCTGGTAGTGAAATGTTTTCATTACAGCTTTGCATGTGACCTGATCATGAGGAATTTAATTTTGTGATAAACGTCTATTCTTGGCATGATGTAAAAAACAAACATAAAAAATTAAAACCTAGAGCATGAAAGTTATTCATGAGATCCCCGAGTGGTAATATACATCTATATACCCACAGTCTATTACTAGGTTTTTCTGTTGACAGAGCTTAAGACTTAGTAGATAAAAGGCATAAATAAAAACTTGATTCATCATTTCTGCAATACAAAGCCAAAGTGCAGTAACCACATATTCGGTTAAAGTGTAATTAAAAATCATAATGTAACATTTTGGCATTTCATTTCATTCATTTTATCTTTAAGGGCAACACACGCTAATCAACATTTCTGTCAATGTGCCAGTGTTAGCCATCAGGCTAATTTTCAACTTTAGCCCTTTGGCAAGATGTTTTGAAACCTATAAAATGATAAAATTCCCTTAACAACGGCAGCAGGACACCATAAAGACAGCAACAGCTACAACAAACAGGAACTCCTAAGACATAACAGAAACCGCGCAAAGCAACAAGAAACAACATGCAGACGTTTACCAGGTAAAACCTTTATCATGTTCTCCATCTCAGTTTAGCAACTAAGAACTAACAACTTGGATGCACTAGCACTGAACACAAAATCAGCTGCAGCTGATGGAAATGTCATCAGTTTTGGAAGTCCTTAGTCATTAAACAAAGTATTGGAAAAATTGAAATTTATAAAATCTGAAAATAAAATATTTACATTTAAAAAAGTATATATATATAAGTCAACAGACCACCAAAGTCAGTAGTATGCATCCTCTGGGACCATTAATGTCCTTACAACATTTTACTACCAATCCATCATGGGTAAAACTGCTGGAGCAAAGAGTCATTAAAATGTATCCATTAGGGACCATGAATGTCTGAACCAAATTGCATGGCAATCCATTCAACCCTTACTGAGATATGTGTAGCTACAAAATTAGTCGACAGACTGATAAACATTGCTTAATAGTTAAAAAAAAATACTGCTGCGTAATTCTTATTACATTTTAAGAAATCTACTCAATTTTAAAAGCCATGGTTGTGAATGAACCTAAAAATATCACTCATCGACTCTGCCCTAGAAAAAGGCCAATGTATCAGTCTCACTTTGATGGAAATATTGACCTCCTATTGCCAAAAAATCCCTGAAATAAACACTCAGTCAGTCTGGTCAAATCAGGAGCAAAAATCAGACATGCTGAGGCAGTGATCAAACTGCCTGGGGAGAGAGTTCAGTGACGGTTAACACAAAATATTTCCAAGTGCACAAGGTCGGGCACTGACTAATGAGTGATCTGTCGTCCAAAACATGTTCAATCTTTGGTAAAAGTCAGCTTTTTAACACTCAGACACTCAGCACCGCAGAGGTCTGTCCCTTCAGCTGAGGTGGAATACGTGACTGAACTGGTTCCAGATCAGACTTTGAGGTCACCAGTAGTGTAACGAGAGGTCAGACTGCTGCAGCTGACTTTTGTCATAGAGTACAGCAGGACGAACACGGCTGGTTCAGACACAGTGGTTATACAACAGAGACAGAGAGGGACCCACACTGCATTCATGGGCGATGGCTTTAAGGAAATACTATTCACCAAATGCAATGAAAGTGTGCACGTGTTTTCAGGTAGAAGGCTTTGAGTTGTTAATGGCTTCCAATATCACCAATATGGTGAACTCTGAGCCCACTCATAAACAGTAATCGATGTGAGCTACTATACACTGTGCTGCAGTCCAAGGTGTGCACTCAAAAAAAAGGCCCAGCTAATAGTTTCTGTCCTCAGATATCTAATGATATGCATGCAGACGAAAAAAATTAGCCACATTCACCAATATCTTACTCTTGCATATCAGTATTAACTTAAAATCTGATGCAATGCATTCAGAGTGTGCTGCTACAGAGGCAGACTTAACACACATCAGAAATAGTTGACTGTCGTGCCATGTTAGAAAAGTCAGAAGATCAATGTTATTACAATTCTTGAGGGGTACATAAATGTCTGTACCACATTTCATGACAAACCAACTAATAGCTGTTGAGACATTTAACTTAGAGCCACAAACCACATAGTGGAATTCGAGAAAAAAATCTGGGGATCACCAAAGTTATTAGGACACTTTCTGGGAAACATAAATGACTGTACATCTGTATCTTGTAGATGTTGAGATATTTCAAGCTTGCTGGAAGATGGGAAATCAGGTATCACCAAAGTATTCATCCTCTCTGAACCATGAATGTCTGTACCAAATGTCATAGCAGTTCTCTCAAAAAAGGAAAAAAATAATAATGTTAAACTCTGCTTGCCCAAGGCAAGTAAAATGCCACATCAGGCTCGTAAATGGACCTGCATTTAAACAGCCCTTTTTAAGTTGTTCAATCACTCAAAGTGCTTTCACTCTACAAGTCATGTTCCTCCATTCATATACATTCATACACTGTTGGCCAAGGCTACCGTACAAGGTGTCACCTGCTACTCAGTCTTTAACCATTAATACACATTCATACACAGATAGAGCAGCCATCTGGAGCAATTTGGAGTTCAACATCTTGCCCAAGAATGATGTGACATGTTCGCTGGAAGAGCCAGGTATCAAACCACTAACCTTCCAATTAAAGGACGACCTGCTCCACTACCTAAGCCACAGTCGCCCCCAAGTTGGTAGTAAATATAGCAACTCACTTGCCCGATTGGGCATTCATAAGGACAATGAAGACTAAGGGTAAGAAGAATAAAGGGTTAAGACAAGTTGGGATTTCAGTTTCCAGTGGAAAAAGGAGTTTAGTTGGGTGGCGTTAGAAGGTGTGAGCAAAACTCCAACTATGTCATATGCAGTTCGCTGTAAATTTGAGATCAAGACGGATAAAACGGTTATTTTTCATCACACCTAGTCTTTGATGTTATGTGACAACTAAGAACAACTACAACAATCTGTATAGAGACAAATAAAAATGGACATCTGGCAAGTAGATTCTTGACCCACTTGCAACTTGGACCATGCAAGTGAATACAAAAAACCTTAATGTTGAACCCTGCTGCTGGTGGTTCTAGACGAAAGGGAGTCACCAAAGTCAATAAGATTCATCATCTCAATCCAACCTCAATCCAATAGTAAAGATAAATTAGACTGTACCAAAGTTGTGGACCAACGAACTGAATTGAATTATGATGATGACATAGAAATCTGAGAAGACTTTCAAAGTTTCATTCATGGATGTCAGCTCTTACTACAGGATCTGCCCTGACTTGCTGTCTGTACCCTGAAGAATGCAAAGAGCCGATATCACTGCAGGGTGAGGGATCTCAGCTACAGAGCATTTCATGTTTTCAGGGGTTGAGATGACTGTTTGTGCAGGCTTTGCTCCATGGGACCCCAGGTACCTTCAATCCTGCTGCTTTTACTGGAACACACACACACTCACACACACATTTGCAGACAATCACACTGAGATCCTTGTGAAAACCCCCACTGCTAGTCCACTGATCCAAGTGAATAACACTTGACAAAAAGTGCACCACACACACTAACCCCCTGAGCTCAGCCCTTAATAAAAGTCTCATGGAAGAAAAGGTACATTGGTGGATTTACTGTAAACTCAAGTTATCGTGTCACGTCTGTGTTGCCAAGCTGTTAAGCATTAAGTGTACATACATGCTATCTATATGGTTACATAAGAAGGTATGGGTGCATACATGTCCTTGACACATATGCAGGTAACAGGAAGAGACAATTACGAGCTTTGTAATGCTGCCCGTTGGTCTGCTGAAGACAAGCATACAAACCCCAGCCAAGACACAAAAAGCAGGAAAAACTACTTTTTTGAGCATCATAACCCTGCAAAGTTACTCATTTCACTATCAGAATTTGATCTATTGATTTCAATAACATTTGGTAATTCTGGAAAAGCTGCTTGATTAAATCATTTTATCCATATGCTAGTTTGCAGAGCACAAACTTGGCTATAGGAAAAGGTCTGCTTGCTCTATGAGCCCAATGATGCAGAATGAGTGCCAATCATCCTAAGTATCATTTGGGTAATTTTATATGCAGTAATTAAATGTTTTTTGCTTTCATACACCACTGAGCAACTTTCATAGGAATGAACATGGTCACACCTTCAGCGCTGTATCCAGTTCTCTTTATCCATCTATGGAAATGATGAACAATCCTGAGAATGAATTGTCAGCGGGAGTAAGAAGCCCACTATAGAGGAAGTAGAAAGAAGCTCAGAGGGCTGTTGTGCCTCACTAGTGATGCGATGTTCCTGACTGGCTAGCGTTTTAGAAGTTATGCTTGGTAACTTTACTGATTTGAGAGTAAAAAACAGTAATGAAGGAAACATCAAGGGTCAAAAAACCTTTTAAATGAGATCAAATTAAGTCTAAATTGGTTCTAAATTTTAAATGTTACGATAAAAGAAACTACAACATTTTCACTCCATTGCCTTCAGCGTAACAATGTATCCTTTCCAAGACAAAGGCCATGAAAGCAAAGGGCTTTTAAACTTTCTTGACTGCATTTTCATGTGGAGAAAGAGCTCTGTTTTTCTTTCATAAAACACTCCAACTTCCTCTCTTCACCACCAGGAGCCAAAAAGCGCTTGAGCTTCTTATCTGTTCAGCTGTGGCCTGCTCTTGAAAACAACCTGCTGTGCCAGCTCCATTGTACTCTCACTGTATTATACATGTTCACCTGCTACACCGTTGTCTGTCACTGCTCTGCTTTCTTACTGCAGGCTGTGAGATTCTTTTTTAATACATTTCAACTAGAAAATAGAGAGGAGTGAGAGGGAATGCAGTGTGTGTGTGTGTGTGTGTGTGTGTGTGTGTGTGTTAATTTAAGGTTAATGATGCCCATTTATCTTAAAGCAAGTGGATGTCACTGGTAAAAGCGTGCACAGACACACACACACCTTGCTGACTGATTCAATCAATCTCGTTTGATTTAGCCAGCCCCTCACACAGGCCATAGCCACTTGCATTACTGCATGTAATGCCAAGGTGTGTGTGTGTGTGCGTGTTTTGTGTATTATTGTGTGTTTGATTCTTGCTGCATGGAGTAGAATATAAATAAGTGATTACAGGCTGTTTTGACAGTGCAGCCACATATGCATACATAATCTTATACTAAGCAAAAGATAAAATGATTCATCGTGGGCAGCAACTGAATATGTAATAAATTTGCATAATTGTTTTTGTGTGTGTGCGTGCGTGCGTGCGTGCGTGCGTGCATGCGTTCGTGTGTGTGTGTGTGTACAGTGATATGGTCAGTAGAGACCTTGCATACAGGCTTAGTGGAGTCATCTTGTGGTAACAGGTACAAGAGGCGATCAATGGAGTTCACAAACAACCTGACAAACACAAACACACATACACAAACACGAACACACTCTTTGCCCACAGGGAATAGTACCGCCGCTGTGGCTACCACTGACTCTTAAAGCAACAAGCATCGAGGCACTAACAACGTGATATTTAGGCTTGTTGGGTCAAACTAACCCACACACAAACAAACACACACAAGCTTCAAATGCTGGCAAAGGAAGTGAACTGGTCAAGTTTTATTGGGTTCAAAGGGTGCATGCATGCGTGTGTGTGTGTGTGTGTGTGTGTGTGTGTGACTCAACAGACTCATGACTACCTCGTTTACCTAAATCTCATTCTAAACTTGTAAACTGAATGATTTTTCTTTCTCCAAATCACTTTCCACTTTTGCCTGATATTGCAATTGTAAACTTAATACACTCTGTTTCCAGCCTCAGACTGACAGTGCATCCACTCTCATGAAGATCTGGTGATTGGCTAATTGCTGCTGCAGTACGCGTTTGGTTATTTTTTTTAAAAATATATTTTAACAGAAAAACGACTGTTTTATATAACAATGCCAAATTAATCAGTCAAATTAGTGGCGTGGGTGCATTCAAATTTGTTGTAAATTTCTGCAACATTTTGAGGGAGTGCGTTTCTTTGTTTTGTTTTGTATTGAATAGTAACCTTACTAATCTATATGGCGATAAACTGATAAAACCAGTTTAAGCTCTGACAATAAGATCTTATCTAAGCAAACATAACCCACTTCCCTTTGTCCTACCAACAAGTCTACGTTTTTATGATCCGACTGACATGACCTGAAGATGAAATGCAAGGCAAGCGGATTACAGCTTAACCTGCATGCCTCCGAATATTAAATTCAACCATGAACAGCTGACTAATGAATCCTGACAAAAAAGGTGTGTATTGCAGAGACATAGACTGACTCTTCTATAAGCTTGAAGCCGTGTGTGACTGCAACATGAGGGTTGATAGGGCAACTGTATGGTCAGCGGGGTTAATTAATCTGTGCGGGTGAAAGTACAGTGATATGACAGTCCAGTGCAGGTTCAGTGGCTGGAAACAGATCTGTCGTCGGTACAAAAGCAGCCGCTACAGTTCATAGCCTCTGCTCATCAATGTTAAACTGCATTTAAGAGCTGCCACAGTACAACATCTGACACGTATCAATACATATTTCAGAGCAATTTATTCAATTTTTTTAGTCTATATAGGATCTATGGACATTTATTAATTAATAATAATTGAATTTAAAAGTTGTTATGATTCTCAAAATCGAATGGGATTTTGTCGAATGGGAACAAAATCGAGAGCCATTAGATAGCAGAATGATTCTTAAGAAACCAGATTTCTCACCTGTAAACGTTCACTTTACTAACATATTCGCTGGTCATGCTTTTGATTTTGACTGTTTAAATCGAAAGTTCATTTCAGTCGATTTTTGATTTAGAATTGAAATTGTGAAACCCCTAATATTGATGGATAAACACACATACCTGTATTATTGTTTGAAACAGACATCAATAATCAAAAAATGTCTTCAAACTGACTTAGAAAAAAGGAGCCTTTACTGGCATTTCTAAGTTATGCACTGCAGCGCACACACACACACACACACACTGCAAGGTGTGTGATACCACATGACAGCAGCTCTGAGGCACCTGAGCTTCAACTTTGTTGCATAACTTTTAAGATAAGCAGATTACGACATCCTACTACATGCCAATGTTACCGTGTAAAAAGCTAATTTCCAGATGTATTTCCTGTTTGAAGTCAAATGCAGAGTCCAACATAGGGTTAATTTGAGCATACTAATCAAATTAGTTGGGGATGAGGCCTTTCTGGGCATTGTTGCAAATCAATTACCTGAACTGCATGATGGCAAAATTGGATTTGATAAAGGAAAATGTCAAGTTCCTTAAACAATACAATATCAAACATATGAGGGAAATATGGCACTTATGTTTGTTTCATGTATTAATTTGACATTTGACTGGAGTTCTTTGAAATACGTCATCTTCCTTTTTGCCTTCTTCATCAACAATTAATTAATGGCACCCGACTGCAAAGAAACCGGCTGTTAATTTCGATGTTCTTTACTCTTTATTTATGTCGTCTTTTGAAGATTTTTACTAATGTTTTGGATGAAAATGTGACTACAGACCAGTGTAGAGCCACAAAAAAGATCTGCTCATGGTGTTTTCACAAATCATCTAATGTCAAATTGACTCTAAAATAACAGTGACAGGTGCTCTACTGTGAATGCATTCCTGATTTGGCACCTGCTGGTCTCACATAGCCAAATTTCATGTTTAGTACCTTTTTAATGTTACCTGCAATTGAAAACAGCTTTAAAACCACACAGGAGAATAGGACAAACACCTAACATCAGTCTATTTGCAATTTAACATGGTTAATGAAATGGAAAGAAGTAAAGGAAATCTATTCTAAAAGCACACAGAGCTGAAGTGTGTTTACTGAAGCAGATAATATGCATGCTTTTTCTGTTTATCAGTTTCACTGTCAGGAACTCCCTGCTCTGATCTGACTCTATCCATACACTCACACCTGAGAGCTGCTCATTACCACCACACTGTGAGCTGCTGGGGATTAGCTGTCTTGCTCAAGGGCACCTAGGCATAGGGTATATATACTGTATATATCTAACTGTAGATATGTAGCAGTTATTTAAATATTTAGGACAATATCCTCCTACCTTAGGGGTCAGGTGGTGTGTATTATGTGTGTGAACATAATTAAAACACTTTTGACTGCCAAGTTAACCTCTAGGTCCGTGTGTTGCAGTAGAATAGCTGCCCGGTTACAAACAGTGAGATATTAACATTCTCTAATCTCTATCAGTCGATGCACTGCCAAATACAATACAGACCAATGTCCGCATTCATATCTGTGTGTGTGTGTGTGTGTGTGTGTGTGTCTCACATTGAATACAGAAACATTGCATCATCAGCAAGGTGCTTCCAAGGTTGTAGGCGTTAAGATCATGTGTGAGTGTGATATTGTGCCTCATATCACGGCTTGTGTTTTTCAGACTGCAGCACAGCAAAGCCAGACAATGTACGAGACTGTTGCCGCATCTCAAAAATGCTTGTGTGTCTGTGTGTGTGTGTGTGTGTGTGTGTGTGTGTGTGTGCGTGTGTGTGCGGCGAGCGCACACGCGTGTGCATGGATCCCACGCTGCTGTCGGTGTGTATCAGTCACAGCTCTTACACGCCTGCGCCTAGTGCAGTGCACCATAACATGGCCCGAGTGGCACTTTATGGGGGCTAAACCCCAACAGGTTTTCCTCTCCCTCTCCCTCCATCACCAGAGGACAGTCAGGAGGAGGTGGTGGAGGGTGGCTGCAGAATTGCTGAGGCTTGGGCCAACTTATTAGAGAGTGATCGATGTGTGTGAGCTCTCAACACTGGCAGCGGGAAGTGGGAGGACAAGCCGGCACACACACTTTTTGAGCGTGGACGGAAGGGATGGAGGGGTGAATGGAGGGGAGGATGGGGGGGGTGGATGCAGGCGGAGGTGAAAGAAAAGCTGGAGGGGCGGTTGAGGAAAGCTAAAAATAAGATCCATCGATCCAGCTTTAATATGAATAGAGTGGAGCAAAGGAGAAAAAAGTGCAGCCCCTCTCTCAGACTCAATCAAGCGTTCCATAGGCCTGGTCGGCATTTTACAAGTAATACATCACACACACCAAGCGTACTGTAGAGTTATAGACATTATCTGGTGCACACACACACATGCACACACACAACGGCTAATTGCTGATAAATAACAACACAGTCAAACACACAGGGGAGGTATATGGATGCAGATGCGGCGAACTGTTTCTGTCTGCAGGCTGAGCTTTCAGTCTGACAAAAGATCTGTCGTCATACAAACATTCCTCCTAGTCTTCACACACACGCAGGGGCCAAAAGCTAAACGAAAAGCACCATATCAGTTATTTAGACTCGGTGTGTCTCACCTGGACCAGGAGAAAACAGAGCTGGTGCGAGTTAAGACAGAGGAAAGACAATTTGAGATGCCTTGTACACTCTCACATCTGTCCTGCCTCAGAGATTGGGAACTGATCACACACACACACACACACACACACACACACACACACACACACACACACACGAAACACAGGGAACAGGACTGGCTTTGGGAGAGTGAGCACAGCCGTAGGTGCCATACATACTTAAAAAAACAAACACCCACCTGCAGTAAAAATAAAATGGTGTGATATTTGCGCTACAGTTTGAACAGAGACGGAGAGAGGGGAACAAGAGGTGCAGAGCAGAGCTGGATGGACACAATGACTCCTCCTCACAGGTTTTTAGGTATTAGAAATGGGTTGATACGTTTGGCAGGCTTTTAAAATTTTGTCCACAAGTTTAGTGATGTAAGCCATCAAAAGCTGCAGTGTCATGGTAACAGTTAACTACTTGTACCACTATGGAAAGTATGGAAAATGGAACATTGACATCATATCAAAAAGCAGTCTGTAAAAGCATCTGTTAATTGGATTCCGTCATCCTCTCCTCTTTTGTCCCTACAGCCACCTGTGTCACTCACCTACACCTTTTCAATCACCACCCTTTGTTAAAATCTTAGCTGGGTTGCCCTTAGGTGGCATCAGGTGGCACTGCAGTCTAAGCAGCACAATGGTCCTCATTCTCCTGTAATGTACTCTCTCCCGTGTGAAACTGAAGAGAGAGCGCATTACATCAACCCGCCTGCTGCCGTGCAGGTGTCATCGCAACGCCAGTGGGTGCCCACACACCCCTCTGAGTACCAGTCCTCCTACTTGTGTCCCTCTTTCCCTGGAGAACAGGGGAGGAGAGGAGGACGACTGGATAAATGACTTCACTGTCAGGTGTTGAGGGAAGAGGACAAGCTGCTTGTTCACACCAGCATCATCCATAAGCACACATAACAGACCTGCATTGTAAACATGCCAACTTACGTTCTGTGGCCTGAATATGGATTATAAATTGTTTGGCCTCATCAGCAGTTGACATAAAGATGTAATTTGCACCAACAGACCAAGCCAGTCTCTTACTTCATCAAAAGTGAGTGAGTAATCCTCCGCTTCAATTACAAACCAGTGCTACAAATAACCAAGTCAGAACATTCAGTTAACTTTTGCTCTTTATACTCGAATACTGAAAAAATAAATGCTGCATCTTTAATTGTTATTGTTACACCAGACTCATTAAACTGCAAAATCTCACAACTACTTACAATAAACTCTGTATAATTAGATTAGGGATCAAGTGTAACACACTTGTATTGATGAAAACAAAAATACTAGGAGGGGTGTAGGTTTGCATCTGGAGAGTAGGGACATGACCCTACCAATATTTTTGGAAAAAAAGAATTGTTCCTACCAATATTTGAGCAAACTCATCTGCATCATCTTCATACTAACAGTTATGTGCACAAAATACAGGACAACTGCAGCAAACACTCAAAATTTCCTTGTCGACAAATCAATTGATCAATGAACCTGCTCTAAGCCCACGCATAAATCAAAAATTCAAAGTGGGTACAATTTACTTTAAATGTAACTAAATTAATTCAAGTTACTCTGATTTAGAGTATGGTGCAGAGATTAAAATTTCAAGTTGGAAGAAATTAACTAATTATGTGAAACCACCTAACTCAAAATTTTGATTAAAAAAGTTTGTTGGATTAAAATAAAATGTTTTTTTTTTCCCTTTTTTTATTAAACAGTGTGGACATGAACAGAACACACATTTGGACTAGGGCTGGGCAATATGAGGATTTTATATCATATCAAGATATGGGACTATATATTGTCTTAGATATTGGATATTGTTATATTTTGATATGAAAAAAAATGGCTTTTTTTCCGATTTTAAAGGTTGTATTACAGTGAAGTGATGTACTTTCCTCAACTTATAAGACAGTTCTGCTTCTTTAAATACTTGCCTTTACCCAATTAGTCATTACATCTACACTACTAGTGATTACTAATGATTATTGATCAAAAATGAAATTGTATTAATATTTTTTCAAAGTACTAATAGTCATTCCTACAATATTGTCTCATCAAAAGGGGAATTTGGTTTTAAAAAAGTTATATCATGTTAATGAAGCAGTTTTGAGGAGATATAAAAATATTGATACATATGTTGTGTATAGAGATATAGCCTTAATATATTGTAACATCATTTTCAGCCCATATCACCCGGCCCTAACTTGGACATGCAGGAATTTCCATTCAAAATCAAAGTCTATTATCATCAGAGCATAAAGCTGGTATGCGAGTCTGATAATTATATTAAAAAAAACAAAAGACTGCAAAACTCATAACAGAGAAAAATAGTTCTCTCATCTTTTCTACAAAATAGCTGGGAGGAGAAAACGCCAGCCACTTAATGTGCAAAGAATTAGATTTCTTTGTCATTTTGGGATCACTGTTGACTAAAATGTGATTTGAGGCAGCCGCAGATTTGGGGGGTGAAAGGTGTCAGAGGAGGTAAGATGCTGGAGATGAAGCGGTTGATATTCTGTGAGAGGTTTTGAGCCTCATCATCAGTATGCCTTCCACAGGGCCGCGCTGTCTGAGGCGCTCCTCATCAGATGAAATAAATAGGTTGGAGACTTGGGCTTTCTGGGTTTAAGTATTTGAATAATGCTGCCCGAGATAGCATAGGATGTGAGATAAGAGGGGTCTGAGTGCGAATCGGGAGCGGTAGACATGAGCCACCATGTGCCTACGATACACACATACACACACTTTGGGTTTCAACACAGATTTGAATGCCAAATGTGTTCTCACCCTCCTGAACTCTTTTATACTGATCCTCCAGGCCAAATCTTTCTAGGGGGCTTTTGATCACAACACACACACACACACACAAACACACACACTTCATGCTTTGTGTGCTTGAGCCAGACAGGTCAGAGATGGGTACATGATAACACTATGCAGTCACACCAGCACCAAACATCAGGCGAGTCGCTGTGTCTGCTCCTGTGCCCGATGGAGTTATCAGTTTGCTGATTCTGGACCTTTAATACGAGTCAGATATCATTATTGTGAAATATCCGACTCCGGTGTTTCTCCCCGAACACATCTTCTCAGTCAATATGCCGGTCTGACCTGATTTAATGTGGCTTTTTGATCACATTCAGCAAATTCTGCGCTTGAAGTGCCAAGAACAGATCTATGAGGAGAGGCAGTGCATTTCTGTACATGACGAGAGCAAAGGTTCATCCAGATGAATATATTATCATAAGGACTGCTGAATATGTTTTTGCTCACTCTGGAAATTGAGCCGTGAAGAAAAAGAGGATTTGACCTTGTGAGAAATCAACAACACACCTGCATATTTGCCACATTAGCAGCTTAGTGAACATTTCCTCCCCTATGACAGCTTCATATAGGGGTTCCTGCTGGCTGATCAGGGCTGTGTTAAACACAGAACAACAAACTGCAGCCATCTCAGAGGCCTTTTCGTCCGTGGCAATGTCTAACTCTGGAGGAAAGACTGAAAATGTATGATTTGTTTGGATTCGTTAAAGGTCGACTCAATACTGCAAGAGAAATATCAGCTACTGGTTTATTGTATTATTGACTCCCAGCCACGCAGATGTCTGCCTTTTCTCCAGTATAATGGAACTATATGGACTCGGCTTGAGGTGCCCAAAAAAAAAAACTTTTGAAAAACTTGAAAGCACTGTCTCTTTCCATAAATCATGACTCACTTACTCAGGATAATCCACAGACCATGTTGTGAGCACTTTCATATAGGAACTATTTTCTTTCTGCCGGCCGTATCACCACGCAGAAGGAAGAGTGCATCTACTGCTCGCTCACCTTGCACCCCTGAGGTCGCTAACATTACAGCTCAGCTGAGGAGGATGCCATCAATGTTTACACCACATCCTGTCAAGACCTTCAGGTCCATGAGTAGATGCAAGCTTCCTTCTGCGCGGTGATCTGGTTAGGGGTGTAGTTCGGTAGACAAAAATAGTGTGACATGTGACGCATCTCATTTGACATTCATCACCTTTCATTATGGACAAAAGTACTTATTTAATGATGTCATGACCATGATGTTTTTCCTAAACATAACCCCGTAGTTTTGTTTCTGAGCCCCAACCAAGTAGTTTTGGAGCGATTTTTCATTTTTCACAACCACAATACCTAAGAGATTACAAGTCACCATAACACACTGTAAGTCACTGTCTCCTGGGTCCTTATTATCACTTAAAATCCCTTTTCACTACTCAGATTGTGGACATGAAGATAAAAACTGTTTCTAAATGCAAATCTCTGAGGTCTCTGAACTTGTGGATGCAACCCAAAGCAGATATTTGATGGTGATGATAATGTGATAAGAAATAAAAGCCGAGGAGACAGGGTGCACGGTTCGTGGTGGAAGAGCAAAAATATAACATAAAGACGGAAAAGTTATTAATGAAAAGAGGAAATGAAAGGGAAAAAGTGTACGAGGAAAGAGAAAAGAGAGAGAGAGGAAGGGAGGAGGAGATTGATGTGTGAGAGGTGGATCAACTCCAGAGCAAACCAGTTAACAATCTAGTCACACACACACACTGCAACTGGGACCCAATGGGCAGACCCTCAAACAAAGTGTACGAGTGTGTGTTTAATGTCTTTGAAGCTGTATGTTGCACTGTTTCTGCATGTGTGTGTCCGCATGCCTGGGTACAGCGAGTGGGTCCATGCCCACCCTCCTGTTTTGTGTGTGTAGGAAGACTAATCGTATGTTGTGGCAAGAGCAAAAGAGGGGTGTTCAAAGGCATGCAGTCATTCTCTCAGGGGGGGAAATAATGTTGTGGAATCTTTTTGCAGAAACAGTAGCAAAGAATCAAATGCACAAACGCTGCATGAGCGAGGAAAGAGGGGGAAAATGACATTAGATGTTAGAAAAAGTAGAGAGTTAAAAGTTCTGCTGAAATACAGAAACAGTGTAAATGGATTCTGGCGCTACACCCCGCTGTAATGTGATGCTAAGTTAAGCTAAGTATCACAGTAGGAGCTTTTCTTTTTATACACATATTATACATACATTATATATGCCAAAAAACTGAAGAAATGAAATGGAGTCTTTTTTAAAATCGATTTCACAAGTTGTACATCCAAAGATTAAAGTGAAATACAGTACGACACACATACACACATTTGCTTTCATTCCCACCATCAATAAGCATTAATGACTAACATAAACACAGATAACGCTATATGTTTGTACACAACACAGTGCTTGTTCGGTGAATAAAGACACAGAAGGCGTGTGTGTGTTTTTAGCAATCGTCGGTGTGTGTAAAAGGGGGTCTTTTACTAGCTGAGCCGTTAAAGTGAGCAGGCCAACTCTTGAACTTAATCTCTCTTTTTCCTCCCTGCTGTCACATCACATTACACCATCTATCCATTCAACACACACACACACACACACATACAGTAAAGTCTCACACACACACACACACACACACACACACACACACACACACACACACACACACACACACACTGGCCAATACTACAGCTCTCCTGAAGGCTCAGAGTTAGACACATTGTGGCTCTAATTCCTGGTATGACTATACAGAGAGGGACATTGAATAGAACGGCGACAGGATTGGTCCGTTCGTGTCCCTCATCTAAGTGAAGAGGATTATAGTTACAGAGTGCCAAACAGTCAGCAGCATCCAGGGCTGAAACATGAAGCCGACACAGAGGGGCCAAAAACTGCAGTTCTTTAAACGGCCACTTGAGGTTGGCTCCAAAAGCGAGTCAGTTGCCATTGACCCCCATGTTAAAATGCCCAACTTTACAGCAGAACTAAACATGTTTACAGCCTGGTGCAACAAGCAGTTTTGCTTTCTGTAGCTGATTTCCGTCTTCATCCAGCCAACATTTGTATGTGGGACCCATGTGGGTAGCAAATGGGCTGAAAAATGGGCCCCTCATGGGATTGTCCACAGGTTCCACAATGGCCCCATGCCAAATACCACAAGGGTGGGTTTACCCAGGTGGGCCCCATATGGGTTATGCTGGGTCAACCAGGTAGGTATGGGCCCAAAATGGACGCCCCATCTGGGGCCCACTTGGGTTAACTTATTTACTACCTAAATGGGCCCCACATACAAATGTTGACAGGGCATGACAACTGCATTGGAAATGAATTTTTATTAAACTCAACTGTTTTCATTTTTTTAAGACTTAAAGTTACAAATAACAGAGGGTGGGACTACTTCGAGTGACAAGCTGTTTGTCAATAGCATAGACTGTATATAAAGATGACTTTAGCTACCTCCATTATGTTTACAATCTATGATGCTTATGTTTGCCATATCCATCAAATAAAAACATCACTTTGTTCTCAGATCCCTTTTTACTTGACTTCAGACGAGTACATCTGGACTGAGTAAGTAAGCCTAGCATGTCTGAAATATTTGGCTTAGCAGGGCTGATCAAATGTCTGAACAACAATCAGTGGATGCTCTGATCCAAAAAGATTGATAAAAACACTGATAATAAACTGCATATATCACAAGATGCTTATCTTTGACTTATGTTCTCAGATATTTGCACATCATTTTGGCCGACTTTTAATCTAAAACTAACAAAACTGGCATTCTGTGTTCTGCAGACTCTGATGTGCCAGCTCAGACAAAAACATGTACTTTCAATATGAGGCTTCTCAGTCGATACTGTAGTACATTTTAATGTATTGCAACTGCTTATATCATTGAGCACTACCACTGTAAAGTCTGTTGAATATTGCCTATGAAATGCATTGCCAGGGACATCCAAAGTCTGACACGTTGCTGCCACCCTTGACAAAACTTAGACATCAGTAATTGTTTACATTTTGGTGGACTGACACCATAAGAAGGATGCCAAATTAGACATTTGCCATTCATGCTGCAATGTGCCCATGGATGTACACTTTGATACTGAAGAAGACCTCAAAATGTTGATGATTGTCAGACAAAAGAGTATCTCAGAAAATTCAAGTCACACTGCATGTAAAAATATCCTATCATGTCTGTGTGTTCTATTTTGACTGAGTTATGATATTAAAACAATATTATTTGCGCCAGACCAAATGAACCAGACTGCTCGTGTGAAATCTGTATAATGGATGAAGATCATTATTCTACTGAAGTAACTAATGCATTATTCAGCAAATATGTCACTTCACATAGCGTGACAGTGGTATTAAAATGAAGAGTATATTTTTGAAACAGCAAGGTTTCAAAAAAAAACTTGCATTTTTTAAATTAATGTACGTTTTGCAGCAATGCACAACATCAACCCAATATGTGTGATTTGCAAACGTTCTGTTGAGGCTGATTATACCTTCACTAGTATTAAAATGTTTTCCATGTATCTTGGTGTAAAGGGCAGACAGATTCAAGCCCCATTAACACACCCTAGGCGAGAATATCACACTGTTACGCCGCCTTGTCATTCTGCATAAAAGCACAATCACAGAATGGCAAAGTTGTCTCATCTTTGAGCCGGGAAAGGGAGGTAGTATCATTGCCGAAGCAGTGTCCGTGTAAACAGGACGACCATCAGGAAGGGACCAGGGGTCCTGATGTGATACGTATGCAGAGTAACTAGCAACAGTTAGCGGCTAACTCAAAGAACAAGAAGAGTGGGCGAAATGTTCGCAATATGGGAAATGTTGCAATCCGGGAGCTCCTTACCCTCCGAGCAGAGGACGAGGCCATATAACAGAGACTACGAACATGTAATGCCTTTGTTATAGTTTAGAAAGCACTGCCAACGTATCTGTTATATGTCACACTAAAGGCCAACGCTGTTGTGTCAAACTTCACTCCTGTCACACCTCTTTTGATTCCACAATGCTGGCATGCTGCCTAAAATCACACACTTGAGCAGAGTGATGCTGTAGTTATTTGGATCTGTCTAAAGGTACAAAGACAATAAACTGAAAACATTTTAGTATCCACTGGTTATGAGCTCAACAAGTTTCTGTTATGACTCGAGGCACACTGCAGTCTTTTAAGAGAAACCCCCCATCATCATCATCATTTTATCAGCCAAGTCACACTTGATCCCAAATAATCCAGCAGTAGAAAGTGAAGGTCAGCTGAGTGTGTGAGCATGTGTGTGTGTGTGAGTGTATGATCAGAGGCTGGGGAAAAAAAAGAGACCAACAAGGGGGGTGAGAAGTCCAGAAAGATACACACAGCAGGTAAACTGCACATATGACTCCAGCAAAACACCACAGAATTTGACATTTACGTGAAATCCAGAGAAACAGAGGCAGGGCGTGATTAATCCACTATGCCCTGATGAGCTGCTCAGGGCCAGGCTTCATCAGCACCAGTTCAACTCTCCTCATCACAGCCGCATGACTAGCAATATGACAGGCACGAGTCACTGTGGCAGAGCTCAGAGAGGGTAAAAAGACACAGGTGGGAAATCGTGAGTGTATCTCACACCTGCCTGTGTGAGCTCACTCAAGAGCTGCGAGTAAGAAAAAAGGCCAAGTGCCTATTAATGAAAAAATGTGTGTGGGCTTTATAAGGACGTGTGTGTGTGTTAGTGTGTGTAGTGTCAGAGCGCTGTAATGCCTGCTGATAACCAGTGTTTGGTGCATCAAAGCACCTTCCATCTTGCCTTCCAATCTGTCAGACCGCGGCCCGTGGTGCCTCGGCTGCCAAAAGCAGCGCTGATCAACTCTATCAGCGGCTAAACACTGCCAAGCGTCTGTTTAATTACACTCCATCAACAGTAAACTAACAGCAATTAGAGGGCAGGCGGGCAAGGGGGAGAGGAACTGTAATTCACGGGTTGATGAACTGAGGACCGAACTGGTGATGAGACATGTACAGTACACTGGTTACACATGAAAGACACGGGTGAAGAAACGTCACGTTTGATGCCCGTTTACAGTATCAACTACACTTACCGCCTCCTTGTACGCCTCCACAGTTGCAGTTTACATGAACATCTGTCCATAGTCATATGCAGCCATGACAGCTGACAATGCTTCAAATATGGATGTTGCTGCAAAGACGCAACAAATTTTAAAATGTTGACGCTTCACACTGATCTTTAAGTCGTCAGCACAGAAGATCCTAAAACACAGTTTCAAGACTAGTGTCACCACTTCAGTGTCTTTTAACAAGAACAGCACTGCTAAAATCAGAAAAGTCTTTCCTTTGCATATAAAAGAAAAATAATCAGCATTCATATCGTGAAAATGGTCGTTGTGTACTCGGATCCAGAAAAACAACCAAAAACACTGTAGTTTGCATGCCAGGCCAGGAGCTGGCGGCGTAACTTAGAAATGACACACCAAAGAAGAACACCACGTGCATATGCGGCCGTGATGTCATCGTTGTCACAGGATCCGTGCATTACCTTCACACGGCATCAGAAGGTGTTGCGTTTTCAGAATATTACACTCTGGAACCCAGTTTCGAATGTTTGCGTTTTCAGGCCCCCAAAACGCTGTTGTCGTGTGAACGCAAGGCCAACCGCAACAAACGCTTCACACAAGAACCGTTAGCGTGTAAACAGCTCCTGAATGTTTCACATTCTATACCTGAGTTACGGCTTTATATGACGGAGAGTTGTTTATGCTGAACATTATGATGTCACAGTAAAGTTAACCTTTAACCTTCTGGATATAAAATGATATCTCTTTCTCATTTTGTTACTAAACATTTGTTTGAAATTTTGTCACAGTAGGATATGAATTCATGAATTTTGTGAGGTAACAGTGACCTTAAACTACCAAATCAGGTAGTTTAAGGTAGGTGTTGTCGTTGTTGTTTGAGTCCAAGTGGATGTTTATTTCCAATTTGAGGAAATTCCCACCCTTGAGATATCATATTCATAAGACTAGTTTGGACAGAACAGTAACTCCAAAACATAACGCCTCCGGCCCAGTGTTTCCCCTGCAAAGACGTGATCATTAAGACTGTTATCTAGAACTTGACAAAATTCCACGGAAACATAAAAATTATTCACGGTAAAACTTTATTTTTTAATAATCTTCCTCCACATGATTCTTTAATTTTACAAATGCTCTCATTTGTGTGGTTTGATACAAAAAGCCATAACTTTTATAACTAATGTTAGATGTCTAACATAAATTATCATGCCCCGAATCGTTTATTGCCCCCCCTGGCTAGAAGAGTGACTCTCTATGATGTACTTAATGGTCCTATTGAGGACATTTAAGATAATCCTGGTTTAACGCTGAGGTTCGATTATATTGATTATATTTTCCTTTGGCTATTTGTATGCCAAGTGTCAGGTGTACTGACCCATTTGTTAACCCAGGGGTCGGACAACTGGAGCCGCAAAACATATTTGATACTTAAAATAAAGGTAACACAACACATATAGTCAAAATTAGCCTATCAGTATTATTAATGGGTCTATATGAGCATTCATTAATATGTTTTACCACTGTTTACTATTTTTTGTTACATTAACTTTGCAGCGTTGGTGGTAAAAATTAACAGATCTATCCATGCACTATTAACTTCTCCATTTTCCTCTGAGACTTCGCCTATCTTGGATTTGGAATCCGTAGTCAAGGTTTTTTGATTCAGGACCGCCCACCACTTTTGAAATTTGGCAAAATTTAGCAGAAAATGCACCAAGGACACAGAAATATTATGCATATTTCAGTTAATGAAACGCTAATACATTTTTATATTCTGTGTACAGGCTACATATTTTTGCAACTGAAAAATGCAAGAGTAATTTTTGGCCTATAACAATGATAAAATTGAATGAAAATCTTTAAAAATAGTCACTATATTCATTTCCACATCAATTTTAGTCAGAGACATAGGAGCTGCTGGAGAGGGGCACATGTGGCTCCAGAGCCACAGGTTGCTCACCCCTGTGTTAACCAAAAAAAACTATTCTTAGTTGGAAAACCCTCTGAATGACAGTGTGTCATAGGACTCCATGGATTTAGAAGCTCTTTCTCAACAGAAGTGTGTCATCAACATAGCTTGGTATGTACGTCATTTTTTCACAATGCATTTAAGTGCAGCTGTGGCCAAATTTAAAGGAGCAAAAAATAAATGTATAATGTCTGATGACAAGGACTTCCTGACACTCATGTTTGATCAGAGCTGGTGACTAATCAGCGTATATATTCCACAGTAGAAAATGTGCTAATGCCTGCGTAAACACTGAGGCAGTCAGCCACAGTGTGGAAGATCAGCAGTGACAGCAGATAAGGACCGGCCACACCGGAGATCCTCCTGTCTGACCGCAACATGATGATGACACAGACTGATCGTTGGGTGACAAACCGCTCTGTGGAAGGGATCACATCAGATCCTCTGCATGAGCAATAATTAGCCCGTTTATTCCTGCAGCCACCCACAACAGACACTAAAGAGGCTCAGTGTTCAGGCTGGTAAGTAAAGTTGGGGTTGATCCTCATATGTTTGGACTGAAACTGACAATAAGCATTATGCTATTTTTGCTAATGTGAGAATTACCCTGGAAAATCATTGATAAGTGGACTAATTGGAACTAGTCATGATCAGTTAACCATGCCCATTTCTGTGCTTAATTGAATTTTCCTGATATTTGTATTCATCAGGATGGAAACGATGACAAACATGCAGAGTCAAATTAAGCGATTTATTCCAGGGCATCAAGGAAAATATTATGCCAAAATCTGATTGAGAAGATATTTTGAGTTTCAATATCCAATATCCAATGGTTTTTAAATAAAAATGTATTCATTTTAACAGCACAGCAAATTAGTGTTTGTTCTTCTGCCAAAATAACAGGGAAAACAAAAAGGAAAAGGCATAACATATAAATAAAGGTAATTCAATATGACAGAGTAAAATATGATGATACTTTAGACAGAATATAATAACATTTTTTAAGTCTTCAGTTTTGCTGCAACTGCCTCCTCTCTTTAGCTCATTGTTGTTGATCACTGAGTTCTCTACTTAATAAAAGGCAAAGGAAGAGGAAGACACACACACACACACACACACACACACACAGCCTTGTAAACAATTAGGCAGAGACACTCGAGCAGCTCTTTAAGCATCACCAGCGTAGAGCAGACACATCATTCACACAAGGTGAAGGGCACTGAAACAGAAGGTGGCTGCACAGCGGAGCCTTTTTAACAGCCCCGCTAACTGTGACTGACTGTTTAAGTATTCAGTCTTGAGTGTGGATCTTTTTCATGGCATGCAGTTGATACATAAACAAGGTCACCTCTATCAAAAAAAATGGTGTTTCATGTTAAAGCATCTCTGTAAACATGGAAAATCTCAGAGCAGACACACTCAAACACACACACACACACACACACACACACACACACGGCTGATAGTGAACTGAACATCCACTGATGTGTCAACTCTGACTTTACAGCTTTAGCTCGGCATCAGGTCACCTCAAGGTCAAGGGTCAGTGTGACCCCTGAGAGAAAGATTTCAGACTTTGTAGGACTTTGACTTTATTGTAGGTTTGGTTTCACAGGTGGGACAGTCTCAAAAAGTATGTAATATTATATTACAAATGTTTCCTTGATATACTGCCAGAATAAATGCCGCATTGTACTTAGGCTGCAACTTACGATTATTTTCATCAATTAATCAGTCGATTATTTTTTCCAATTAATCGATGAATCAGATTTTAAAAAACAAAAATAGAAATAATACCAAAATAAGCATTTCTTTTCTCCCATTACTTTGTTCAAAAATAGATAATCATTATTACAGTGCTGAAAGTGTAGTAAACATTCCCAAGCTGTGGAAATAATAGTAAATTATAAATAGTAAATAAAATAAACTACTAAATCAAATATGAAACAATTCAAAAACTAAATGTTGAAAAATGGCTGGACAGGGTTCAACTTCAATCAGATAAGCGATGACTCTGGTTAGCTGTAGCCACTCATATAGATCATATACAGTATATTTAGTCAGAAAGTATAAAAAGCTTATTGTGCAGTAGTTTCTGCCCAATTGTGTGCTGAAAATATGAGAAAGAGTGACATGACAAAGGAAAGGACTGTCCACTGAGCATCCCATATAAATGGAAATGCAGCTGCATCTCAAACTGTTTGCTTTTCAAGAAAAAATGAGGATGGGATGACAGGAAGTCAGAACCGAAATGTTGATGTGGGTGGCAACAGTAAACACTTTTATTTTCTAAATTCTATCTCTTTGAGAAAAGGGAAGAATCTACATTTACTTTTAAATAATGCAAGTTTTTACATTTAACTATTCTGCCCACAGATTGATTTGTACATATTCATGGATTAGCCCTTGTATAAAATTCAAATTTCTTGGTATTAGGTTTTAAACTATTGATGCTTTGTGAGAAAATCTAACATTGTGCTGTGTGGGTGTCTTCAGATTGTGACTGACAGTATGAGTTTGAGTCATGCCTTAATGTGTGCATCCACACATTTGAAAAGACAGTCAGTACAGTATATATATATATATATATATATATATATGTTTATGTTTATTCCAACAAAATAATGATTAACACACAAATAAATGTTTTAAATTTAATTCAGAAATTAGAAATCAACAAAATTGGGTTTTTTTTTAAATAATAAACTTCCATCTCAAAACTTTATAAAAACACAGAAGTTTAGCTAAAAATAAGACACAAGAGGAAGTACATACACATCTGACATCAACAACATGGGCTATTTTCAGTGGAAAGAACAGCCAAATGTGTTTAATTAAAAAAAAA
Source organism: Plectropomus leopardus (assembly GCF_026936395.1). Classification (NCBI taxonomy): domain Eukaryota; kingdom Metazoa; phylum Chordata; class Actinopteri; order Perciformes; family Serranidae; genus Plectropomus; species Plectropomus leopardus. The sequence goes on along the minus strand of NC_142181.1, from coordinate 5,276,890 downwards.
CCAGTAAGTTCAAATAAATGATAAACTGTCCCATTTTTTTCATTCTTAGAAGCATTTCAGGGCCTTTGCACAGCCTCCTTATGACCTTTCTTTCATCCAGTATTTACCTAAAATTAACTAAAATAAAATGTTAAACTTTAAACAAAATCTTGAGTCTCACCTATTAGTCATGGTTAGAGAGGAACCAGGAAATTCATGTGAACCAGACTTTCAGGTCCAAGCAGACACATAGAGGCTAATTTTGGAACATAACCATTACTAATTCTTCATTATCTTACTTGCAAGTTAAGTGGGAGTTAAAAGCTCCTACCTCCTCCTAAAGGATTTCAATATGGGGAATAAATGCAGATAAAACTGCAACATCATCTGAGGTAGTTAAACAAATAAACAGTAGTATGTTTTACAGTGAAAAGCAATCAAATCACCTCAGCCTTTTTGCATCCGGCTTACATATCAACAGTTAACTTGGAAATAACGGCTGTCAGCATGTGAATGAAGAACACATGCAGCATTCAGTTTTTATTACAGATTATTAATTACAAAAGTGCATTTGATAAATGTGAACCCATGGGCACAATATTCACTGCAGTGGATTTAGAGCTTCTACGCTAAGTCGCTGTTATTAATTTTGGATTTCTTAGTCAACATGTCAATAGCAGATTTTTAAAAGTCCTAATTTCACTTTGAGATTTCACAAGAAAACAAACAAACAAAGGAAACAGTTCAGGTGAGTATTCATACAGGGATAAGTCCATTCTGATAGACTATTTTGTCTGAATGAATGACTGACTCTTAATTCATAATCCCCTTAATTTATCAGATATCATCTCTGGTCCATTGTGTCATAATCCACACATCTGCCTAGGATTTCGATAAAATGTGATGGTCATTTGTAAATATTTTCTGACATTTTAGAGACAAAATGATTCAACTAATCAAACAAAAGAAAAAGATGCAGCCTAGTCGGAGATTACTGATCCCAAAAAAAGTTCAAATCAATGCAAGTTGGTTTTCAAACTGTAGAAAGTTAAGTAGAAACTATTAAGTAGTAGAGCTGATTTTCCTAATTGAAAATTAACCTTCAAACGTATTTCCTTTGTGTTTTTGTGCTGTTCTGCGTCCAGCCCTGTACTGACGTTTTAACTGCTGAGTTCTTCTCTATTAATCAGCAATACTGAGGGTTATCATCACTGAATCAACGTCTGCTTACCTCACATCTCGCTTTGCATCTATCTCTAATCCATATTTCCTAAGGACACCAGGGAGGGAAGAAATGATTATATGGCACTTATCAAGAGACACGCCTCAACACTTGAAACATGCTCATCTGTTAATCTATTGACCCGCCGAGCTTATTCTCTCACTCCCTTTCTTCATCTCTCAGCGGTTAATCATCAACACGCCGCCAGCCTGTGTGATCAATGCATCCAAGAACAAACAGCCGCTCACACACAAACACATTCCACCTTTGCTTTTACCTGCAGACACAGTCAACATCTCTTATGTCTTGTGGAGTGTTTGCCAAAATCACAGTTATTACAAACAGTTCCTCATTTAGAGGCTTTTGTGCAAATGTTTGTGTTTAGACCTCGAGATCCCTCCACACATCGAGTCCTGACTGAGGAAATCCATCATGGCTGTTTGCCCAGAGAATAAATAGAGGTGGATTTGTCATTTCGGTAAAGAAAAAAACAAAAAAAAAGCAATGGCTGATCTTTGTAACCAAGAGAAAAACTGTTAGAGGCTTTTGATGCTTATCTGCTGCAAAAGCCAGGCTATTCACAACTTAGCCCTGAACAAATGTTATGCAAGCAGCCCTTTCTCCACAAACCAAAAGCAAGGGTCAAGGAGTTGTTGACCTGTCTTGTAAAAATAAAAAAAGACTTTACCCACAAGGCGTGATGTTGGGAAACAGAGGAGCAAAGAGGGCAAGTAAAAAGGGAAATTTCCACTACGAGCAGACATCAAACGGACGTGGCTACATAGAGCCTAATTACCACAGCAAGGCGAATAACACAGGGTTACAAATTACCCAGTGTCACAGCAAGACAGATGGCTGCAACACACACAAAAACACAAGGGTTACCACTCCCAAATTATTACGTTTCCATACTTCTCTGCACTACACTTTCACTTCCCTGTTGCTCTAGATCTACAGACGTAATTACAATATTAACGCTTCCCTCATCAAAAACCAGAAGTCCTGCCGACAGAGAAACATGCTTCACCATAACTTGCTGTCACAGGAAACAGCCTGTACAAACTGCTGCAAGTCACTGATTTTGTGCTTTTGTTTTTCTTCTACATGCATATGTGTCGTCTTTTATCCTACTGTGTTCCCTCTTGAAATCTGGGGGAAACTTTTAGACCCAGCAGAATTAACAGTTAAGTTTCACTTTCAATGTACATGATGTTCTGCTGCTCCATCTGTACCCAGAGTACGCTTTCCGAGCATAAAATGACGATGATAATTATCTAAATAGAATTTTCCTCAATAATAATATAAAAAATGTTTAATAAATCCTCCATATAATTAAGCCACTCATACACCCTTTCGAGGAGGGCAGTAATGCACCTTAGACTCCAGTTATCATCCAGTTGACCACTAAAGCGCACAGAAAACCAATGCTGAACAACATTCAACATGCACATAAAAATATTTTCAGTATTATTGTTTTGACTACGGGTTACTGTGACTGAAATCGCTGCATAACTTTAGCTACAGTCGCTGTACAGTTTACTCATCTCATCTCTCACAATGCTAATGGTAAGTTAAAAAATGAACATGACTGACTGTGGATGTAAAACTGTAATACTGACCACAGTTGAAATTTTTGTTCAATCTTTTTATTCTGTTAACATTGTCGTTAAAGCACTTAAAAAATGTTTCAACCCCTGTGCAAAGACTTCGACGTGCTGTTGACCACACAATCTACCTTAGATTTGCAAAATGTTCTGCTGTTTAACAAATATTATGTTCTCACAATAGATAGTTTAAGAGACAACATATTATTCATATGATTTTTTCAACTTTTATCTAAGAAGCAAATATCAGCCCTTAAAAGAAATAATTACTTGACTTTACTGGTAGATAATTATCAATAGTGACCAATATGGTAAATTTTATCGTGATAACATTCGTGATAGCCATTCGCCCAGCAGTACATACATTTCAACAGCAGTCCTAATGAACAGTCCAGCTCAGGCAGTTGTTTTAATCGCTGCAAATGTGTGGGAAGCCCTGTGTCATGACCACAGTTGTAATTAAGCTTCCGACTCAGCCGAGGGGCAAGTCAAACATGAAGTTACGTGTTTTACAGGATCCAAGTAAAAACACATTAAAATCAGTGTCTGTCCTTTGATTCAGTATTTGCTGTTCACCTTATCTTTTACCTTATGACTCTTATCATAGCTGCTGAACAGCCGCAACACATAAAACAAACGGGGGTGGGGGGGACACAAGCAATGCTGGTCATAAGCCTCCAGACAGGCCATATCACCATGTGACCCTGTCTCACACGCACCATTACCCAGCACATTCATACAGCCTTGTAATAACAATAACCAGCCATCAAAGCCAGGGAGTGAGACAAAAAGGGAAGGCGTGACAATCCGCCGTCTGTTCGGGGATGGGAGGAAAAGGAGGAACGTATCAAGACTCCCAGCGTCATGGACATAATGAAACCAGCAGGACGTAGCAACAGAACAATGCCGCAGACTCCCACACACACGCATGCTGTACATCAGCAACAACCACTTTGCATTATCTCAGAGATGATTGGCTCAATCTGATGTTGCAATTTTGTGATTCCATCTAAATCATGATAACAGACTATCTTGGGCTGCAGTGCCACCTGACAGACACTACTGTCAATATTGCCAAATTGTTTAAGATTATCAATGTGATGTAAAGGTCTGTGACTGAATGGATCCACTAAAACATTTTGCACAGGACATCAGGTTTAATATGCAATTTCTATTTGTTTGGTATGTCTATTATGCCTCTATTAGTGCCTAATTACATCTTGGCAGACGCACATGTTATTTAGAAGTAGGGGATGTGTTCCACCCAGAAAGCTTTGGTAGTGTGTTATTGTTTTCAGTTAGCTCAATCATGCTAATCAGGTTAGCCCAGCTCAGATAGCTAGTACCATGTCTGAAGAAAAACAACAAGAGAAGTCTAAGTTGTACTGTACTGTTAAGTTAATTCAGTATAGTGTCTTAATCCTGTATGGGTTAAGCTCCAAAATAGAGCCCAAGCAACTTGTCTATTAATCGATTAATTGATCTACATACAAATTAACTGGCAGCAATTTTCAGTTAATTGATTTTTTAAAGCAGAAATGCCACATATTCAGTGGTTTCACTTTCTTCTGGTTTACTTAAAGTCTGTAAAGTTCTATAGCAGTTATAATGAATATCTTTCAGTTTTACACTGTTTGTCAGAAAAAACGAACAGCTTGAATCGGTCACCTTGAGCTTTACAAACCTGTCATCCATAATTAAATTCGCAGTTAGTTGCAGAATTACTCCTTAAAAAAAATTAAAGTTACATAATAATACCAAGTGATTGCATCACTTGTTTGCCCCTCTGGAAATCATCTGCGTCTTTCAAACTTTTACCACCAGTTTGTAACACAGGCTTTCTGTTATCATGTTTTTCGTCGTCTCCAAGCTCAAGATAACCATGACGATGTCATCAGGTTTATTTTTTCAGATTTCCAGAGCCACATAACACATAATACCACTATTCTTACAGGCTGAGAAGTACTCCTCGTGATCTTAATTTGTAAAGTCCCTTTAAAAGCATAACATATTTAGATCTCATATTTGGGATCATTATGATTACTCTGTTAATTATTAAAAAGTGAACTGAAAACAAGACTGGCGGCACTGTCCAACCCAGGTCAACTGACATTACTGCACCTTGCTGGTAATAATACCATCTAACATGCCAACTCAGTTGCGATGGAGACAGATGACTGTGATAACTACCGTCCAGAACTAAGTCTTTATCCGCAGAGCACTTCAGCAACTTGTGATAGCAGATTTAAACTTGGAAAAAACAACAACCAACACCACAACTTTTTATTGCAGAAAACGCAGGACTCAAACATGCTCTAATGTTGCTCTGTTGAAAAGGTTTCATTGTGTGCATATAATTTTGTGATGCAATCGGAGCAATACTGATATGCGGCATTGCAGGCTTCATAAAATGTCATAAATATTAGCCTCTCACTCTCTTGTGATTGGATCCAAATTCATGCCATTGTACAATGCCTAATAAAACCTAAGAATAAAACACTACCTTTGATCACAAGGCAGTCCATTTATTATTGAATGACACCATGTTACAGAAACATACACACACCTGTGTGCAGATAAAAGTGTATTTATGCTAACATAAAAGCACCACTAAAGCTGATACTGGTTAAGGTATTGTTTGCCAAATTTCATCAAAATACTGAATTTCAGTGTTTTGGTAGATTTTCTTCAACATTTATGTTATTTTTCATTATCATCATCAAAAGGTAACCTATGGTTGATTGATAAATGATCTACAAGGAACTGTGATTGGCAGGGATCTTCATCAAACGGTGAGTGATTTAGGGTTTGAACGGCACCTTTAAACTCATGCCAGGCCTCTTCAGAGCATTTCATTGGGACTTAAATTCAATGCTGAATGCCAACACTCAGAGTTTTCCGCACATGCGTTTATTGTTGCAGCCTGCAACAATCAAAACATCTGCCTGTCGCTACAAACTGTTTTTATATTTTTGGAGCTGGGCCATTTATTAGGAGCGCTATAGGAATATGCCATTCGGTTATGCATTGCACCACACTCTCAGCACACAGGGCGACTCTGGGCACAAACGGAGCAGAAGAAAAGCAGACGCAGTGAAAGTGAAACATAAGCACTTTTTGTGCTGGGTCTAAAGCTTGCTTTCACTCACAAACAGCTACTCCTCTAATCTACTGATTTGTTCAGCTCTGATTAAATTCACTGAGTAATTATCCACCCCTAAAATCAAACTCCACAAACTGTTGCTGAGGGAAAAAAAAGAAAATGTTGCAACTGTGCTACATTCATGGACCCGCAAAAAAAAAGAATTTAGAGAAGGGACAAAAAACAAAAACGGCAAGAGGAAACACTGCCAACACTGATATTGTGCTGTTGTTTACTGAAATGATGGACTCTTTAAGCGCCTTGTTTCAATGCCAAAAATTAAAAATTTCAACATTTTGTTATTCTGGAAAAAGCCTCTCACAAAGATGACTGCAGAACAGTGAAATCTGGGAGAATTACGTAAAAACATTTGAGGATAAAGGAAAGCAAATGTACAACATTATGTAATTTTGCATGAATACTCCAACAACACTGTGTCCAGCATATCCCACACAAATCATCTTCATACAAATCCAAACTGATGCATCAGTCTGATGTTAACAGACAATATGTTGAGGCTGGTTTTATTTTGCAACTATAAGTGCTCCTTACTCCTGGCCCCGCCAACATTTCTACAGCCAGCCTTTCAGCCTCTCTCACAGCCAAACTACACTGGCCTCTTTGAGCATCCACTGCCCACAACAAACCCACACAACCACCATGACTGCCAATATCACACAAAGACACCATGTTACTACAACCCACGGCAAGGAGATGGGGGGCAGAGAGAGGTCTCATTTATGTTATTCTCACACTGTAGCTATTTTTATTTGATTCTATTTAGATGCTTCTACAATCTTGTTCGTGTAACAACTGTCCAAGCGCAGCAGGTTGAGCTCAGATTAACAGAAAAGGTGGTGTGGATGGATTTCTTTTGTTTTGCACAGAGAGAGCTGCTTGCATGTTCCTTTCAGAGAGCCGCAGAGCCGAGCACGAGACCCCGCTAGGGTGACAGAGCGTCCAGCGCTGAATCAGCGGGTCGCATGTTGTGTAATCTCTCACACAAACACACACACACACAGATTAACAGCACTCAGAGAGGGCGGACAAAGAAACTTTTTCAAGAGAAGGAAACAGAGGCCCAAAGAAGTCTTACAGTTGTGGCTCTTTTAATTTAAAGCCTCGCTGCCACTGAATGGGTCCAGTTGGCCTATAAAACTTGTCTCTTCAAATAGCAGATTGTTTAGGCTTGACAGAAGTTTGACAGGAAAGTTCAACCTACACACACAGTACTCTCAGTATACCTTTAACCATAATGTGGGGCACAATGTAAACCTGTTCTCCTCAATGCTGGATCTGAGAACCCCACCGGGAACATTGGGAGGTGCAAAGCGATGATTGTGTAAATGCTCTAAATTATAGTTAACTGCACCTGTTAAAGAATGTATGAGAATGCTTGTTTCTCCCTTTACCACTGTTACCTTCCACGTTACACTATTCATTGCTAAATATTAATTTATAACAGCCCTCACAGAAAGGCCAAGGACAAAATAGGAGCTGTCCATGGGCTCTGATCTGTGTATGAAGGCCTGTGACATGCAAATGTGAGCCCCATGCTGTATGAAACAGATCGAATATCAAACCCCTCACTCAACTGACACACCCTCTAAACCTTGTGCAGACCACCTACTGCATGCATCCCAACAACCGCCTGCCTGTTACGTAAGACAGAAGAAGAAATCACCTGAGGTAATGGTTAAGAGGCATACAGTAACTTATAAAGTCTACGATCAAATTCAGTGCCCTGAAGAAAGGTTAGCAGACATTGCATGGGACACGTGCACAGATGCATCTCATCTTGCAACACAATATGCGTGTACACAGCACAGCAGAACAACAATGAATCGATCTATTGTTGGTTGGCGGTGACTGATATCAATGCAGCCTACACATACTGAGCTCCAAAGTAACTTCACTGACTGTTGTACTGTTTATGTGAAGATGACTTCATGCTCTTGCATGTAGTAGGTGTTTCATTTATGATGGCAGACAGATCCAAACATTTGCCAAATCGAGGTTTTTGAATGTGCAAATCATTAAGAAAAATTCCATTTAAAAATCTCTCAAAAGAGAGCTACTTTGTTTATGGCAAATATGCACATCTTATAAAACATGCCCCTAGTCCTTTTACAAATCACTAAGAGCCCATTGTGAATTCGGCTAATCTGTTAAGGACCAAGCTGCACTTCATGTCCTAAAATTTCAACTTTTAATTCCTTCACACTACTCGATACCGCCCACCATGGTGCTTTTTGGTTGGCACAAGATGGTGTGTGAAAACAGGCAAAATTGCTGGGAAAGGTGACACAAATGAAGGTTTTGTGAAAACGTTTTAATGCCGAATTTATCGGCACATTGTTGAATTTCAAAACGAGCATAAAGTCACTTTCTAACACGCGTTTACGACAATATACACGGCTTTCTTGAAACGCGTGGGATTTTGGCAATGAAGCTTGGCCAAAATCTTGCCATACATGAGACAACTACCTGTAGCTGTACAGGGAAATCCAGATGTTATGCTAATAAAGCCCTTTAACGCTGCAAAGCTAGCGGCTAAAGACACTCAACGTGACATGTTGGACAACTTAGAAACGTGTCCTTACTTGTGTCACAACACACAAGTACACACAAGAGCAAATGGAGACGCAAACTACACACAGGGACTTCCGACACCGCAAACCTCAGTCACTTTCACGTGAGCGACAGGAGGTCGAACTTCGTTTGAAATTTGACAATTTATAGTTGACGCTTGGATTTTTGGCAAAACACACACTCAAGTCTGATTTTCCCGAATCACGGAGACACGGTGTTTCATTCGGCACACACAAGTTACACCAACATGCATTAATTGCGATTAAATTACAACTTTTTGACCACATTTCAAACTGCTCGCTGTCTTGTAGCTAGTGTCAGATGTGTTAGCCAGCAGGGTTAAATTGAAAGATTTGTCAGTGGGATCTGGCTTCCCTTTGACCATGCAAAGAGGGACTGTACATACTGGGTGACCAGTGGACAAAGTTCATATTGGTAACAAGTTAAACTTACCAGCGTTTGTTCATACTGCAGCGCCCGCTGGTCTGACCCGTCCCCTGCCATGGCTCTGCTGTCTCTGCCCGGCGACTTGATGAAGAGTTTTCGGCTTGCAAGTGAGAGTAAACCGACAGCGATGTCTCTCTGTGAGACCGCTGATTAAAGCATTGGAGTGACTTTAGTTTCTGTATGGGAGTTCACAAAAGAAACTCCAACTACAGCGTGCGTCCCGGTTACAGTAGGTTCCTTCATTTTATAGCCTCAAGTCCCCAGCAAGATACACACTGTGAGGCGGGACTTAGTTGGTTTGATGTGGAATCGACCCTCCCATCTGGGACAAGTGTCAGTCAAAACTGAAGGAATTACGCTCTCCGAGTTACAGCTTTTTTTTACATGCAAAGATGTGTCTCACTGTGTTGCATTGATTTTGAATGTTTAGACAAAAGGTTAAAATGAGGCAAAAATAACTATCAGAAGGAAATGTGTGGTGAGTTAGGCTACCTGAGTCCAGGTGGACCTTTCCTCCACACAACCATGAATGTTGATGATTAACTTTTATAGCCTTTTTCATTAGAGCAAACAATTTAATGGTTGATTGTATGTTGGCATTCTTTGTTGTGACTCTTTGGTTTTTTTATTCGAACATCACTTTCATAAATTTATTATATTCAAAAAAACATGAATAACTCTTTAGTTAAATTCTGCTGAGCTGGCCTATGCCTCCCCAGGTAGCCAAAATGACCTGGCCGAGAATCAGCCTGAACTCGGCACGCCAGAAGAAATGAGTCAGGCCACATCTGGTCACCCAACTCGGCTGACACCTGGCATGAATGACACCCCAGAATCGGGCCAAATAAACCAGCCCGATTCCAGCCACCAACACTGCCATCAATGACCCATTATCAAAAATGACCTGGCCCAAAATAGGCCCAAACTCAGCATGCCGGAGGAAATGAATCAGGCCGCATCCAGTTACCGGACTCGACTTAGCATTAATGATGCCCCAGAATTGGGCCAAATGAACCTGCTCGCTTCCAGCTGCCAACACGGCCATCAGATCTTCTGAGCCGTAAAACCTAAACCAGTTAAACAAGACAATAAAACTTAATCAATATTCCCACAAGATTCAACACAAATTTTCTTTTTAATTTAACCCAGAGTTTACAAAACGTTAATTGTAGACAAAACATTATTTGGTTGCTATAATAAAGTTGCAAGTGATGATTATAATGTTAAATGGCTAATACATACTGTTTAGGACTTCTATAAATATTACATCTTTAATACTGCCACCCAAACAATGTTTAGAGATGGTTTGCAAACCAGTCATCGGCCAATAAACAAATCGTTACAAATATTTTATTGTGTTTTGCTAGTACTCCTTTTCCACCAACATGTTCCAGCACATAATTTCGAACCATTCAGAGCATTTCTATCAAACATGAACTGACTCAAAAATTGCAGGTTTGTCTTAAGTTGAAGTGCAAACCTTGATGACATAAGTGGGCCTGTTATATTCTGATGGTTTATGCTTATTTTGAGGGTAAAACAAATAACTGTAATAACAACACAAAAGTTTGCAGGTATTAAATGTGTTTACTTCTGTTGTGCGTAGTGCAACGCCCTCCGTTGATGATAGATCCTTGATTACAATGGTTTTGTGCAAAACTGGTGGAAATGCAGGCTGGTTCACTAGATTGCAACAAGGCTCCAAGAATCCTGAACAGAACCGATGCAGGAACCAGGGCTAATTTGGCTGAAAAGGGATCTAAGTGTTATAATACACCATTTTAGGTCCGCTGTGTAAGATTTAGGGGGATTTAGTGGCGTCTAGTGAGTTTGCAGATTGCAGCTGGATGAAAACTCTCCCACTTAGAATTTTGTCAGTGTTTATTGTTCAGGGGGTTTTACTTAGCCTAATTATCTGCAGCAGTATCTTCTTCTCATTAAACACATAGAACAGGTGATTAAAACCAATAAACACTGAATAAAACAGTTTCATGTTAAAAATCAGTGTTTTCCATCACTGCTCATAGCAGCAGGACTGCCACGTACTGACTGATGCAAAAACACAAGCGAAGGAATGGTGCTGTGTGGAGCCAGTGTTTGGTTTGTCTGTTCTGGGCTATTTATAAAACATGGCAGTGCAACATGGTGATCTTTGTAGATGAAGACCTGCTCCCTATGCTAAGGTAACGAAAACACAAAAGTATGTATTTCAGGTGATTCTAAACTGAAGAAATCATACTTATTACATTATATTCTATTTCTGCCAATATACCCCCCAAAATCCAACAAACTGGACCCTTAACTAAAGTTTATTAACAATTAACTTATCACTTATGGCTATAAATGTTAACATTTTTTGTCCTTAAGAGACATTGCGTCGATAATTTGTGCTTGTACAAATAATGGTCTCCTATCTTCCAGGCTACATTAGTCATTAACAGCAGTGAAAGTTGTAGGTGGGAGATAAAGAGTGTAATTTGTAAGCCCACATCCCACTTTGGGGAATGCTGAGGTAAGTTACAAAGTACAGAGTTGCAAGATAGGGTCAGTCCAGATTAAGATATCTTGACAACCCACAGATATAGTGCCAACAGAAGATCAAACTTTTCACCTATGCACTGAAATATCTTAACATCTACTGGACTGATTGGCACCAAATGACGAACTGTTCCTGAGAATGGATCCTAATGACTTTGGTGATTGCCTGACGTTTTACTTCTGGTGGCACAAGCTTCAGTTTAAAGTGAAATGTCTAAACAACTATTGGATGGATTGTCATGTTCTCCTCCCCGTCAGGATGAATTACAACAACTTTGGCACCATCATCAGGTCAAACTGCTGCTAACATGACTGTAGAAAGTTTATACCTTGAAGAAAAAGTAAAAAAAAATAACTATATTGTCCTGATGTGAATCCACAGTGGACTACTTGGCTTGCACTCCTCTGTGTGACCGGGCCTTTCAAATTTTTAGACGATCAGACGTTGCAGTTTTCAAGATAGTAACAGCTGGTCACAGGCAGAGGATGACGTCAAGCACATGCTTGATTTAATTAGTCTTGAGAAACTTGATACTGAGAAACTAAAGTGTTTGATGTTCTTTGCAATGAGGTGAAACAAATACAGGGAACCTATACATAGCTGTCAGCAGGGAGTTCAACCTGAAGTGGAACTCTACAAAAACACACACTTGAGCTCACAAAGACGTTTTCCACTTCAACAGAATATGTGAGTGTTGGATAGAGTAGGTTAATCATTAGAACAGCTCTGCTTTGTGTGAATCTCGTTTGAAAGTGGCAGCCTTTGTAGTTTAACCCCTCGTCTTGTGGAATTGCTCTCCTTGAGGTTAAATGAGGGCTCATTCTCTTTCAACTCATGATAGCTCTGCTTCCTCACAATGGAAAATGACTGGAGGTGCATGACAAGCAGAAGCAGTGATGATCAACACATCGAGTTTACACCAGTTATTCAGATCTATGTTATGATGGAAGCAGGCTAAAAGAAATACCCTGTCTCGCCACATCCTCCAGCGTTATCGGGGTATCCGGGGGAATTACCAGGCCAGATGGGATTGAAAATCCCTTCAGTTGCCGCTTTTGTTTCTTGCTATAGAGCTGCAACGAAGTACCGCCCCTGCATTTTTACACAAAACCAAAAGATGGAGGCGTCATTCCGCTCCAGTGTTTGATTATACACTGCATCGCAGCATCCTTCGATCAAACGCACATGACGGGCGTGATGTTTAACACCTGTAGAATGACATATAATACATGTGTCGGCAGCGCTTTTTAAACACTGTCAAAGGCTTAACATGTATTTGCAGACATTTACAGCGGCTGCTTTTTAAATCTCCCGGCGTAGGTTGCATGAATAAACTCGTCGCCAAAAATTCAATCCTGTGCAACCCATGGTCACGGCTCTCTGGCTTTACTTTTTACACAGACCTCGTTACAGTGCTGTTACTACCTGCAGTCGTGTCTCAGAGGCGAGACCACAGTGACATTATATACAGAACAGCACGGCGGCATAATGGCGTGATATTCCCGGACAGGTTGTGTAAATGCAGCTGGTGTGTTCTGGCTCAGCGTTAGTGCCTCTTCCTATTTAAGCACGGCAAGAAAACATCCACAAAAAAGGTGAAAAGGAGCTATACTGATCAGATGCTCAAGCCCTTTTAATCCTTTGACATCGGAGCAAATTGGGCTTGATTTCTTTCAAAAACGTGGGAAGAGGGTGACCAACAACCTAACAAGAAATTTAGGCAGAAAAACCCCCCCAAAACAAACAAAAAACAGGAAAATGTACTCAAGAAAGTGACATATATATACACACATATATAAATGTGTGTGTGTGTGTGTGTGTGTGTTTCTTTTTTAAATATATAATTAACAGAATTAAAAATATAGACTTCCTCAGGTAACACAGACTTGCAGAAGCTCTGACTTTTGGTTTATAACTAATCACTGTCTGAAGGCTGTTTCACAAAGATGTAATCCCTTCAAGTGTTTGAGGTATTAGGTGGTGTGGTGAGAGAAGAATTAATTAGTGATTTTTTTATCGGGGGGGTCAACATCCAACATGACTGTGACTAAGACAACTCAAAACATGAGAGATGGAAAAATGTTGTTTAGACAGGAGTTGTAAATACCAGCTTCAAGTACTGAAGCCTTGAGACTTACAGACATAAACCTGTTTTTCTTTGCCTCAGCTCTCTTATTCTCTTCTTGAATGCATATAAAACAGTGTTTGTCACATCCATATTACGGCTAATGCAATCCATCAGCAGCCCTAATACAAAAGCTAATGGCTTTTGTTTGACTGTGTGACAGCTTGTTTGCTTGAAGCCTCAGAGTGTGACAGACACCAGGGGTAAACACACCTACAGAATGGCAAATTAGGCAGCTGACAACAAAGCAAAGGGATGGATTGATGATAATTTCTCTTTAATAAGCTGTTTTTGTTTGTCTTTACACAGGATTTATGTCATGCCTGTGTGTTTTTCAATAGTACGCAGAGCCATGTACACAAAGGAAAGTTACCATAACATCATACAGGACGTTCAATGTTCCAGAGTCAATAAACTATTATCTAATTCAAACAGTGAGTCAGTTACAGAGTGTGCTGCACAATAGAATTGGCACATTCCTAAAATGGTAATTGGAGAATGGAGGTCAACAAGAGGGAGAGGCCGGAGCAGTGACGCTGTTAAAAACCGTTCAGCTCCGCGCTGTGTGACAGAGACTCAGGTGGGCCGGCACCTGTTCAGCCGTGACCGTCCCGCTCTGGGCCAGATTAGTCCTTTTCACATGGTCTGTGTTGACAAGACGGATCAGTGTGACTGGATGAAAAGCCCACCACAGTTCACTATTTCTAATCCTCTTTGGATTTCTGTGGAAGACCCATCTGACATCCTCCAGCAGCTCTGTCTGCGCTCCGGTCATCAGGGACACAGTCAGGATTTTGTATTCTTTTTTTTTTTTCATCCTGCTGGCTTTCAGTGATGGAAAGTGACTGAGCATATATTCAAGCTAGTTAGTTGTTATTTTGCACATTTTCTCCTTTGATTTAAACTATTTTCCCCCTTTTTCCACTATGAAGTTCTGCCAAATGGTTGAGATGTCCATTAACAGTGAAAGTGCACTTTCAGCAATCTGCGTTTTATTTACTCATCTCTTTTTATAGACATAGAAAATGTGTAAATCAAAACAACTTTAGAAAAATTCGATTTAGAGGCATTGTCAGAAGCTACGTATGATATTCATAAGTACGTTTTATCAGTGTAGCATCACCTGAAAATATGAATGTTTTTGTTACCTTAGAATGAACCTGTTTATCTATGAAGTGGGTCCTCTCACTGAGTCCACCATGTTGTTTCTACAGTACCCCAAAAGGGACAAATCAAACACTGGCTCCAGCATTAGCATTCACACACTTAATTTCCCAATATTGTCAATGAAGAAAATCTAAAACAGATTTCTGACAAGTCATGCTGATATAATGCTTTAGAAAATAAACAAAGGCATTAGGTTTATGATACTGTTTCATAATCAGAAAACACTGCAGGTCTATTTCATTGCAGCATTCAGCTTTTGTAAATCATTACCACCTCCTCCATTAAATGTAATTTTTTGCATCACAAAGCATGTTCTCAAAAATGATTACAAAGTTGTCACAATCGTGGAGAGGTTTTCATTTACATTATTATGTTTAGTAAGTTATCTGGGACCAACTATACTTCAACTACTGGCTCATCTGGTTTTGTTAAGTACAATTAATTAGACAATTAAGCGTCTAAACTCAAAGTAAGACCATGAAGGATGAATTTTACAAAATGTGTCACAAGGTCATAAAACATCTATTGTTCAATGCAAAAAAAAATCTGTTTCGTTTTTTTAAGTCCTGATTTTAAGTCGTTGTTTTGTTTTGTTTTTTTAAACTGCCCTGCCAGTGCCTAATGAACATTTCAACCTGTTTTCAATGCAAATAAACTGTTTTGTGTGCTGACAGTTTTCTTTGTCGCTTGTAGGACTTTTTTTTTTTGTTTTTTTGAAGGATTCAAGCCAAGACTCAAAGAATCATATTATAGTCAAACATGTCTTTGTAGGATTGGAGATTTGAACACAATAAAATGCCACTTACACATTAGTACATCTGTTCTAATAATCATGTAATATATTCATTGAAGAACTTTTTTTCTGATAATATTCCTATACTTTTATTAAAGTAGGAAATATAAGGGTTAATATGCAAAATATGCATTGTACAAATGCTTCAACTTATTGCAGAAGTTTTCATAGAATGCGGTGTCGCTGCTTCAACTTACAGGTCTTTTTCCACCTCTGCTGGATTTACTTTTCTTACATCCAGGTAAAGTATCACTTAAAATATCCAAAATCAGAGAGAAACAAAACATAATAAAAGAGACCGTCCAGGTTTATTACCAAATATCTCAAATGCTTCTCAACATGTCCTGCCTCCTGCCACAGCTGGTTTCCTTTAATCATTACCTTGGTCTTTTCCTGCCAGTAACTATGTAGTTTTAGTTGCTTAAACTCAACCAAACCTTAAACATACAGTAGAGAACTTTAACAGCAGCTATTCATAGTAACACAGTCACATTCAAAAACTGCAATGTACAATCTCATCCTATTACTGTCACTCATGGTGTGGGGACTATATGTGCTGCACTGTATGTGCTGGATGTTACATAGGATACCTTGCTCTATAATGGCGGTCAGAAAGTATGCAGAGAAATACTCATTTCCAGCCAAATTGGCCTTCTCGCGCACATAAACTTTAAAGAACCTCTCCAACATTTAGGCCATCACCAACCTATTGTTAATTCAACATCCAGTTTACGTAACAGAAAAGAGCAAAAAGAGCAAAGAAAAGAAACAGAAGAATTTATCAGTTTAACAGAAATATTTTGAGCCGATTTCCCACTGCACAAAAAAGCCCAAACAACCATTAACATCTCTGAATGCACTAATTAAACTCTCTTTAACAGCAAAACGCAATGATCACAAGATACTGTCCATCTCCGCCCAAGCAGTGGTAAAATATTGTTCCAAAATAATCTGCAGTGAGTTTGAAAGAGAGACCGAAGAAGTATAAAAGGAAGTAACCACAGTTTCATTTTCACTGACCTCTATGTTGCAGTAAAATAAACAGAAAGGCAATCTTGTCAGAGCTGTTCTAGTCTACTGGCAATCGGAAAAGAGTGTTCAGCCTATTTTTAGTGAGTTTTTTCATGTTCAAAGAAAAAAAGTTGCAGCAGCTGTAGTTTTGGTGTAAAATTGGTATTTGTAGCCTTTTCTGGAACGTTAGAGCCCTGACACACCAAGCCAACAACCAGTCATTGGTCAGCGTTGGGCTGTCACGGAGCATCTGTGGCCCTAGTTTTGGATGTGTGATCTGCACCGCTGGTGCTAGTCAGCCTTTGACAGCTTTGTTTCTACTGATTCAGTATGTTGATCAGCGTCAGGGCCTTTAGGCCTCCCTCCAAATGCTCAGTTATCACCATGTGACCGAATGTAGCCCATTAATCAAAGGCAGTCATTTATATAAAACATTTTATATAAAAAGACTGAAGTCACCTGAGGACACTTCTTCTTTGAGGGCTCGCATGAAATGTGGTTGAAAGCTGAAATATTTTTATCAAGCTCTAATAGCCAAAACTCAACTGAGTGAACTTTATCAGTGGTGCTTTGCATAAACACAAGATGGTTATCTATTTTGTTTACCGCTGATTTTGTTTAACCCTAACCCATCAACATGCAGACAATTGAGCCTATTTCACCTTGTGCTCACCCCAAATGTGTGATTTTACCAAAGGAGAAGTTTTTCAAGACATGCCCCTGTCTTTAGTCTAGTAAAGGGAAAAGCAAACGTCCCAGGGTGGTAGAAAACATAATGATTCCCCATACAGTTTCTTCAATGCAGAAGGCAGCACAGTCTGACAATGTTTTTACAGACGTAAATGCAATGGTTAAAATCCCAGTATTTCAGCTTGTCATTTTCAGCATGCTCCGAAATGGTTTTTAAAATCACACGTACCAGAGCTGTCAAAGTTCAGCTTTTCATTTCACTAGGACAAATGAAGCTAATCATAACATTGCACTTTCCAGGAATTATATTATTATTATTATATTTCTTTCTTTCACTGTCACACAAGTTGGCACACTGTCATAACAGATTATAATTGCCCCAGAGGAAGATGGACATAACCCACGATGGCCTTTATGAGCACAACAGGCATGTCAAGCGTTGGATTTCTCGACATGTCTAAGAATTGTCCAGAGAGTTGTAGAAAACCAAAAATACAAGAACAAAAGTGTAAGGTATGGATCAAATACTGTGTCTGTCCACTCTGAAGCAGTTTAGAGTATTAAGGCACCAAGCACTCTCCTTTAGAAATGCTTGTTGGATGGTTGAACAGCTCCGGAACATTTGCACAGATTAAATTCACCCCCTAAAGCAGATCTGCTGATCGCAATTCCATCGGATTTGATTGATTTTGCTGAAAAACGTCACCATTTCTATCCTGGCGTGTCCAAGCTTTCAAACATCTCAATCAAGCTCTGTTCTTTCATGCTCGACACAACTGTTTCTGTCACCGATCCACCAAGTGCAACACTCTGAAAACCTTTTCTTTTGCAATGTTAATGGTGAAACAGTGAGCAATAAAACTAATCAAATCTGTCTTTTTTGTCAAGGTAGCTGAGGCCTGCTCCACACACACACTCACACACACAAGCACACATGCAAGCTTTTTTGAAAAACAAATCTTTCTCCTGCATTTTCAAAAACATCCACATTAGCAAAAAAATTGTCTTCCAAATAAAAACACAATTGAAGCACTGTGAAGGGCATGTCAAACCAACAGGTGGAAATTAACCGTAACCCTAACGCCACACAAAAAAGAAGAAGAAAAAGAAGGGAAAAAAACTACTACCTGAAGGGCAACTGGAGTAGTAACCTCCATGGCGCTTTCTGGTTTTTCCATTCCTCAGTGTAGAGCAAGAATAACTGTACACTTCTGTAAAAAAAAAGTCTTGTCAGCAAGGTTAGAGCAAACACTAATTTGGTAATGTCTGCCATTGCTCAAAAAGTCGCCTCGTTCGTGACAGCTCACAAAGAAGATATCAGCGCACGCTCTGACATCACAAACTGAAATCTCAGTTTTCTCTGTCGCCACATTGACACTGAAAAATCTCTACCCTGGATAGAGTTTTACAAAAGGTTTGTTTTCAGTGATTGAAAGCAGTTTATGTGTGGACAAATGGCCAAACACTTAAAAAACACCTGCTTTGTTATAAAAAAAAAAACCCTGTTTACCTGTGGACAAGGCCTAAGGTTGACACCCACGAATGCCACATGGATCATCATCATGTAGCATTAGCCTCAATCTTTTAGTACAACATCACAGCCATCAAGTGAATTTAGGGCTGCTAAATGATTCATTTCTAAAATTGCATATAATCGCTGAGTTTTATTTAGTTAAATGCTATTTATTGCATTTTTTAATCACACGTTTTCAGTTCCATTATTTTGTATTACAAAACAGTTAGGAAGTCTGTATTAACTAAGTGAAGCAGTTCTTACCAAATTGTCTAGATCAGGAATCATTTAACAGCAAACAATTGCATGGAACGAGCATAAAGTGGGCATGACTGTAAAGGGGAGACTCGTGGGTACCTATAGACCCCATTTTTAATCAGTTATTTGGAGGTCAGAGGTCAAAGGACCCCTGTGAAATTATCACCAAAATTTAGCCTAACTTTGGAGCGTTTCATATGATACCAGTATCATCACTCTGGCTTTAAAACTCAACCCAGTACAGCCTCTAAAAAGCAGTAATGTTGGCCAGTGATTGATGCAGTTCTGAAAAATTGATGCATTAGCTACGGACCTTAATCGTATCACCATTGACGCATTAATACTCAGAAGGCCTAATGAGTATTTATCTTTTCATATCTTTTAAGAGGAAACCAAGTCAGCTGAAAACATCAGGTGGAGCAACACGTTCTCACTCTGAACTCGTCACATGGTGTCTGTCAGGACCTTCTGCATCAACCTATGGTATTTTAAGTATCCTTCTGCATCAGCTGTTTACGCTCCAGGACGTCGGTACAGTGATGTCAACAAATGCACAGGGTGAGATGAAGAAGCATGCTCCTTAACGGCATAGACTGTCACGATGGTTGGGATTAGGTAACAGACAGTTTCCCTTGTTAGGCTGGTTATGTACTACAAATCCAAAAGTCTCGGAGGAAAATAGAGAATTTAACAGTGTGTAAAAAGATTCGTTTGCTTTAACTGCCAACTCTATTAAGTTAAAGTACCAACTACTCATGAATAAGCCCACTGTAGGGTAGCCACATTGTTGTAAAACATATTATATAAGTTCTTATTTAGACAAATAATGTTGATAGACTTATTTAGACTTAATTGGCAGTGTGAGGCTCAAATTTGTTTTGCTGCCCCAGACATTTTTAAAAATTATTTTTGGTCAAAAATGGCTTTTTTGATTGTAAATGCTGCCGACTCGTTTAGGTTAAGAGCCACATGGTAAGATGTAGACCCCACACACACACACACACACACACACACACAGACACACATCCACACACACACATCCACATGGGATTCCCGAAACTCCCGCATGAAAGTGTTGTTTGTGGGACTGGTCCACGTCCCCACCCCTCCCCCCTTCAAGGGCACTCACGCTCCTTACATTACGTGGTTACTGGCAGCATTATTACCTGACGCCTGGCAAAATAAATGGTCACCAATTAGAAATAAAAAAGCTGCTTTTGTTTACTTTGTCTGAAATCAGGGTTGTTCCAAATATAACTTAGCATTTCAAGGAGTAAGTCTGTCACTGTTATCACTGTAAACTGCATGTGTGCCATGCAAAAACAGAAAACCTCACAGGAATAGCAACAATAATTAACGGGCCAGGCCTTTTTTAATGGGTAATTAAGGGGCGCTCGTTTTGACCATCCCAATTAAGAAATGGAGACCCCACACGACACAGAAATTATTATTTTAAATATAAGGAAAAAAAACCTTGAACCTCTTTTCATTACGGGGGATAGAAAACAAGCATCTATTTCCATGTATATAAAAACATGTTTACTATGAGCTACATCTTTTTTCCAATTCTATAAGTTCATCAACCCCTGAAGAGGTCAGACTTTTTACTGGCTGTTATTATCCCTTCAGGCTTTGTTCCAGTCTCCCTCTCAAGTAAATCATGTGTGGTTAACCAATGAAAAAGCTTTTCTTTTAACTCTAATCACGTGTCTTACAGCTGGGAGTGCTGCTTTTAGCCAGTTTTATTTATATCATTAGAATCCATGAGGTCTTATTTTCATATTTGTCCTGCTCATGTGTTATCTCTCTCAACACACCTACAAACACAAACACACACTCTCTTCTTTAACCAGTGATAACATTATCCTTCTTTACTGCTTTTCTCAGTCCCCTTTTGACCTTTTTTGGCTTTAAATGGTCTTGATCTGTCCTCCACCACTTAATATGCTTATTCCTGGTTTGTGTGAGATTGTATGTATACTCTATGTGTTTCGATGTAAAGCTATTCTCTGATGAAGCATATCATGTTGTTTGTTTCAGCCACGACACTGTCATTTTCTGTCTGTTTTAATATGTATGTCTGCAGTAAAATCAAATGTAACATCTCTAATGCTTCCTCCCCTTTGCACCATGTGGAGATCTCACAATCACCCTGCAGCTATTTGTGGTTGTTGTGCATCAAACTTCACAAAGCAGCTCAAAATTCTTTCAGGTCAATGTAACACAAGTTAATGATGGTCTGTGACTGTAACAATCAGGCCCTGCGGCTGCTCCTCTTGTGCAACACTGACCCCCTTTGTTGGAGATACTATACACAGATACCACAAATACAGAAGGTGCACACACACACACACACACACACACACACACACACACACCCTGTAACCTGACAGATATTATGTATCCTGTAAGATATTATGTGAACCGTCAAATCATCAAACCATCGAACTGTTGATTGAACCTCAACGTGGAAACTTGGGAGCTGTAACTTTTTTTGAACAGCCAATTAGATCTGGCGTGTGTTTAGGAAGTCCACATTATTCTGTTGCTATCATACTGACATACATTTCTAATCGCACATGCCAGTTGGACAGAAACCTCTCAGTTCATGTTTGATTTACAAGGGGCATTATCAAGGGCCGTAGACCAAAATGCCGCTGGCTGCAACGGAATAGACCTACAACCAATTAGACATGTGATGTAGAATTGAGCAATAGGAAAATATAAACACATCACAGCATGAGGAGACAAGTTGTGATTATGTAGTATCAATTGGTCTTTGACCCTAACCCTAACCTAAACCCTAACCCACTTTCATGGTTTCACATCAGCTGCAGCCATCTTGGCTGTTTTTCTACAACAAAAGCATGCTCGCTGTAGTAGCCAAAAATTGTCATTATGTATTTTGCAGAAAGAGCAAAGGCTCCACAAGTTGTCAGTCATCATCTCAAACACGCTCCATATTTGATAAACGGTTATGATTGGATCCCGCCTGAAAATCTGTCTCAACTGAAAGGGGACCAGATGCATCTGACTGAGCAAATATAACATGCACACTTGCACATTTGTTTAGTTTCAAGGTTAATAAGTCTCCTAACAAGTACGCATTGAATGTTGCTTGCTACAGAGTACCCAAAGCTGGGGTGTTTCACCAAGGCAAAATTAAACCCTACTATGAATGAAAATTATTTCCTGACATGTCAGAATTTTGTATGTATGGTTGTAAAAAAATCTGTTGTGTGGATGCAAAAGAAGAATGCATGAGTAGAATATTAGCAGAGGATTATTTAAAAAACATTTTACTTGAAACAAGGTCAGCAATAGCTGAGCAGTTATTGAGGGAAAAAGGGAGCATGAAAACAAACAAAGAACAGCAACAGACTTACAGAATTAGAAAACAGACAAAACAAGGCCTAGGACTGTGTCTGAAATCACTCCCTATTTACCAAATAGATTACTACGTTTACAGTTTACTATTTTATTTGGGCGTCTGAGTTATAAGTGTGCAAAACATTATAAATACAAAAATTTTACTCATGGAATATTTCACCTGTCACATGCTGGCATGCACTGTTTTCACATTTTGATGTCATTGTAGGAAGTGCACAGGTGTTTATAATAACATCAAAAATGATTCTGTTCTATGCGAGTATTGAGTGAGCCTGCATTCACAATACCAGGACCCAAAACTGAAACAGCTGAATGGAATTCCTATTCTATTACTTTCATGATTTACACTGGCTTTCATTGTACTGTTACATGTCAAAATGTCTTCTGTAAAAAGGCATCTGCAGAGAAATATTTTATATATTATATAAATGTGATAATATTGGCCTGATACAGCATAGGTATATTATGCTGCTTCCATTGTGTTGTAGTATTTACTCTGTCAGCTGATAGTGAAAAGAGAGAATCAACAGTATGCTGAGATTAGAGTCTGTAGAGTCAGGTTGAGGAATGTGTATTGACAGTTTGAATCTCCAGAGTAAACCCAGACAAAGAATAGTGTGAGTCTGAGCAACATCAGTATACATAGATTGAACCTTGGTATAATACACTGAGGCTATTACACATTAACAGTCTTATCATCAATTATGGATTAGAACATCTGACACATATCTTCCTCTGAGCTGCCTGTGTGTCCGTGTTTCAGCTGTTATACTGATTTCTATTCATATGTGTGTGTGTGCGTGTCTTTTCTGTCTGCATTTTTAGTACGTGTGCATCTTGTTTATGTGTGTATATCCCCTGTGCTTCTGGGCAACAATAACTGCTGTGATGCTCGAACATGTATAATTAATGACTCCATGACATGTTTTCAAATGAGAGATGAACATTTGGGTTCTGTTCTGTTTAGACATAGGCAATATGAACATTTTATGTCACAAGTATCCTAGCAAAATAAATGTTTTTCATGATATTATGGTCAATAAAATATGCTAGAATCACCAAATTTTCTGGTAAGACACAAATTTTTTTATTGCATCATAGATATCTTTTAGTGAAAAACAAACAACCTTGAAAAGCCAAGCTTTCCATCTATTTGAAATTACTGCATATCTTTTGATATAAAATATGGAAATGCTTAAATAATTTGCGGTTTTTGAGGTTGGTGCATATGCAGCCTGTTTTTACAGATTCTCTTTAATTATTGGTTGCCCAGTTTCCCAATAAAGGAAATTCATAATAAACAAATTATTGTTAACGTTTATTGCAATCTGCAGTAAATTTTACATCGTCTCATCAGTAGTAAGCTTGATCGGTGTGACTCTGCCATTGCTGGCCACCAGCTGTTTACAGTCCTGTAATCTATCCCTCCACCATTAGGCATCGCAGTTTCTGTCAGCTAAGCTGCCTGTTCCACCAGTAGAGATCAAAGACTGAAAGAACAGAAAGAGGGGCACCTGTATTTGTGATGGTATTGGATTTCTAAATACCCTGGTATACTGTGATACAGCCGAAGATTAATCCCTAGTCCTGTTAAGACATGATTCCACAGACATCAAAACATTCACGTGTCACTAGTAGACTTTTGGCTCCAGTGCACCATGCAATACTTGAAACATAACACCGTACTGTGTGATGACAAACAATACTTCAAGAGATGGAGCAAAATTAGAACTTTTCACCACTCCTTAGTCTGGTATTTTAAACTAAATAGCAATTTAAACAATATTTTGAACTAGCAGGGACTACAGAATGTTTCTTGTTTTCATGGAAAGTGAAAGTGGTGGGAAAATGGAGACTGTAATACTAATAGTTGCTCCATATTGAATTAATATATGATTAATTACCTGATTAGTTCCCTAAATTAACATATTATTTTCAGTCCATTAAAATACCTTAACAAGCAGCAGCCTAATTACAGGCTGGGAAGACATTTGCTATTTATTTGGGAAGGCATCCATCTGAATCCTCATTCAACCTTGGCTAAATATAAATTGTTTGAAAACTAAATTATTCACAAGTCAAATCATGTAAACCATTATAGCCTCACTCTCGCAACATATTAAACATACAAGGACCACCGACTGTGGTCACCACGAGCAAACTACTGTAAGAAACAACCATCATAGCAAAGTGTTAATGTGTTCATTTGTATATATCCTACAATGGAAATGTATGCTTTTCTTTAATGAAAATTGCAGCATTACTCTCACGTACAATGTCACATTAGTATTTCAAAGCTTATTTCTAATCTTTTGATTCTGGTATCATTTAGTTTGCAGTGATGTCAAATTAACATGATTCGTGTTCTATTTATATGCTGAAAAGCTGGGGTCATCTTCACCCCAGTATAAAATAATTAACATATTCACAGTCATTTAAACATCTTTGTGTTTCAGTACTTAAATGGACCAACATCTTGGTCTCTGTTTGACCCCCTTGTCAAAGGAAAGGTTGAATAAATATAATTCGTAAGTAGAGTTTTCAATGTGCTTTCCTCTAGCCAGTGTGTCATATTTTAAATTATGATTTATGGCAAATATGATGTCAATAAATAATGTCCATGAAAACATTATTAGGTGGTTATATACATGTGAACTTTTAAAGAACCAATCAAAACAAGCACAATGAAATTTAGTCATTAAAGTCCTGAAAAACTGGGACGATAGAATAAAACACCTGTGAAATATGTTTTATGATGACAATATCACCATGACAACATATGCTTTAATGATGTACTTTGTATGAGTACATACAATAATACATTTTAAAAGCCATATTAATAGTGTTATTAAAGGGTTTTTTTCTTCACATTTGTACCACATCTGTAAATGTGGTTTACTGATAAAACTAAGTTCATGCCTGTAATCAAAAGAGATGAGAAAACTTTTTTTTTTTTGGATATTTCATTTTCTGGTTTGTGCACAAAATGATTAATGTTATTTTTTATGTCCAATTTGTGAATTCATTCTACAAAAGAACAATACACAGTACTTTAGATCAGGCTCTTTTAAAAACTTTTTATGTAACAGGACCCGTGGGAACCACGACACTCCATCCACACTGGAGAAAATGAATAATTCAGGCCATGATCAGGCAGGAGAAGCAGCAGACTGACCATCTGGAAGCTCTCGAGAGCTGCAGCACAGCGACTACCAGCTCCAGGACGTCAGCGCTCACTCAGCGGTTGTTTGAATCTCAGGCCAGAAAATGTGTAATTTTTAAACCATTTCATATTTTTTGCAACTGAGAAGAGGAAGACATTTTTCAATACAGGATGTTAAGAAACATCAATAAAACTGAGGGCAATTAAAACCGAAATGATGAGAAGGTGGACAAGAGTGCAGCCAGTTATTTAAAAATGTTTTTGAAGAACTGTCACCAAATTTTAAAAGGCCTGTCATGCATGTCAATGATGATCATTTATACTGAATTTGTCATATTTTGCAGTTCACTGTGAGTGTGAACATCAAAATTATTACATCTTGCTGCAATCATTCCTCCAGTTCATTCTGACCATTAAGAGATCCTTTCTTAATGTGCTTTCTATTTGGGCTTTGTGAAAAAAAATATTTTGAAAGTTTATTTGAAGTCTTTATGAGGCTTTAGCAGTCAGAATTAGACCAATCGAATGGGTGTGTTCCAAAGTTAGTCTATTTCATAAAAAAATACCCTTTTTTTGGTCACGCTAGCGGCATGGCTTTAGGGATGGTAATGTCGTCTACTGGTCTGTCGGCCCAGACTGAAAATATCTCAATAACTATCTGAAGGATTGAAATTTTTTTTTTTTTTACAGATTCGGGTCTCCAGAGGTTGAGTCTAATGACTATGGGGATCTCCCTGACGGTCAAAGTTTTACCTTATCCTATAAAATAACTCAACATCTACCAGATAGATTGAAACAACATTTAGTACAAACGTTCATGGTTCAAAGATAATGTAGTCTAATGATTAATAATAGTCTCTCTGGCGCCACGGTTAGGTTGACTTCTGTAATTTTAAGGGAAGTGTCTAAAATACTGGGGACTGACATGATATTTGGTTTAGAAGTCCATGTCGTCATGTAATGCAGAGGTAGTGGACCCAAAATCAGCAGGAACTGTTGAGCCAGATACCAGGAATTAAATACAAACTATACTGACAAGTGCAGGTGGAGAAAAAGAGAGCAGAAGCTCAGGTGAGGCAGAGAAACAGGCAGCGAGCTGAATGGCTGGAAAAAACTGAGGAGGAGCAGAGAAAGACTAACGAGACTGATGCAGGACAGGTGAGTAGATGGGCTAACGAGGGAAAGGAGCACAGGAACACAGGAGGGAAAAACACAGTAGCTGAAAGCACAGTCCTCTCTATAATAATTTGACCAAGTCAAAACATAGACAGACTTACTGATATAGGCAACTTAAAAGACTCTTACAGACCAGTCTTCCTAAAAGTCTGAAGAAATCCAGACACAGACCGTGACACGTGTTCCACTGAGAATAACTTATCAAATGTGGATACACTGAATTAATGTAGCGAGCATGGTAAACACTAAAACTGCTGAATATCAGCATGTTTGCATTGTAATTGTGTGCATGTTAGTATTCTCAAAGTACCACCATATATATATATATATATATATATAAACTTTATTTGAAGTACTCTAAAGCAGTACATAAGCAGGATTTTGTCCCCACTCACTTAGACTAAAAGGGCATTATGAAGAGATCCTCTAACTCCTTCAGCAAGATTCCCAGCTCCACCTGGTAGAATATTGCTATACTATGACTCATGAATTTGTATTAAAAGGCATAGCGTCTGACTCAGTCCACCAGGTATGCAGCAAATTCAGATGTCCTGAAATAATGCCCCATCTAGTCTGTTTCTTCTGTTTTTTGATACTGTCTATATGAAAATATTTCCAAATGACAGAATCCAATTACACATCTGTTTCCTGTTGAATAATATGAGCAATTTGGGTCTTTTTTGGGAACTTGAGCCTTGTTGTTACAGCAGTGTCGGACTGGCGAACAAAATTCAGCGCTGTTACATCCTGACCCAACACCCACCAATTTCACAATACAATCATTGTCATCTAAACAGGATTTAAACGACTCAAAAGCTACAACACAGTAGGGTTAAATTAGAGTTAAATTCACCTGTATCTCATCAACACAGCTATAACAACACAGAACCCGTGTGCACTAACTTAACGCCAACACAGCACCAAGACATACATTCACCTGCAAGCCAACAGCACAATAAGGAGGAAAAATGCCCTTCATCTCACCTGTATCTTATCAACACAGGTTTTACATCACAGCATCCAGGTACACAAAATAATCGCCAACACTGCACAGACATATATTCAATTGCTCCCAAACAACAAAAGCAAGTAGAAGGTGAACATTAAAATGTATGCACCAAATAATCCGTTAGGAAAGCACATCAGATTAAAGCAACCAATGGAACTAAAATGGCGAATGGGAAATAAACGAGAGGTGACTGTCGTTTAAAGAGGTCATTATTTAAAGATGATTGAGGCTAATATGTGAGGTTTGACCTGGAAGAGGTGTATTTTTTCACAAAGCAACAAGAAATCTTAATCGTAAAGTAATTCCAATAGTCTTCCATGTGCAGCGCAAATGTGTTTGAAATGAGCAGAGAGACGTTCTCGGTATATACAGTCAGATCTTTGTTTACAGCTCCAGCAGAGATGAAACTGATAGATATGAAGTTTGGCAGTGTAACAAGCAGAGTCTGATAGTTTGATGAATGAGGGCCACTGTCTTTCCAAGAACCTTGAAAATCAATAGCAGACTGCTCAAAGATAAAACGATGAAAATGCTGTCTCTGTCGTCTCAGTTTCCTGCTTTTATTATTATGCCTGCTTCTCCTCATTAACTGTTTTTCTTCTGTTGCTTTAGAAACCAGTTTCTTTTTCAAACATGCACTTTCTTCATCAGTCATTGGAAACAAACCCTAATCTGGATCAAACTCCTGCACACCCGACCCCACCCCTGTGTCTAAATATTACCGTCATACAAAGGCCTAGATCTTTTGTATGTTTTTTTAAGATCTTTTGCAAAAAGTCAACACTGTCTGTCTTTGTCACACAAAGCACCCTATAGGATCTGTATGAAGTGTGAAAATCTTAGTGGAAGGGAGGGAGATATGTGGATGGGTCAAACACACACAGGACTTTCACACACACACACACACACACACACACACACACACACACACACAGAGAGAGAGGCCACTGTTTGTGTCCTGTGTAATACCAAAGGTCAACTTTTAGTTTTTTGTTGTTTTTTTTTTTTTTACCACAAAACATAGTTAATTTCACATTGTCCTTGTTACTTATTGTGATATATAAGATACTGCATCAAGTAACAAGAGGAAATTGACACATCTAAACTAACACTAAGAGGGCAACTAAAGCGTAGTGCTTTGAAGTGTAGGGCCACCAGCCAAGCTGCTGCATATGATGACTTTATTGTGACAACGTGTTGGTCATGTCAAGCAGTTCTTACGTATGTACGTGTTAGTGTCAAAAACAAGATACCTTTAGCTGGGATACCTTATGGGTCTGAGATGGGAGATGTGCAGTATCCTAATAAAGTGTAACATGAAACAAGGTTGGGAAAGAAATGAGGCAGTGAATACAGTAACTTCTTATATTTTCACTGAATTTTAAATTCAATTCCACAAGTTATAGAACTAAAAAAAAGATCTTCTAATCAGTACACCTTGTCAGTTCTGCAGTTTTTTATCCTCCGCTCAAGTAAACATGATAAAAGTTGTGAGACAATAAAGAACTTGGATGATTCTGCAAAATTCGACAGTTTTAATGGTACTGTTACGGTTAGGGAATGTTAGAAAGGCACATCACAGATGGGATTACAAGACACACAATATATATATAAAATATATAGAGAGAACATTTTACTTTCAAAAAATAAAATAAAATATACAAACCTGAAGTTTATCCTGGCAGAGAGCTTCCCTTCTCATTACTTTTCCTGTAACTGGCTAATTTAAATGTTTCTTGTGCATCTCCCATATTTACAAAATCAATTTAATGATCATATCATAATATCTTCTTCCTCAAGACTGTCAAATACTGTTCAGTTTCAGTAATAAGTGGACAAAAAAAGGGCACACAAAGACCTTGTTGGATAAATCAAATCCATCATGATGCCTGGTACCTTATCCATATTGTATAATGTTGTCACACTTCTTATTTTGAGATTATATGCAAAACCCCACAGGGCCGTGCCACCATGTCTACTCACAGAGCAGCTCCTACACATTTCACTGTACTTAAGTGTCAAACAACAGTGTACAAAGTTTGGAGGATGAAGAATCTTCATCAGCAGAAACTTTAGGAGAAAGTACATTATCTGTCTGTAACAGCCTCAGTGCAAAACACATTTTTTTGGTTAATGTCCAATGTAATGTTTGTCTGTTAACGATTGTCTCCAGGCTAACAGTCAGTGTCCACAATGTGTTGCATTATAATTTATAATCTCCCATTCTCCTTGATCCCTGGACACGAATTAAGGGAATGGACTTGGAGACATGAAATGTGGGCTGAGGACATTTATGTTGACTGTAAACATCCTTCCTTCTGGCAACAATTGTTACAAGACAGGCTGTTTTGCCACATTAACACAAGGTGTGTCACAGGCATTACCTTTTTCTGTGATTACAGAATTTTTGAAATTCAGAAAGCCACTGCATGCTGCAGAGAAATGTTACGGCTGTTCACTTGAAATCGGTGTCAAAGATTGTCTTTGAATTCAGCTATGTATGAATTATAAGGCTCGACATCACCTGAGGACATTTATCAGACTTCACACAGCTCCCTCTGGAGACACAAAAGGCTTTCTACAACTTTTCACATATGCAGTCGAACTTCCCAAGACTCGAAGTACTCATTACCAAAATGCGCTTTGTGTATTTGTTTCAAATCTGTTTTAATGTGTTATGTATCTATGTGTTAGGTGATTAATTGTTCTTCAGATAAGCTTGTTGTCCTTTTCTTTAAAAAGACAAATATACAGATTACATATGAAGGAGCATATTGGCTGTGAGGAATAAAATATTAAGTGGGAATGAGTCCTCTCAAGTTTAGGAGAGACTGGTTAGTACTTATAGAACCGGTTGTCATTCAGATATCTTGAATTGACAGTTCAAAGGACCCCTTTGAAAATGGCCATGCCAGTTGTTCCCTCCCCCAAATTTTGCCTATATTGCAAGCATTGTCTAGCACAACATGGTTGGTAACAATGGATGCATTAGGGGGGCGATCACACCGAGATGTATCATGCCACGCGCGACCTCTCCAAAAACGCCTTGGAATCACATCCGGAAAAACAGCTATGAGCACCTGAGGAGAGGGGCTGTTGAGAGCGGCTGTGTGCGTATGCTATGTACCTCTAATGTGTGTGCATGGCCAAAAGTGACACTGACAAGCTGTGTGACTCCATGCCTTGAGCAGAAAAGTTGAAAACATTTTAATTTCTATGCGTGCCGAGTCCGAGATGGTAATGATCAAATTTCTGTGTGCAAGTCAACAAACCAATGGGTAACAACACAGTAGGCGACTAACTAGCTGCCTTTTGTTGGCAAATCGCTATATTCTTTGGTGCATTACTTCAACCAAAGGTATAACACTGGAATAGCCAAAGGTTGCTGCAGGAAATGGTATTGCATTACAAATTGAATTCCCCTCACAGAAACACTGCTCTTCAGCACTACCAGTGGAACAAAAACTCTAAAAGGTACCTTAAACTCACAACAGCCAACATTTATATAATCACAAAAGATATTACCATTAGCAACTCAACAGAAACAAAAACATACTGAAGTTACACATTTTGTAACATATTAATGTTCATTTTAGATTTGAACATTCAGTTGACGAACAGATTTCAGTTTTACATCAGTCAACAAATAATTAAACACATATCGGCTTGTCTTTTAAACAGTACCTGTATTTTCCATTGCGATTTTTCCTCTTTCATGTCATTGGCATCCAAAACAGGTAAACCTCATAGTTTCACTGTAGTCAGCAGGATGTCCTCTCTACAGCATTTCTGTTTGTTTAAGTAAATCTACTTAAGCCATTTAATCAGTTAAACTCTTGAGAATGTGTGTCAGCAAAATCTGGGTCTAAGTCATTTGCAAAGACAGAGAAGGAACAGAGACTTCAATCTGCTGTGACTTGCTGTGACTTGCAGCAGTGCAGCAGGAGAATATGTCTCATCGTTCTCAGCACCTGTTTCAGTGTGTGCGTAGCGCTGGCACGGCAAACTTTTACACTGAGCATGTGAAAGTACTTCCAGCAGAGTGTGTACTCATGTAGTTTTGAGCGTCTTGCGTGCATCTGATCGTGACCTTGGGTGTACATGCTGACTGGTCTCTGCTGGGATTAAAAACCTTGAGATGATTCAATTATGAGAAATAGATTCTCCGACTTTATCAGATTGTGTGTGTGTGTGTGTGTGTGTGTGTGTGTGTGTGTGTGTGTGTGTGTGTGTGTCTGCGTGTGAGAATGAGTTCAAAAAGCAGCCTCTCAGTGTGCTCAGGTATGACCGCCTTGTATAATATCTAAATTGTGTGCACGTCTACCTTTCCAGACAAAAGAGCCTCATTGCTCTGCAACACCTGCACTGCTGTTTACAAGAAAGCCATTCATATTCTGAGGTGAGTTGTTTGTTTTACCCATAACTTCTCGCACTTGCTCCCTAAATCCCATCTGAGAAATTATTTTTACACCTGAGGACATGCTAACTTACTGCCCAGTCTGGAGTTGATAAAGCACACACGAAAATAACCTGCTGCAAACACTGATGATCATCCCTCACGTTACGGACTTCAACAGTTTTAATTAAAACCATTCACACTGAGCAGATCTGACTGTAATCTCGGGAACTCAGGGGTGAGTAGTGTTTAAAAATTTAACACGCTCCATAAAATGTGGCAGCTCGGGTCATTTTTTTTTTTTTTTACCAAGTCTCACTCCTCCGCCTCTCATTCTTTCTTTTCTTCCACCCACCGTCTCAGTGCTGAGGTGGAGGAGTTGCATCTTTCTGATTTTTGACTTGAGGCAAAGAGAGAATGAGGAGAAAGGAGCTATGGGCACTGGCTCATTTTTTAAAAAGGGAATGGGTTTTGGGATGCCAGTGATGGGATGCCACAGGCCGCAGGTGATTCTGGCATACGGAAATGTCACCATAACTCTGCTCTTGACTGTCTGTCTGTCTGTCGCAACGTTCTCCCTCCTGGTTCCCTTCGGCTGCTGTCTACCCTAAAGAACCCCTAATGTGGAATTAAAAAGTGAATATTTCAGATCAATGGCGTGGTGCATATACTGTACTGCAGATATATTGACTTCAGAGCAATCTGACTGAAAGATCAATGGGCTTAATCACGATGTACTACAGGACTCAGGGCACTTTAGGCAGCATTAAATTAAATATGCTATGTGTTCAAAAGCTCTTATTAACATACAGTTTAATATGCCAGCAAGAAGATTTAGTATGTCCGAATACATAGTATATCAAATGCAGTATGCCAAAAATATGCATTTTGTAGTATGCAAGCCAGTTATTTATACAGGCTATGGAGCCAGCGTGCTTATCTGGCTTTTTTGACCCACAATCACATGCACATACGTCACTCTGATTGAGCTCCAGACAGATGATGTTTCATTGACAGCTTTGCTGACAGCTCATTTTGACAGCTGTCAAAAGCTCCACCGACAGATGACAACAAATTCAAGTGACTGATCACCAGTCAGATAGATGGTAATAAAAGGAATGTTTAAGTGAATAAAGTAATCATAAAGATGACCAACAACAAAAGGATGTAACTGTGAAAACTACAATGACAAAAGCACATATACTGCCATAAATATAGTACAGCATTTTACAAAATATTATGTATGCAATTCTAACTTAAAAAAGGTAAAACTGCATATAATGCAAAGTAAAAATGGCAGAGCTTCTAATAAGGCTTTGTCGTTTTGTAATGGAGACACAAATCCCTGACTGATGCACAGACTCAAACCAGGTCATGTACCCCTGACTGCAGACCGGAGACCGCGATGTGGGCGGAGTCAACCGTTTGACTCCGCCCATATTGCGATCTACTAAGAACAATAGACCATAATGAATGTGGTTTCAGAAAATTAAATAATTTGAAGAAAAAAGATATATAGGTATATAGCAACTATTAATAGACATAATAAACACAACCCTGCCTCCTTTCAATTTCATCATTCATTCATAAATAAATATTTACATGTGTATCCTATTAAACAGTTGTTTTATATATATATATATATATGTGTGTGTGTGTGTGTGTGTGTGTACATATATTGCCGTTATTGTCATCATCCCAAAGCTAGGCTAACTTATTGCATGCTATTACATGCTAACAGAACAACTTTAGCTAGACTGCGAAGTTGGCTTGGAGGCCTCACATCTCTGAAAACTAGTAATTTCCAAAAATTTTAACTTACAGTTTTGAGTCTTCTTCTCCTCTGCTATTGTTGGTGCCAAAGGCATTATGGAATACATGGCTGTCCCGAGTCCACACAAGTCACGTCCCAAAGCCTCCTCGATTAAACGGGCAGAGCAAGACCACATCCGGACATTTGGACCAAACTTGGCTAAATGCGGACTTTGTCCTGGAACAGCACTTGGGCTTCGTCTGATGACGTTTCACAAGTCCACAAGAACACGAGTACCTTCAAGAACGCAGACTGAGAAAACCCTCGGGACTTGAATACAATGTGGACTGATGAGGGGATGAAGTGCAGGTGGAGAAGGAGGGTGGAGAAGCTAGCAGGGAGCTGATTGGCTGGAGAAACTGAGGAGCAGGAAGGACTAACGAGGCTGATGCAGGACAGGTGTGTAGCTGGTTAACGAGGGAGAGGCAGCACAGGAACACAGGAGGGAAAACACAGTAAAACCACTAAAAACCAAGAAAACACAATCGTCTCAATAATAATCTGACATAGTAACTGTTATTGTAAACAGGTAAGGAAAGGATGACAGCATAGCAGACTGTAAACTTTTACAAAGCGGGACTTGTTTCAAAATGATCTAACTATAAAACCAACTGTGATGGAAATAGAGACGCAGTGTCTCTCCCTTCTGTTTGCTGTACTGGTTCTGACTGCAGAGAAGTCGGCTAAACTACTTTTGAAAGAGACCAGACGCTGGCACAACCTGCTGTCTTTGGCTGACAGCGCTGTCAGCAGCCAGGAAGGATAGGGGCTCCATGGAGCGCTAGGAACTTATAACTGAACTATGACCAGTATGCACACAACTGTATAGAAATCTGATATTGTCACCTCACAGATGATCACAAAAGCATTTAACCATGAGACTTGTGGAGTTTGTAGTGGGTCAGTGTGAGCAGCTGCTCTGCAGGTACGCTGGACTGTGCTGTAGCTGGGAAGAAGAGTGAATAATCTCACCTTCACTAAAACATTGAGCGTTTATGTAAATGAAAAAAAAAAATGACAGAGAAAAAAAAAAAGCTTGAACCACAAGTACATGACAAGTAAATATAGTAAAGCCAGCCCCCTACCACCACCCAGTCAATGCATCGCCTGGAGGTGCCGACTGAGTCGACTTTGAAAATCCTGATTAAGGTAAAGCCCTACTATTTACACATAAAGCAGGCACAGAGCAACATTAGCTTTCATTTGGAGTCGTGTTTCTGACCATCAGGAGAATATAAGTTCAATATTCAGCTCCTGAGGGAAATATCTGAATCTTGAGCTGCTAAATGCTCCACTATTGACACTAGTGTTTGATTTTGTATGTCTGCTGCTTGGTGCTCGGCAGTAAGAGAACAATGGGTTTTCTAAAACTTTTTGTGCTGATAACCAACCCAATCACCAGATTAAATGGTGGCATTGTATGTTTCTGCAAACCATGGATACATTACATTTGTATGTTATTACAGCCTGTTATAATTCTGAGGTCATCAAACACTGCTGCTTGGTTATGGTTAGAAGATCATGTTTTGGCTCAAAATGCCTATCTACTTGTGGCTAAAATGCAGCTGGAATTGCAGCGATCTCTTGCTAAAAAATAACCGCTTTTGCTGGCACTATCCTGGCAGGACATGCAGTTAAGTCTGAGTGAAAAAAAAAAAACAACATTTGGTGCCACTACCCCAGGTGGAAACACAGCAACAGATTACTAAAAAACACACACATCTGGGTCTAAAAAGCTGCCGGATAAGACTCTAAAAAACACTTTAGTTGTTTGGACTTGAACAGTGGTCTGCAGTAATATTGTCTTGAGAACACTTGAAACTGCAAAGTTTTCAGCTACTTAACCAAAACAATGAGGTAAAATATACTAAAATCCTCCAGAGAACTGAAAGGAACTGCTGATTCAAGTGATAATTCTGCGTGGGTTCATTAGTGACTCTTTCTCATTGTGCATATTATAGTCAGCTGATCATTTGTTAATGTAAAATATTGATTGGAACAACTTTAAAGCTTTAGATTTGGCCACTAAGTGTCTCATGTCCATCATATCAGATCTTAATGATTAGTTGATAATATCCAGTGTTTTGTAATTCAAATTCCACATCATTAAAATGTGACAGCAAACATGTATAATGAAGCCAAATCCAGAGTGACATAAACACATACAAATGTATAAGGTATAATGATAAATAGCAGTATTAAGGTTATTATTTCCATATTTTCCCTTCTGTCCTTCAGATTGTAAAATATAATAACATTGTCTGCAGCCAACTCTTGTTTTAGCACAAATTGTTTTATTACTGTTGCCCACGTTGTCGGACAAAGGAATTTAACTAGTCTGTTACTTTGACATTCATCACATTTTAACGTTTTAAGTTCCATTATTTCAAATTTATGCTGTGACATCAGCCTTCCTCTGTATACTAACAAGGACTTCTTAATGTCCTTCCTCTCTGTCCAGACTGTGGACACTCTGTCTGGATTTCTTACACTGAAGAGACACTCTGCTTATTTGCTTTGGCAATGTAATGCTGATAAGACTGCCCGGACTCAGTCTAATGTCTGGGCCTACAATTTAGTACTCATGTCTCACCTGCAATTTTATGCAGCCATGATTTCGTCTTGGTTTAAGGTGACTCTGGTAGACAAAGTACTTTGGATTTTTCATGAATAATTTACAGAAGCTGTAAGACATTTTC
Source organism: Plectropomus leopardus (assembly GCF_026936395.1). Taxonomy (NCBI): domain Eukaryota; kingdom Metazoa; phylum Chordata; class Actinopteri; order Perciformes; family Serranidae; genus Plectropomus; species Plectropomus leopardus. The sequence continues at coordinate 5,240,162 of NC_142181.1, read as the reverse complement.
AGGATTTATATGAATCATCCAGATGACTATCAGTGGCCTAAATTCAGCATTCCAGCCAGTATTGGCTCACAGAGTCAAATTCTGGGTGACACTGGACAATAGTTAGTTTGAATACTCTGTATAATCTAGGATTTTCATCAGAACACAGTGATGGTAAACCACAAACAGGTAAACCACAAACAGGTGAAATTTGTACCTTATTATGTAACAGATACATTTAAACTTTGTTTGTTGTTAACGTGTGGCGAGGTTTCGGCACAAAAACCACTTGATTATGTTAGGAAAGATCATGTTTTGGCTTAAAATATCCACTTTTCATGGCACAAACCTTGTTAAAAATATCAGCAAAGTCTTGGAAACAAACACTCTCCTTACTGCGCTCACTGTTTACAGATTTGCATGGAGGAGTGCTCTACGCTCCTATTAGCCAAAGTTATGAAACTTGTCATAAAAGTGATTAGACTTGTAGGTCTCATTCAACTATAACAGGTCATACAGGATTAAAGGAGCAATAATTGTACTTATTGCTCCTGACCTCATGTATTTGTTGTCACGCCATTGTTCGGATGTTATCATGCAGACACTTGGAAAAAATGTTTGATTTAAATGTTTGATTATTGCCATTTTCCACAATTTCCTTTGCCATTGCTACATAAATGGCTCATTTGCAATATGCATCGCCAAATTTTGTTTGTATGCTTTCTTTAGACCAAACAAGAGCACACACTTGGTCTTGTCTTGATTCCATCCTTGCCTTGATGCCTTGAATATCTTCAGGCTTTCTTGTTTCTTTCTTGTTAGTAGATTAACTTGTTGACTGGCTAATTGCTGTTACATTGCTGGTTTGGAACAGTTGCAGGTGACAATGTGTTTCCACCTGCATATTTGTTGGGTGTGGACTGAATATATGTTTTGCATTTACAGTTGTATTCACACGGCTGCAATGTTTCCCTGGCCACCCCACCCATTTACACCTATACTTTCATGTGGTTAAGCACCGCCTGATTGCAATTCAATCTGCCAAAATGCATTTTGATGCAAGGTGTAGAGGGGTCAAAGTTGAGATGACGAGCAGAATTCACAGTTACTACCTGTAAAACTTTCTTAAATCTGGTCAAAAATGTATTTCTGCTTTTGATTTAACTTCAGTCTAAGTGTTTTTTAAAGCGGGTCAATTTGACCATATGCTGAAAGTGCTCACCGTGATGGACCACACTCAGTAACCATACTTGTTGTATCTCCCTGCTGCGTGCTGTTTCTACCATCAGTATCCCATCAACAGAAAAACCTGTAATTTGCTCAGCATTGAGACCCATCCGAGCTGTGCTCCAGTGAGTGTACAATCAAGGGAAATGATTATCCAGCACAAATTGAACAAGAATGTCGGTACCACTGCTCAACACACACACAAAAGACACAGACATATACATAAGCACGCACACACAAACACAGTCACATTAACTTTTTCGGCCAACTGAGCTCTTTATTTCTAAAACTCCTCCCACACACTGAAATTGAACTTTATTAAAAGTACTTTTCCGCTTGTAGTAGTAGTCTCATTTGAACAACATTTGAAAAAAAAAAAGACAGGCTGTTTGATCCCTCCTTACTTCCCATCTCCAATCATTTCATCTGGCACCACACTCTGGCTGTTTCTCAGGCCATCAAAGTAGAAGCAGGATTCAAAGATCAATATTAAATACTGGGATCCATGCAACCGCTCTCTGACACTCCACCTGCTTCCATTTGCCTCCACCCCTACCTCACACCCTTCTCTCTTCCTGTCTCAGCAAGTCTGATACTGTCCCCCGAGTGGTGAACTTTAAAGGAAAATCCATCACATGCCTTGGGCAGCAGCGTCCGTGGATCCACTTGGTGTTTATGTGGTGGTCGACAACTCTATTAGTCTTGTGGATGTATTGGACGGATTCATGCTTGAAAACGCCTGCAGATCTGCAGCTCTTTGCCAATTCAGTTTCTGCTTCAACTAATTGTTTCACACTTCGATGTCAACTACGGCGCAAATGGAATGTGTCTGAAGTGGAGGTAAATGTAGTAATTTTACAGCAGAGCTGAGAAACCCCCCGATGAGCATACAGTACAAGCAAAATAATATATCTCCTGACTTGAACTTGATCTCAGTCAGTAAATGAAAAGCACAACAGGACAAAGATACAGACAGGCTCCATAGGTGATCTGATTAGAACTACAAGGTACAATACATGTGCTATCACTAAAGTTATCTTTTCCATCATACAAGAGTCATAATCAATCATACAAGTCAGCCAGAGATCAGAAACAAGGTTCATCCAACATTGGCAAATTATTAGCTGTTTTAGAATATGTCATAATCAATCATACAAATCAGAGTTCCCTAGACATTTCTGAGACTGCAACAGTCATCAATTTCAAGACAAAATTTTAAATTATTATTATTATTTATTGTATTTGCAGGAAGGAAAAAAGTCACCCACTCAATTCAGTAAGTATGGTTACATAGAAAAAGCCAAATTATTGTGTTATTGCGACTAACACTGGACTTTAAAATACATGTAAACATGTTAGTCTGACTGAAACTGTACAGAGTTGGATTTCTCAAAGTCCGACTAACACACCTCAATAATGCATTTGGGGGTCTATTTCATCTTTCATGAATACGCCTCAATTGGACCTGATCTGGCCAACTGCAAAAATTTGTAACAGAAAGCCAGGAAAAAACAAAAGAAGAAGAGGAAGGAGAGAAAAAAAATAAGATGATGGTACCAAGTGAAGTTTATGAAATGTATAGTGCCGAAAAGTTATCCCTGTTTTACCTTTTTACACGCAGCCCATCTGCCGCTTGCCAAATTTTATTCAAAATCCCCCAATCCCCTCTAAAGTAATCTCCTACTCACCAAGGGCACCTGACTAGACACCAGACTAGTTGTGTCTAGTCATGGTTTGGTTCACACACCAATTAAGGAGTCACAGATCGGAGAGAGTTTGGTACAATGGAAAAAAGCAAACAAATTCACAAAGATACTTTTCTTTTCATTTTTTTCTGAACAGACAGTGCAAGTGTCAGAGACAGACTCAATCCTCTTGCTGGGGAATGAAATAAGATTGGGCCCACTGGCAACTTTGATAAACTATTCATTACAAAAAATAAGGAATATTTCAAACACTAAACAAACACTTTCCCAAAGGAGAAAGTACACACACAACTACACACAGTAGTTTTTATTCCGACAAAGGGACTTTTTGCTTTCTGCTAACTCAACAAGTCTTGTAAATACAGGTACCGCAAGCTCTCATTGGTGTGAACGCAGCTCCCATAAGGGGAGCTACAGACTATAGGTTACAACAAGGTTAAAGACATGACACAAGTGACATTTTTCAAAACAACTTGGCAAGCTGGGGCTTCAGGACACCTGGATTACTTCAGCAGTATGCAGACATCTTGTGTCTTTATTATGTTTTTCTTTGTGTATTATGTTTTTTCTTTATTTCACATTTGAATCCTGGTCACCGTTTGCTTAAGTTGTTTGGGAAATAAGTGCCGCACCTTTTCCCTGTGAAACTGCATGAGGATGATTAGATAATGACTGAATTTATATTTTTCTGTGAACTATCCCTTTAACAGGGGTACCAGAAAAGCATAACTTCAGGTGCAGTTCAGCCACAGCATCTGTTGAGAAGAATGACACATCTCTCACCATTTGACTGTGTTACAACTACTATCAATATTTTCACACCATTCCATACAGGTAAAATTCAGCTGAATGCAACAAGTTATAATCTGCAAATAGATTAGGTTTATTGAGGGAAAACTGGAAAAGCAGAATGGTAACTTGTAACTTTTAATTCAGAAAGTTCTGCTGGTATACACAGAACATCACAGATGGATGGTTTCTGACTGTGCGGCTTCAGTGTATTTCAAATGTTTCTCTTGTAACACTTAAATTTGGAGGGCCGCTCAGCATGGTTTCTCTGGGCCCCCTAGTGGGACAATTCAGGCATAGTCATGGTCCTCATGATGTTCAACATGCAAAGTGTACTAAGAATGAGGACCTGTGGATTGTCCATGCTCTGTGCTGCAGGTCAGCTCTTTGCCTTTGACTCTACTTTAAGTTCAGTATTGTGCCAACAGTGTGTGTGTTTCAATGTGTATGAGGACATGACCGAAGATTCCCAAATTAGACCAGCGTTCAATTTACTGACAAAATCAGGCACATGATCACGCGCCCAGTTTAACCCAGATAATCTGCGTGAAGCGCGAGCCGCTCAAAGAGCCCGGAGCTGATGATGTGCACATTATCGTGTCTATCTCGTGACGAGCAGAACCGAAACCACCGCCGGGGCACGGCACACGCGTGCGTGTGTGAGGATGAAATGGTGGAGGTGAGGATGAGGTGAGGAAGTTGACTGAGGATGGTAAGGACAGATGAAAGGCAGACACACACACGCACACACACACACACGCACACACACACACACACACACACAAATTAGTGAGACATGCGGACGCGCAGTGCGCAGCCTACCCACCATCCTGCCCGGGGCCCCTGGGTGTCCCCAGTAGGTTCAGTAAATCCCCAGTGTGCGTCCTGAAGCAGCAATGAGCGGTCAGTCACCTGCAGCTCTCCATCTCTCACCCTCCACGCGCTGAGGGCGGAGGAGGGGGTTGTCGGGAGCGGGAGGGGGCGTCGGACACAGGTCAAAATCCCGCAAGTTCAAAGACAAAAGTTTGATTCTAGGCAACAGTTTATCCTCCACAACAACTTCACGGCTGCTGCTGCTGCAAAGATTTCAGATTGATGCCAACACGCCCGGTCCGGATCGTGTTGGTTCAGGCTGCCACCGGTGTCAGGCTGGGGAGAAATCCTATTGGTTGCAACAGCCCAACTTCCAAGACGCATTTATTATAGAAAAAAACACACCCTCTCTGAAATCCTATCAAGAGAAAATTTAAAAAAAATGACATGCGCACCATCAGTGTTTTTGTCTTGTTCACTGCTGCTTGTGATCAAATACAAGTAGAAGAATGCAAAGAGAGAGATGCTCCTCAGACATGCAACAGCCGCTCCTCAGCATCGCTCCTGTGTTGCAATGCGGGTGCTGCCGCGGCAAAAAGAACCGCCTGATTCCCGCTCATCCCCCGGTTCCCCGTCGCTGCTCCAGATGTGCAGAGCTGAGCCGGGCTTTCAATGACTGGAGCGGTATGGACACTCTGGGGTTGGGTGAATTGGGGGAGGCTAGTGGAGTGCGCACTGCTAGGGGGAGACATACGACGCAGGGAGCTGGATGGGAGAGAGAGAAGGCTACCTGTGGGAGGTTTTGAGTGGATTCAGCTTTAGATGCTGATACAGGAGATCCCACAGCGCGCAGATGTGAGGAACGCGCGTCAAGGTGCGGATTTTTAGAGAGTGAATCCAAGAAACAAACAAATTTGAAGCCAAATGTGACTTACACCCGGTCATTAGTCGACACAGCATGTCCACAATAAGTTCCGTAGTTTAACCCTTTGGAACCTGGATCGACATCAGTTTTACTGTCCTGTGTTACGACGCCTTTTACAAGCTGTTTAACCCTTTGAAACCTTAACAACTGACTGGATGTCTATGGAACACATGGAGAGTAACAGCAGTGATCAGCTTGGCAAAAAATGTCCAACGAATTACAAAAAAAATTTAAAAAATCTCACTCTCAATTTTCAGTGCAATTTGCTTTATTGGCATGATTTTTTTGTTTTGTTTTGTGTGTGTGTGTGTGTGGTATGTCTACTGTGTATAGACCTAACAAAAAATTTAAAACAAAAAGTGAGACTCTCTCTCTCTCTCTCTCTCTCTCTCTCTCTTTCTCTTATATATATATATATATATATATATATATATATATATATATATATATATATATATATATATATCCCTTGTTAAGGTCATTTTCTTGATTTTCATTTTTGGTTGTTTTTGCTTATTTTCCCATGACCTCTGTGTCAGCTTTAAACTTCAGAACACTTGAAGGGATTTTTTTGTTGTTGTTTATTTTGTATTTTTTGCATGGGGATCATGACTTTTTCAGCCACTCAAGACCATTAACTTTGTTGTTTGTTTTTTTTGGTTTCATGGTTTATCTAATTGTCTCACTTGAAAACAAATCTGCTCCACAAGTGTCTGGTTTGTTGCAGGCTGCATCAGGTTTTCCTGAAGGACTTCTCTTTATTTCACAGCATTTGTTTTACCATCACAAGCTTTCTGGGTCCTGCTGAGAAAAGCATCCACACAGCACGATGCTGCCATCATCACCATTCACACTGGGGAAGGTGTGGCTGTAGTGATGTGAAGTGTAACATTGTGCTCAACACTATAGAACCTTCTTCCAGCTGACTTCAAAGTTCCTGTCAGGTTTTTAGAGTGTATTTCTCTTTGCCCTCTCCCATAAAGCTGCAACAGGCAAGTACTCAGCCAATTGTTGAGTTATGGATTGTTTGACTACTTACCTGGTGAAGCTAGTTAACTGAAATTTTAGTCTTTATTAATTGTATTTAATGCAGAGTTATCAGCATTGTCTTTTTTGACCACTCACCTGGACCAAAATATTTATAATAAGTTAATATTTACAACTGCTTAAAAATGGTTTGGAGGCACTATCCCGGTAATAAATGCAGCAAGGTCTCTGTGAAAAAAAAGACATCTGCTTTTGGTGTTACTAACCCAGCATAAAGCACAGACATAAGTCATACATTCAAACAAGACAAAATTTACATTTACCTGTAGCAGTGACAAAAACTATTTGATCCAGTTTGCAGATCGACTGTCCACAGTCCAAACAAAACAGGAATCTGTGTGTATTCATTAATGGATTATCTATATATATACAGTATATATATATATATATATATATATATATATATATATATATATATATATATATATATATATATACAGTATATATATATATATATTAACCCAATTTTACTTCATTTGACATATTGGCATTGTAGAGATAGACAAGCATTGTGGGTAAAGACAGAAGACTATATTTACAATACGATACAATACAATACGATATACTATATTGATACTATATACTTTATTGTCCCTGTAGAGAAATTTGTCTTGGACTCAGATACTGCACCCAAAAATGCCTTCGCAGTATTTCAATTTACCTTCCAAATTTCTTTCTCTTAAGAGACATAAAATGGGATTTTGGTATGCACCATTACCATCAACCTGCCAGGATGTCCTAGATTACCTTCAGTTCAGTTCAGTTCAATTCAGTTCAATTCAATTCAATTCAATTCAATTCAATTCAATTCAATTCAATTCAATTCAATTCAATTCAATTCAATTCAATTCAATTCAGTTCAGATTTTTAAAATACTGTTCAGACTGTTCCTGTCTTTAACCTTTAGTATCTGAAACCACGAAATAAAAGAAAAATTTAAAGGCTCTCAATAAAAAGATTGATAAAAACAATTTAGATGGTTATCAAAGAAAGTGCCTAAGTATTTATAAGACAAGACAATATCTACATTTTCATTGTGTATGATGCTCTCTGTAGCAGCATCTCTGTTTTGTTCAAAATTAATGATTAGTTCTTTGGTTTTTAGATACATTCAAGTCCAGGAAACTGTTAAAACACCATGACATTAACAGAGCACGGAGCAGAGCATTAATAAACGACTGACTAACATCAGTAAAGCCATAACAACTTACAACTTATATACAGTTTATAAAAGGTGACTTATAAGGAAATAGAGATAGCACCATAATAGCTTTACAGGTCCGTGTTGAATTGTTTCAGCATGCTATAGAAAACCTTTGGGCCCATTAAAGGCATTCTGTCACATTAAAATGCCCAAAGAACCTGACTATGGATCAATAAACCTCTCTGGGAGGTTGTTTCTGTTTCAAAGTTTTCCTCTCCCCTGCAGCAGGAGCAAATCTGCCTCTCTAATATAAAGTCGTTATTTAATGGCCCTCTGCTTTGAGACATATCCACAGTACAGTAGGTTACACGGGGACATCAAATAGCTTATGAGAGCTGAGTTTAAAATCAGCACACTACAGTGGTTCTATATTTTTAAGTGTGACACTTTGCTAAAGGCAGTCTGGTCAAAAGTAACACCTCAGCAGAGCGTTTGAAAACGGAAGGAAAAAAGAAGATGAATGTGACGGCGGCCTAAAAGGGGTATAATATGCAAAGGCTGCAGACCGGGCTGCTTCTCCTAGTCCTAAAGAGACAGCAAGCTCAGAATGCATGTGACTGACTTTTTATTTTGGCAATAAATTTAACGACATTCACAAATTTAATAGTTACACTGTGATTAAGAATGCATTAGGTTTTATAGGATGGGGTGAAACAAGTCCCTGAGAGTTAAGCCAGTACAAAGCCTCTGCAACTCTGAGCCAGTAACATGTGGAATTTTGGCATCATTAAATTGTTACGGCATTAATTAAAATACATTAGCATAGTTACAAACAGTATTGTTGTATAGAATATTGGCTCACTCCTCTAACATCTATTGTCCACGAGTTTGCATGTCAACAGTTTTGAGCTTGGTGTCCTTTTTATTAGCTTTCCAAATCCAAAAATATTAGCAGGAATGTTAAGAATGTATTAAGTTCTTTGTGTGCCCCAATTTAAGCTGCGAAAGTTCATTTGTCAGCTATTTCTTACCCTCAGAAACCCTTTCTTTTGTTAAATTGACACAGTTTGAAAATATAAAACACTGTTGTTACATTTCCTAATGTATTTCTCTACAGCCGGGTCTTCAACAGAGGGTCCAGGACCTCTAGAGGGTTTCTCAGAGTTACTGCAAGGGCGCTGCAAAATCCAACATTTTTTTCCTTCATATAGAAAAACCCAGAACAACTCATTTCATTTCCCGTACACAACATTATGGTCAGGCCAACTGTAACCTATAAATCATCTCAAATTAATCTATATTTTATAAAAATATGTAAATCTTTCAATAATTATTTTAATAGCTTAGTAATGTATGCATCATAAAAAGGTATGTTTACACATGGCACTTAAGGCTGACCTTCATATTGTTATGGGCCAAGTTTAATATGCATCTGAGTTTATTTAGAGTTTATTTAAGAGTGCAATATAAAAAAAAATCAAGGTAATGCACACATGGGGTAGATGGAGATGTGAATATAGACAAAACAAACAGCAAACAAGCAATTGATAATAAGGTATAATAGTGTTTTTGCTTTTAAAGATATGCAAAGTGGTTGTTTTTACTGTGGGAGGTTATTAAGGGCACTTGTGTGCATGTATTTAAGTGCATCACTGTACTGATAAAGAGGATAGAGAAGACAGCCTGAGCAAATAACACAGAGCAAGTGGAAAATACATATTAGAAATAAAGATAAGAGCAATAGCTACACATACAAATGTGCAATAATAATGATGAATGATAAATGATCATGTCATCCCATCCATACATGCAGTTGAATAAATGTACTTCAGGTTTTACTGTTAAGGGTAAATAAGGTACCAGAGTGCATAAAAAAAAAAGAAAAGAAAAAAAGATCAAAATGGAGCTATAAAGGTCCAGGCTAAGTCCTCCCACTGTTCGCAAATCCTGTGCTTATGTGAAAGATGCATTCAGCTGGAGAAAGTTTTCAACTCCACCAACTCTTACCAACTCCTAAAGTTTTAAGATAAGCATTAGTGTAGGTAGTTGCAGCTGATAAGTCATTGCTCCAGTAGACAAAATCAACAGTTGAGTGCTTGAAATGAGATCCTGCTTGTGTTTACTTCTGTGTAAAATTGAGTTCTGAGTTTTGATTCTGCCACCAATATTTTAAACTGCGTATGTGCCATGTGAGAATTGAGCACTCAACAGTCAAAGTAACAGTAACTAAAAGGCGGAACATGGCAAATAAGCAGCATGGACGCAGTGAAAACATCTAACAAACAATGTGAAACTGAGGCACTAATTGTCTCTGGGTCTTTTTCATCGTGGTACCAGACTCTTCCTCTACAGCCATTCCCTAGACATGAAACACAGCGTGTCATGAAGTCAATAAAGTAATCTGCGACCCCCCTGTAACGCCCTCTCGCAATCTCACTCAATTAGCACATGGATTTAATTCCAAATCACATTCACCTGTGCACTTAAACAAGTCAGAGAAACGCTGTGTTGCAAAATTTATCAGGGGCACAGAGGTATATTGGAATCTGGAATCTATAAGCACTAATTAGAGCCTGAATATCTCAGAATGGGGCGTCTCAGGTTGACAGGTGAGAAAAATGAACGGGAAGCTTCCCCATTGTGCTTCTCTTAGCTGCTCAGGTCTCATTTACAGCACCTGAGTGTGTTTGAGATTCTCTTTGTCTGTGACTTTATGACTTTTCTTCAGCCTATTGACTCTTATATTCATCTTACTGCATTGCATTATATTTCAAGGCTGATTTGCATTTAATTTAAAGCTTTGATGAGCAGCATTAACATATACAGCAGCAGTGGGGGGTGACGATTGTACCCTTTGCTCTCAAACTGCAGAAATATAATCAATGCATATTAAACTAAAAACAATCTGCATGATATACATACGATACAGACACATAGCTATTCTCTGTTTACTCCGCCACCTCTCGCAACACCAAAACAGACTCTCTACCTCCTACTTTAAGACTGTAACCGTATCCATACAACCCTGCATTAATAATATGTATAGAAAGCTAAAACATATTTGAGCTCTTTTCTACTTCTCTCCTCTGCCACAGGGAGATATGACCAAATTTTCTCTGTCTGCACGCTTCGATAAGCGCAGGGGGAAGTGACAGAGCCGCTCCACAAAAATAGAGTGCAATATGTTTGAACTTTCTGTATTGAACAGCTTGAATTGTAAGTGGTCTGCTGTGGGGTATTACAGAGGCTGGAAATGAATCTGTGCCTATAGGGAGAGGTCACTGGATGTCTTGGCCTTACATACGTGAAGATGCAGATGGCTCGGGGGTTACAAAATGTAAATCTGTACAGGGAGAACAATCCAGCAGCAGCAACAAACATTTCATTCCATTAAGCTCACTGTGTGTTTAGCTGCGAACATACTGTGGCTCTCATTAGGTTGTAGGAGGTTGGTTTGTTTGTGAGGAGCCTGCTGAATCAGGTTTAATGAGCTGTAGGTCTTAATGGAGATGCAAATGTTGCTTACTGTATGTCTGTTTCCTCTTTTCACACTATAACTTTAGATTTTAATGAAATATATTAAGTTGCCTCCACATAAACACGGCAGGAGGGCATCAGGTTGAAATGTTGCTGGTGTCGACATAATACAATGAGCACGAGGTCACCTATAGAGCCGGATGGGTGGTGGCGAATGAGTCCAACAAAGCCCAGATTTCATGCGGGAGTCAAGTGTTGACTTTCCATCCAATGTATTGTTGTTGTTTTTTTACATCTTACCACCACTTGTTCCTGAAGCCTCCTGCAGACTGTGAGATTTTTGCAATCTTATATTTACTGCAGCTACACTCAGTGACATGGATCTTAGTAAACTTGAGTACGACATCAAGTTTGGTGTATGCAGACTGTGTGAGGACATCTACTGAATTGCAGGCTACGACTTACGTCCATCAATCTTAATACGCAAGAACAAAATGGCCTCAGGTCATCCCCCTACACCTCTGTTGTGGTAAAAGTAATGCCCTTACTATAGTGGCATTTATGTGTGTCGAAAAAAGTCTGGGGAAGAGAACGAGGAGAAGAATGTAAATGCTGTTGCGGCTGGGGAAAGAAGGATAACTTGGCACGCCAATTTTGCAATGAGAAAGTAAGTATTAGCATCTACTAGTGTTTAGCAGTATGGCGCTGATCAGTGCTTCATTTCATGCTGCCTCTTTATTAAACACAAAGAACTAAAATTAACCTTTTGAAACCCGGATTAATGTTGCTTGTCTTATTGTTGTTGTTTTGCCTGTTGGTTGGTTAGTAGATGTGGGTCATTACAACAGAATTTCTGGCACTGTAAATTTTATCCCAGGCTGTCTTTGATCGCAACACTGTGACAATGTCCTTGAACCTCTGTTGACCACTGTTTTAGAGACAAGATCAAGTATATTGCCACATTTCTGCCACAATGGTTATCTTTCGTCCAGAAGAGACCAAAATTGCAGAGTGTGTCCCAGACTTTGTATCTGTTCTAGATAATGACGGGAGTGGCGGGGTAGAGCTGGTAGACCATGAAAGGCATTAAACTGACATAAAAGGCACTTGTGGTTTTTAGACATTTTAAATGTGAGATATAATTCTGGGCATTTGAAATGTGAGTCTTAGTAACCATCAGTCGATGCACAAAACAGTGAGTTTTCCGGTATTTTGGTTTAACAGGTCAACATATTATAAATCTCGCTTGCATCTATTTTAACTTTTGTGAGCAGACTTCTTAAGTCGAAAGACCATAATTTATTACATGCTGTGTCTGATACAGAATCAGATTAAGGGCTCTCCTCAGAAGAAAAGCTTAAAAAGCCTTCGTTCTATCAGAAAACATTTGGGAGACACAGTCGACTGATCAGGGAAACAGCACAGAAGAGTTCAAAATCAAATGCATCTCTAATCTCCTTGTGTTCAACATTCTTGCCATGAATTCTCTCCTCCTTCTGTCTCTGCAGATGTCAGCAGTGTGTTGGCGAGACGAATGGAAAAGGCGACTCTAGCCGTCCGGCCCCTGGCCTTCTCCACCTCTGCGTTGGGCTGCAGACAATGACAGCGTCAGTAATAGAGGTAGGAGGAGTAATGACGGTGTGACATTACCATAACTGGGCCTGCTGCCGCTGATGAGGCCGCAACGGAGTTACAAGCTGCTATAAAGCCCGCAGGAAATGATGAATGATGCCATATCCAGCTGGCAGAGGAAACATGTCGGGAGGTTGCGCCATCACGGCCAAAAACTGCTCGTCTTGCTCGTAAAAATCCGTCTTCCATTGAGAAAGCGGGAAGTGATTCCAGTTGATTTGTTGTGATAATAAATGTTTTACATTACGGTAGCTCATGTTTGAATCAGACTGAGGGGCAAGAAAGAAAATGTTTAATGCTCGTGTCCTAACATCATGTTTGTACCACTTTCTCAGTCAGTCTGCCTCCCAGGTGTGTTCAGATGTGTTTACCTTCCACTGCAGCCCTGGTTTTTGGGGCCCTCAGCAGATTTTTGAGTAAGTGAATGCCATTTGTGCTTCAGTCTGTTGCACTTATGTGACTAGTTCTGCTTTGTGCACATAGAAAATGGAGAGAGGTAATCTAGCAATCTTGTCCTCTGGCTGCATATAGCGTATGTCTCCACAGCTGTCAAAAAGCACCGTTTCTGGCTCCAGCCTGATGGGAGCGACGGATATTGTGCAACCAACAGAATAAGTTTGTATTCTGTGTGTCTTACTTGTTGCACCTACCGTGGAAAAGAATTTCCTCCTTGAGGACAAGTGTAATATACTATTTTTCTATCTATTTCTGCTCCCTGTAGCGTTCAAAGCTCATGATCTTTGTGAGAGTGGAACAGCAGCAAGTGTGAGGCGGGAAAAGAGCTCCTGGGGCTGTTTGTATCTGGAAAAGTACTGTACACATCCCATAATGTGCACACAATATTACACATTACAACAATTTTAAGATGCAAGCATTGAGAAATAACATGTCAATGAAATTAACGTGAAACTTCAGCGACAGTTGAGCCTTACACCAACATAATGCATGCATCATTTTGAAAAATACTAAAAATTGAGGAAAAGCAACGGAGGATGGGGTGCAGATGTGTGAAGCAGGAGTCGAGTAGATTTTTTTTTTAATATAGGCATTTTGCAACATAGTTAAGCCCTAACAGGTTCACTCTATGTCAGCACTGGCTGTGCAAGCTTCAGGGCAGATTTAAAACTTAAAGCTGGCATCTTGAGCCATTTTCAACCAATTAAAAGTGCTATCTTTTATAAGTGTGGTGAAAAATCACCAATCAAATAATTTAGTTTAATGTTCAAAAAACATGATTTTAGGAACTGTCAATTTCTGTTTGAAAATAATATCATCAGCAAAAGGAAGAATGAAAGCCAGCTCAGATCACTCTTGTTTGCTATATTTGTGCTTTTTTTCTTACCTATGTTTTGTCTGTGATTTTGTAGCTTCCTCTTGGATGCATGCAGCTTAAGGTCAGACACCTGGTTAATACCTTTTTAATAAGTCCTTCTGTCAGCTGAGCACTGTGTCCAGGAACATCCCGAACACAGCAAAATAAGAAGAAAATAAGAAAAAAACAGGCAGAGGGTGAAGGCTCTGCAGATAAATGAACACCTTCTCATCCCAAGTCACCACACGTTGCATTGGGATTTCCACATCTATATATTATGCTCTGGTTATGCTTCTGCGTCAGCTATTTATTCTTTGGGATGACGCTACTGTGATGTCAGCACAAGCACATGGTGGGATGTTGCTGCATGTGGTTATGTTTAGGCAACAAAAGCATCCTTTTCATGGTCTTTTTGCCGTTTTTTTGTTGTCATTTTGTGTTTTTTTGTGATTGTTTTGCTAGGTCATAACACAACAACATGATATAATATGACAGAAAATTACATTACGTGAGTTAATGTTACATAACATAACATTACATGGCCAAATATAGCATAACATGACATGATAATTGCATAAAAATATGGCATGAAATAATGTTTTATAATGTAATGTAACAAGGTACAACACAACATAACATGACTCAACATGACGTGAAATAACATACCAATGGGACGTGACACAACAACATAACACAACACATAATGTATAACTTGACATTCTCAGGACAGAGAGCCGTATACTGTAGGTGCTGAATAATATTAAACCTGTCAGTGCTGCAGAGTCTCAAATTGAATTCTCTCCATCACTGCTCTGATTAAATAATGAAAGATGATAGGTTCATCTATTTTTCAGAGACACTCGCTGATAAACTTCAGTTAATGATTTTTGACCTTTTGCGTAAAAGATTGGAGGTGAACACTTTAAGCACAAAGAGAGAGAAATGATGCAGGAAAAGTGAAGATGAGATTCATTAAATTAAAACTCTCCACACACCTTATGCTAATACATATATGTATTTGAAGAGGAGTGTTTGTCGATAATTTCTAGGAATTAAAATGAACTTCATCTGAGTTTTTTTTCGCAGGTAGGACTATGACAACTGAGTTTCTTGGAAGAATGAAAAACGAGGGTAATAAAATGCGCTTGCATTTTACATTCAGACTCCTCTTTTCAAGAGACAAACATTGCAAGAGATGACCTTTACTGTCAGATGGAAAAACTTCCACTGCGAAAGAAAAATGAAGTCCTGAAACATGCATCGTGTGAGGCACTTTTATCTTAGATGGTCAGTTTGAAGAAAAGTCTGGATGGGTAGCTCTGACAGGCTGGCTGATGTAACCACAGAAACATCACAGGACGTGTTGCGCATTAATCTCACCCAGTGGCCATCTGAGAAGAGAATCTAGCAGCCAATTACCTGAGAGTGCAGGGACTGAGGCCTGCTGCCCCGCTTAAGTGTGCTTGAGCTGGATTCAGATAGACCAGGGTCCACTGGTAGAAAATTTGAAATTAGGGTGGTAAACACGTAAGCTGCATTCGAAACTGTTCACCCGTGAAGTCATTGAGAGTTTGGACACTGAGAAGGTGCAGATTCCTGTTATCTTGGACTTTTATCTCTTATCTCTTATCTTCTTTGTTCTGTGTGTATATGAAAATTGTGTCTTTTTTGTTGTCATTTTGTTTCTTTTTATAGTTATTTTGTGTCAGTTTGTGGTTGTCTGTGTTTCCATAGTTGTTTTGCCTATTTTGTAGTTATTTTATGTCTCTTTATGATCTTTATGTAGTTATTTTGTGTCTCTTTATGGTTGCTTTGCATTGTCTTGTAGTTATTTTGTGTTCTTGTGGTCATTTCCCCTTTTTTGCAGTTATACTCTGTCTCTTTTGTTTTCTCTCTTTTTGTAGTTATTTTCAGTCTCTGTGTTTTTTTTTTATTTTTGTAGGGTTTTTTGTGTGTCTTTACAGTCTTTTTGTAGTTATTTTACCTCTTTTTGTAGTTATTCTCTGTCTCTTTGTGGTTGTTTAAGCTCTTTTTGTAGATGATCTCTGTTTCTTTGTGGTTATTTTTGCTTCTTTTTGTAGTACTTTGTGTCTCTTTGTGGTTGTTTGCCTCTTTCTGTAATCTCTTTGTGTTTAATTTGAGTCTCTCCCTGATTGTTGTGTGTTAAATTCACTGATATTTTTCAGCTGAAGGCCAGGTGGACCGGTAGGCACATTCACTAATCCATGTATGTGAGTGAGTGACCTCTTCAGGCACAGGGGGTTTGAACATGGCTGCTGTTTCGATAAAACTTAAGTTGAAGTTTTACAAAAGGAGAACGTCAACAGCAAACTTTTGTCCTCTATAAAACAAAGCTCTTTATACAATATTTGGCCACGTATAAAGCACCGAGTGCTTTACTTTCATCCTTAACCCCAGAGGGTGAGTCGTTGCTCCAGGAAAATTACACTCAGAATCCTTTTGATATGATAAAAACTGGTTTAGTGCAACTTTTCTCTCACTCTTGTCCCAAATGCACCTGTACCTGTTTGTGTATTCCTGAGCAGCCTGGAGGTTATACAACCAGCCAGGCTGCAAAGAAATGCACGGGAAAGAATTTTTTTTTTCTCCTTGAGCAATTACTGCTGTAATGCCCTTGAGCAAGGCATTTACCCTTGCGATTGCACCAGCAGAGCACGTAAACTGTGTGGAAATTCAGTAGCTGAGAGGCAGTTTGAACCATCTCTTAGCTGAAAAGGTTGATTGTGGTGCCATAAATGCTGCTGCTGCAGCGAGGGTACAAGCCTAAAGAGCCGTTTTATGATGCTGTATAGGGCTCATGTGTATATATGGACGGTTAAACACTGTAAATCCTCGTTTTAATGCTGTGATTTAAGATGTCAGTTCAGCTGTTCACAGCAGAGGGCAGCAGTGATAAAATATTGATGAACCTCCCCTCCCTTCCTCTCAGTCTCATTTGAGCAGAGTGTCGAAGGGAATCCAAACTGTGTTTGATTTCTTTCAGAATAGATATTTTTGGTTTCCCGATCCAGAAGAAGTCAAAAACCTGCCTGCTGGTTGGTCAGTCATTACAAAAAAGGGGTATAACTTTGAATTTTTTCATTGTTGCTTCATGTTTTGATTTTTTTTGTGATTAACCCCTAGAAACCAGGATTGACATTGTCATATGTGTGAGTGTGTGTATGTGTGTGTGTGTGCGTGTATTTGTTTGTGTTTTGTGTGTTTGTTTATTTGTTTGATAATGAACTTGGCAGAGAAAAAGGTGAGAAGAAAAATGACAAGAAAATTACCTAAACATTTGTTTTTAAATAAGACGGGAAAAATAAATAAACAGGGGGGTGAAATGTCCAGAAAACAATGTATATAATAAATAATTAGAATAATATCATATTTACAATTATGTTATGGAAAAAATATAGTAAAATATGTAAAATAAATAAATATATTTTTCAGCACTTTTAGGGTAATTTTCTTTTTTTTTATTTGTTTAATTATTGTTTTTTGTTTAAAAGTTTATTTATTTGTTTGTTGGTTGTTTGTTGTTCGTGTATTCATTCACTTCTTTCTGTTAATTGTCTTGTAAATTTTTACTATTTTCTTGCTAATTTTTTGAGTCATGTGCTTGTTGCTGTCTCCACATGATTTTAAAATAACTCACACCAGTTTGTTCAGGTTTTAAAGGGTTAATTGTCCAGCGGTTTGGTCTTTCAGTTGTCAGAAAATGGTGGAAAATGTTGTTCAGTGTTTCCCAAAGCCCATGATGATCCTTAATGCTTTGTCACCAACCCAAAGATACTCAGTTTACTGTCATGAAGGAGGAAAAAACAGAAAAGATTCACATATAAAAATAGGATTTACATCATTTAACACAACATCCTGTCTTGTATTACTTAGGACACATAAAGAAAAAGCGATAATGATTTAAATATATTTTATTGAAAATGAAAATGAACATTAAAACCATCAAACACTGTCCTCACTGCTACTGTATATCATAAAAAAGTCCTCATAACTACTCTCTAATTATAACCATTTACTATTAAAAAATTACTAAAACAGGTGAAATATTAATCAGTCTATTTGGTGATTAATTTAGTAGTTGACAGCTCATTAATTAATAATTGCAGTTCTACTACAAACAAACCCACAGGACTTTGTTTTTACATTCTAGCTTCCAGGCATCCCAAATCTGTCTGTCTGAATTTTGGAAATACAGAATATTGTCAGGCAGTGCAGAGTAACAGTGATGAAGTTTCTTAAGAGAGAGATGAGGCCTTCTGATGACTCCAACACTGTAACACCTGTTTTCACACTTTACCTCCTCCTGTGTGTGTGTGTGTGTGTGTGTGTGTGTGTGTGTGTGTGTGTGTGTGTGTGTGTGTGTCTGAGTCATGTTTCAGCTCACAGTGTACCCTCAGTGTATTTCAAACTGTGCTTTTGGTTTTGCTGACATGTGCTATTGTAGGTGCTTTGGTGTATGAAAATGAAAAAATGCCAACAAGACTAACAGGTCCTGAAATTTATTTGTCAGGGACCTTGCTCGCTCTTTTTCTTTTTCACACACACACACACACACACACACACACACACACACACACACACTGGTCTGACCAGTGTGAAACAGAAATAAAGATAAATCACATCAACACAACAGATCAGCCTCCTCTCCTCTTCCTCTTCTCATGTTATTATTCCCCTCATCTTCAAAACCAAATTAGCAAGAAATCAATAAAAAAAAAACCCTGAAAATAGTAAAAAAAAAAAAAAAAAAAGAAAGTTAAAAATGCTTAAAGATTCTAATAATTCTGAAGCACAATTTTAAATATTTAATTATCTTAATTACAAATATATTTTTCCTAGCTTTTTTCTTTTCCCCTGCAACATTTTGCCCTGGCCTTTATAAAAATATTTTTCTAAATCTACCAATTTCTTGCAATTTGTGGAACATTTCATAACACATTGACTTTCTTTTTCATATTTTTGACAGAAATCACACCACTTTCAGGACTCAAAGGATTTGATTGGCTTATTCCTGTCATGATTTGACTTTATTTGAGTGTTTTTTGTTTATGTTTTTCTGTTTGTATTTTTCCTTGTTTCATGTATTGATCATGGTCAGTCTGTTTCCTGATTTATTTTGAAGGTTATCTCCTAATGTGTCATGTCTTGAGTTACTTCCTGCCTTTGTCTGTTTCCCGCCTGTTTCCTGTCACACCTGTCCTGCATCAGCCTCATTAGTCCCTCCTGCTCCTCAGTTTCTCCCAGCCAATCAGACAATCACTTCGCTGCCTGTTGTTCTGCCTCATCACCTTACTCTCCTCACCTGAGCTTCTTCATCTTTTTCTCCACCTGTTCTTCCTCCCCTCATCAGTCTAGTTTGTGTTTAAGTCCTGGTTTTCAGTTCAGGCTTTATTGGATCCTTGTTTTGGTTGTGTGATGTTCAGTTTGCTGTTTCTTAAGATTAAAGTGTGATCTTTCTGAGTTCCTGTCTCCTGCATTTCATGACACATTTTCTCTTAAACTTTCCTCCTCTCATCTCTGAGGCATTGCTCGCATGACAACATTTGAATTATTCTTTGTTTTCCCTTTAATGAACCACCAAACTACCCACACCTTAGCAGTGATGTTGCATCTGGTAGCAACAACAGCCTTTATTTTACAGAAAGGTTTCTTGCAGAGGCAACAAAGCTTTAAGCGGCAGATGATAATGCCAAACTAAGGCCAGACAGAATTTAGAGAGAAACATTTACAAAACAAATATGGGATATATTTTGCTCATTTTTTTTTTGTTGCAGATTTGTTAAAATCCACATAAGAGAGCACTTCTCCCTTTCCAAGATAATCCATCCTCCTGACTTATGTGGCTGATTATACTACACCGGTGTGCTTTAGGATGGTCACAATAAAGAACTACTAAAATGTGCAGTTTGATCATAATGTCCCAGATATTGCATATTTTGAAGGATTGTGCATTTGGCATGTTGACTGCAGGAATGTCCACCAGAACTGTTTCCCGTGAACTGAATGTTCATTTCATGACCATAAGCCGTCGCCAGTGACGTTTCCCTGAATTTCAACATCAACATTATATCCAGAGGTTGCAGCTCTGCTGGAGCTGGACCATTTCCTGGGCGCAGAGACCACCATGAGGTGCTTTGCATCCCAACAATATGACATTATGAATTTGGGCTGTAATGTGCAAAAAAAAAAGAGAATGAAAGAAAAACAAACCAGCGTGTTAAACAAAAACAGTTCTTTCTTTAACAACAAAGACCAAAATGGACCAGAGTTTAGTTCAAAACATGTGGCTCTGCTTTAAATGTAATTATAGTAATAAAAAGATGAATAACTCTTAACAGTTCTGGTGAAATGTTTCATATCAGCAACAGACTAAACAGACATCTGAGGAGGTGTCAGCGACAGATGGAGAGGAGGCTGTGAGGACAGCAGCCGGTTCTTCTCAACATAATTTTGTGTCTTGAACATGTTAAAATAATTCTGGGCAGCTGAAAGAAGCCAAAGCAAAATTTTGTTGCATGTTTTGAGCAAATTCATTAGAAGAAAAAGCTTCTGATTCTCAGTTTGTTAAGTGTTTGGACCCTACCATTTTTTCTTTTTTTTGGATGTGACTGTATGTGGTGCTGTTCAGAATACTGAACACACACACGCATGTGCAGCTTCAGGTCTCAGGCTGGTACACATCTCATGCTTCTTCATTGGCTGCCACAGACCGTAGCCGCAGAATGCTTAACCTTTGACCTCCACCATCCGGCTCTGAACCCCCCCCCCCCAACACACACCTCTCCCTGCTGGCCCAATGATGACTTTTCAACATGCCCCTGGCGTGTACACACACACACACACACACACACACACACACACACACACACACACACTGCTCTTTGCTGAAGGAGGTCAACAGGTGCCTTCAGAAGCACAATCAACCAGCTGCTTTTTTAGGAAGCAACTTTCAGTGTAATACTGTGTTTTCTCCAGCAGAGTGCAGTAACAGGTGTGTGTGTGTGTATGTGTGTCTGTGTGTGCGTGCATGCATTGGAAACAATTCTGCTTGCCCTTTTGGCAGTGTGTGTGTGTGTTCCCGATTCAGGAGTTTGTACATCTGTGAATATGTGTTTATGTTTCAGTCTGTCTGCACTGTGTGTGTGTGTGTGTGTGTGCGTGTGCGTGTGCAGGGAGAGATGGAAGGGACAAAACATTTCTGAGCAGCACATGTGGTGACTGTCTGAGGAGGAAAGCAGGCAAGGGAAGGACAGGAAAAAACGAAAGGAAAGAAAATGACAGCAAAGCAAAAGCAGGAAAGAAATGATTAGAAAGAGAGAAGAAACGGGAAAAAGAGTAAAGGAAATGAAAGGAAAGTAAATTAAGACAAGGAAAATCAGAAAAGGAAAGATACGGAAATAAAAGGAAAATCATGAAAAGAAAGATAAGGACAGAAAGGGGTAAAACTGAAAAATCAGAAAAGAAAGGAAAGAAAAGGAAAGTACTTTAGGGAAAAAGGAAAGAGAAGATGAGAAGTGAAAGAAAATTAAAAACTGTGAGGAAACAAAGGAAATAATGAAAGTAAAGAAAATGAAAGATAAGAAAAGAGAGAAGAGATAAGGAAAGAGCTACAAAGGATAAGGTAAGGAAAGAAAGGAAAAGATACATATAAAAGGAAATTTAAGGAAAATGCAAAAAGATGAGAAAAAGGAAAAACAGAAGAGGAAAGACAAAAAAAGAAAGGAAAACCAGGTCATGAAATGTAAGGTAAGAAATGAAGGGAAAGGAGAAACAACAGAAAAGGAAATAAAATAAAATATACACAAAATAAGGGAAGACAGATAGAATTAAAGAAAATTAAATCCCAAAAACTCCAGATGAAAAGCCAAGATGCAAAAAGGGAGCGGTTATTAGAGGGAGCTGGTTATCCAAAGCATCCAAAAACAAACCGCACGGGTTTTCCAACAAATATTTGTTTATTTTGTCTCCACACCATTCAATAAATACAAAAAACAAACCATATTCCATACTCATAAACGACAATGATAGAAAAAAACCCTCATAAAAATATTACTTAATTTGAAACAGAAATAGGAACAACCAAAGCAGAGGAGCAATGAGATCAACAGGAGGGGAAGGCAAAGCTCCGGTTAGTATGACGCTGAAATAACAACCAGCTGAGACTTTTCAAGCTTCTCTTCCAGTGAAACGGCGCTGATCCCGATGACTTCATGAATGATACCGAGTGAAAACTCAATCTGACAACGAATGAAAGTCGCAGATTGGCTGCGGAGACGGGAACGACCCTTTCCGCCAAGTTTTTTCAATGTTTTTCTTTCCTTTTTTTTCAGTTTGTCAACCTTGCTTTGCCATCCAGGAAGTTTACTGTGTTTCTGTATTGCTGATTAGTCGTATTGCTTAATGGTAAAAACACACACACGCACACACACACACACACACACGCATGCGCACACATTCAGACAGATTTGAGCAACACTTTCCTCTCTTTGCAGTGAGAGCAGGGAGAGCTACAGCACAGTAGCATTGGCTGTACTTCAAAAAGAAGCCCTGTCAATGTAATACAATTTGCACAATTTTTAACCAAAATTTCCTAAAACACAGCCGGGAAATGACCTCATTGTACAGCTGTGTTATATTTCTATATTTATATGCCAGTTGTCCTGTTTTGAAAAACAGAGTAAAAAAATGCAAATTCCAGCAAAAACGGCAGGCAGGAAGCGGAGAGCGAAGGTTTCTACAGTCCGGTTGGTCCTCTTCTTTGCTCCATCCCGTCACTTATCAAGTCTTTGGAAAATGTCATTTTATAATGTCTCCGTCTCTGCTCTTCGCTGTTCATTACAATCCTGAAGCTGATAACTGGGTGGGTGTGAGGTGAGGTGAGGAAGGGGAGGAGGAGGGAAGACCCGGTGTGCAGCTCTGGGTTCGGGTCCATCGGGAAGGGAATGGGTTAAATGGGTTAGAGGAAGGTTTGGCGTTGTTTGTGTGGATCATTATCTCACTGTCGGGGTTCGCCTTTTGTCTGGAGCTTTCATCGCCAGGTCGTCTTCCTCTTTGGAATCTACGGAGAACAGAGTTGTAGGATCTCCGTTACGTTACGTTTTAACAGCATTTGAAGCATCATCACAAAACCAAACGTATTTTTTAAAAAGGTTAGCAGCTCCCGAAAGAGACTTCTGAACTCTTTGAAACCTGGAGCAACATCACTTTTGGTCACTTTTTTCCCCCCAAAACATGGGAAAAAACATCAATGACAAAAAATATAGGAAAAAAGACGGAAAAATGTCTATGGAAAAAAAAGAAAGAAGCTGGAGAAAAGCTATATCTACAATTATCATAATTATATTTTATTTCATAATTATATTTTATTTTTTGTGCTTTGAGCCCTTTTTTCCAGCTCATGACCATTTTACTTTTTATTTTTGTTTTATTTAAAAATTTTCAGGGGATTTCCTTGTACTTTTTTTAAAACTAATTTCTTGCTTTTTTGGGTCATTTTTTCAATATTTACAATCTTACAGAATTATTATTACTTGTAAGCACTTCTTCCAGGTCATTTCCTTGTGTTTTTTGTTTTTTTTAAAAAACTTTTTTATTTGTTTTTGTTTGTTTGTTTTTCTTACTAATTTTCATGTAACTTTGCCGTACTTTTTTTTTTTTTACAGATTTGTTGCTAAAATCATTTTTTTCTTTTGTTGCTCATTGCCTTCTTCTCATGTTTTGGAAAGAAATCAAGCCAATTAGTTTGGGTTTCAAAGGGTTAAATGAGTAAATGAACAAGATTTCTCTGTAAATTTAACAGTCAGTAAAATGTTCCGGTTAAGCTGCAAACTTTATTATATTTGAGGTAATGCTGCCTTGTAAAATGTATATCAGCTGCTGGTTTTCTGTAAGTGTGTGTGTGTGTGTGTGTTTGTGTGTTTATTGCTCACCGAGGCATTCAGGACAGCACGCGCCCTCTTTGCGAGTGATATTGGTGCAGGTCAGCACTGGACATTGTTTCCTCTGACACTTGGTCACACCGTGCTGTGGAGGATAAGAAGGGAAAAATGGAGGGTTGGTTAAAAAAAAGGTGTAGAAGCACAGATGAAAGAGACACAATACGGGTCGACCGATGTTCTCCACTATGTTCACCGGTTAGTTCGTCCGTCTGCTGTTTGGTGGTGGCCAGGTGGTGTACAGAGAGTTAATTTAAGCCTTTTCATTGAGAAAATCTGCCTGCTGTGTGTGGAAACTGTCGATGAGAGCGGTGAGTGTGAGCCAAAACAGTAAAGCTGCAGGACGTAAAACCAAAACAACGAGGTGAAAGGTGCTAAAATGCTCCACAGAGCTACAGCAGAATTAGTGATAATTCTCAGTGGGTTCATCACTGAGAGCTCATTACATGGTCATCTGGCCAATTGATCATAAAAAAGCAGATTTAAATTCTAATTCGAATTAAGTCCAGCACCTCTGCCAAAGTGCAGGCTTTAGATCATGAACGGAGCACTTTTATGTTGAAAGAATTTAGTCCGAACTCTGTGTGAACTGTGATTGATTATTATAATACTGTGATGAAAAGACTGTATTTTAATATTCTCTTCCAAATGATAATTTTAATCAAATGAATCAACTTTTAATGAGCTGCCTTCAAGTCATTCTCATCACCAATGACTTTATTTCAGTAACATTTCAGCAAAGAATAATATTTGCACAGGGGTCGTATTTCTTGGCACTTTTCATTACTTACATCACACCAGCAGTTGATGCATTTCATCTCCCCCACCGGCGGTACCCAGGGATGCCAGTTGTCACTGTTCTGATAATAGTTCTTGCCAAATTTGCAGTGCCGCGGGCCATCTGCTTGCATCATGTCACCGTGCTCCAGGCCTGCAGGAGTCTTCTCCTCCTCTGGACACTCCTTACAGCAGTCGGAGGGATTACGCCTGACGGGATGACTGCAGGTCAACACCGGACACGTCACCTTCTCACAGTGGACCTCACCTGAAGATCCCTATGGATATAATGTAGCATTAGCATTAAAGAAAGCACAAAAAGCAGCTGACTTCTTTCTTTTTTTTCACATAAATAGTTGAAACGTCTTAATATTCCCTAAGGTTGAAGTTATAATAAATTCATTTATGCCTCAGTTTCTTTGGAGTCTAGATAAACGATCCATTAAGGGAGTTTTGGAAAGTAAATGCAGACTCGTGTGAATGGGTTTATTGGTGTATATTTACCTTGCAAGTGCAGATGGCACATTTTATGTAGCCAAAGGGAGGCACGAAGGGATGCCACGTGGTTCCTGGAGCGTGCATCTTCTGGTCTCCTTCAAAGTAACAACCTGAGAGAAAGGAAAGAGCAGAAAAAAGCGTTCCAGTCAGCAAGAAAAAGCCGCAGTGTTTCAAAGTTGAAACAGAAATGCAATGAAAGTAAAAAGTACTGAGACGTGTAGAAAGGAGAGACATAATACAAAAGGAAAAGC
Source organism: Plectropomus leopardus (assembly GCF_026936395.1). Lineage (NCBI taxonomy): Eukaryota > Metazoa > Chordata > Actinopteri > Perciformes > Serranidae > Plectropomus > Plectropomus leopardus. The sequence goes on along the minus strand of NC_142181.1, from coordinate 5,214,629 downwards.
CTTTAGAAGACAAAATAACAAAAGCCGTGTAAGTGAGAGACAGGAGAGGTATACGTACCCTCAGGATGTTCTTCCACCCTCTCTGGAACTTTCATATCCTTGGGCTCCTTCCTCTCTGAACAGGAAAAAGGAAATGGAGACATAAAAACTGAATTAGTTTTCAACTTTATGATTTCTGTCAGGAGCACTGTGGGAATTCACCCAAAAGAATAAAATCTGCTCACAACTAGGGACTCGAAGCAGTATAACTGCTATAAAACCTAATATTACATATTCATGTTTCTCATTTACAACCAAAATCCGTCTGTCTCACCGTCACAGATGGGACAGCACTTGTCCTGTGGCTGAATGGTTCGAGTGCAGGTCAACACCGGACAGATGACCGGATCACAGATCACTGTTCGCTTCTATATAACAAAACATAGAAAGAAGAGGAGAAATTTTCTTATGAGACACAAGATGGCTCAATATATTAGTAATAAAATGTACTTCCCAGCTTCTCTTTCACTTTTTGAAAAGTGGAGCGCCATCACGTCTCGTGCTGCTTTCAGACGCCTTTCACAAGTATTCAAGGCCTTTGAAGCCTGAGCTAATTCTTGCTATTTCTTTCCTGCAATTTCTTTTAAAAACATGAAAAAAAAGGCAAAGAGCACTTTGGTTCAAAACCACAGGAAACTAGTAGATTTTGAAAAAAAAAAATTAATTAAATTAGGGAAAATTGAAAAAAGATGGGGAGATGTCTAGGGGAAATAGAAAAAAGGCTGGGGAAAAATCTTTAATTATATTTTTGAAATTATGTTACAAAATTATTATGTTTTTGAAGTGATTTTTCCGGGTCATTTTTAAAATTGTTTTTAAATTGTATTAATTTTTAATTTAGTTTAATTTAATTTATTTATTTACAATTTTAGGTTATTTTCTTGTACTTTTTACTGATTTCTTGCTCATTTTTGGGTCATTTCTTCTTTCATTGCCCTTCTTGCAATGTTTTTGAAAGAAATCAAGCCAATTTGCTCAGGATTCAGGGGGTTAAATGTGTCTTTGTGCCGAAGCATGCCTCCTGGTTGATTAAACCATCAGAGAGCTCTTTGAACAAACACATTTACTCGCTGCCTTTGTGCTTGTTGTCTTTACCTGGCAGCTGCAGGAGAAGCACTTGTCGTAGTTGGGGGTCCAGCGGGAGCCGTGAGCGTGGTGCTGGTTCTCAAAGAAGCAGGTATGGGGGTCCTTCTTCAGCTCCTCGGGGTCCTGCACCAACACGTCGTCAATCTCAGCCTCCTCCACCTCCCCCATGGTCCCGAACTCGCAGTTGTTTGGCACATGGACCTGAGAGAGGAAATGTGTAGACAACAGAAAGAAGGGAGAGACGGAGGTGGAAGACATGAAAAGAAAAACAAGAATGCAGCGCAAAGGAGGGAGATGTAGGGGTGAAATGTGTTGAGATGAAAGAGAAGCAGAGCGGAGAAAAAAGAGAAAGGGTTGTTGGGACGTTAGAGATTTGTTGGCCACACCTGACTCCCGGCTGCTCTCAAGCTGATTTGTTAATTGTTCCTAAATGGAGCGTTTCTGTGCTCCCAAGCAGATGGCTGTTTATGTGTTGGACCTGTTTGCTATAAAAACAGCTGGACCCCACTGCTGCCAGTGTGTGTGTGTGTGTGTGTGTGTGTGTGTGTGTCATCACTTTCTTTTAGCTTTAAAGAACTCGTCAAGCACTACACCTGCAAAGCTGCAAATAGGTTTGTGGGCAACTGAGGTCTGTGTCTCTGAACCCCAATAAAACTTTTACTTTCTTCAGCAGCCTCTCCAGGCAGACAGCACCTGCTAGTGAAAGTGTGTGTGAGCGCTAAGTGAGCAATCACACACACACATAAACACTCACACGGTTAAAGGAGGCCCCAAGGACTCGACTACTCTTCTTTCCACAATAAAATCACTTATTTTTTTATTTTGTTTATTGTGTTTTTCCATGCATGAGTTTTATACTGTTGTTACTAACAGGAGACGAGAATGTAGCTAAATTAAAACTGATGATATAAACAAATATATTTAATTGATGTCTTGCTTTTTACATGTTTCTAACTCCTTAAAGCTCCTTTGTGCTCCTGTTTGTACGAAATACGTCCGTTTCAAACATCATGAACCTCCTTATACTTCCATATGTCCTTTATGTTGGCACAGATTCAGCCAACAGATTACACACGATGGTGGCGTCAAGTTTCACATAACAATAAACGCAGCGACGGTGGAGGTCATCATAATGCACCTTTTTAAAGGAGGCAGCGCTGAAGACGTCGGAGGTCTGTGAGACCATTTAACCCTTTGAAACATGGATTGACATCAGTTTTCTCGAGCTGCATTCAGACGCCTTTCACGAGCGCTTTGTGCGGTTATGCCTTTTTTAAAATGTGTTGGCGGTCGAATCTCACAAACTGCGCTACACTAACCCAATGATCTGTGGTGGTGTTGCTCAGTTTGGTTTATATCCATAAACTTTCAGGAAACATGCACGAATTCAGACAAAATCATTTCAGAGTACGGACAGAAGGCTACGTCTTTGTCCATCTGCAAACGTGTCTACCATAAAGCATAAAAGAGCCCTCAGAGGTACTTTCTGACTGGAGTTAGTGTTCTAGGGCATAAATAACTTTAAATATGAATGAAAGATTTGCTCACTTTGACACAAGGTTGGAACTGTCTGATTTATTATGACGAGTCACCTTTTTAAAAGCCAGAGTTTAAGCACAAAATGATCTAATCCCTCCTTTTTGGGCTCTGTTAAACTGGTGGACTCCTTTGCCCTGTTAGCATTTATTGTGCCATGGTTGTAAAACGGTTGTCTTGTCTTGTCTTGTCTTAAAACAGTTCTGTTAGTGTGGTTTGGACCGTTGTGCTGTGACTGAGCTGTAGTTATAAAATGGTTGTGTCATGCTTGTCCAAAGTTGGTGCCACAGGTGTAAAAAAAGGGTTTTGTATTCCATGCCCAGTTTTTTTGTATTTAACCTGCTAATTTTTAGGTTGCTAGTTCTGCTAGTTTTAGTTTTGTGAGAAAATTCACAAATCTTTAAATGCCTGTCATGCCAAAAAAATATCAACTTTGTGTCTTCACAATGTGTTCATGGCAGAATCAGCACCTCTAAAATGTGGGAGACTAAAATCTGTCACTGAAACTGAGACTAATGAATTGTTTTAGAAAAATGTGCATCTCTCTGGGCTTGAGTGAAAATCCTGGCTTCTTCTATTTGACAGCAGAAACTGATTTAAACTGAATAATGAGTTGAAAAAGTCTTGGCTTTTTGTGGCTTTTCTTTACATACCTGTCCTCGAATTTCTCCTCGAGGGTTCGTCTTGGTGCTGACCTGGATGAAGGCCGTTCCCCGGTCCAGGTGTTGCAGTAATTCAACACTGATGTCCTTTAACACTCCCTGAGCCTGGAGGAGAGGGTGTGTGAGTGTGGATTTTTGCATTTATTTGCATGAATGTGTACTGTATGTGTGTGCACGCTGATGTACCTGTGAGCCGTAGAAGCCGGTCAGCAGCCTCTTGTGATTGGTGCTGCTGTCATCTATTTCTCCAATCTCAGCCAGTCCGTGCAGGTGGGCGTTCACAGTGAGGTCGTCGGCCTTGCTGAGGCCCGCGACAACGATCTCATAATGCAGGTGACACTGTCTGTCCACTGACACCCAGGCGTGCCCAGAGGCACCAGTTCTTACTGGGGGAGACACATAGTGTCCAGCCAGAGGAGTGGGCAACTCTGAAAGAAGGAAAATGGGTGATATTTGTGACATTTTTCCATGTATTTTTATGCATTTTATGAATCTCATGACCTCCCTTGCCCTTTTCCCTCCCCTGCCTTCATCGATCCGTACCATGCCTGGGTGCCTCCAGGCCGCTGTAGAGCAGAGCCTTAATCTGCCCCCTCAGCTCCCCCTCCTGGCTGTGTGCCGTGGCCACGTTGATGAACAGCTCGTTCTGCAGCAGCATGTGGATGTGTCGAGCCTCCAGACGACTCCAGCTACCCTGCGCCTGGCCAGTGGCCTTGTTGTACTCTGTTGTCAGGTCATACAGCACAGAGCGCTTGTTCCGCCGCCGCGGCTTCAACTCAATAGTGAGACCAGTGAAGTCACTGGTGAGACCTGCGACCTGAACCTGGACAAGAGGGTGGGGGTGGGGGGAGTGGTTATTAAAGTCCCCTTACACTCAAAAATGTCTTTCAGTTTTTGTTCCTTCTCTTTAGTGTTTGAGCTTCACATTAATCTGCTGAAAGGGAAAAATTTCTGCGTGTCACTTAAAACTCAGCAAAGAGTGGGATTTTATGGGACATCTTGTGTCCAGCACTTAAAATCTTATATTCACAAATTCTGGATTTTCCAGTGATAAAAAGTAGATGTATTTTAAGAATGTTAAGAAGAGAGACTAGGCTATATAACATATTTTAAATACACTGGTGGAATGTAACTTAAGTAAATTTACTCAATTACTGCTCTTAGGTCCAATATTGAGGTAATTTTTTGATATTCTTTACTCCTACTCCACTACATTTTGGAAGCCAATATTGTACATTTTAATCCACTACATTTATTCTACATATCAATTATTCTTTAGATTTAAATTATTAATGAAAATATAATTAACAAATACATCATGATGCATTATATGGATAAAGATAAAACTCTATTGATCCCTTGGGGAAATTCACAAGCTACTCAGTAGTACTTGTATGTATAGTAAAAATACCCCCAGCTTTACCAGCTGTAAAATTAGTGTTCACTTTAATTAATCAATAATTACACAATATTCTAAAATGGGCCATTCTGCATAATGAGTATTAATGTTTTTGTACTTTTTCTTAAATTCAGGACTATTACTTAAAAGTAAGTATTTCTATACTATCTTATTGCTACTTTTACTTCGGTTAAAGATCTGAATGCATTTTCCAGCACTGGAAAAATCATATCAGACACAAATTATGACACAAGTTTTCTTTATCCGTCTTAAAAGATGTCTTTAATTAAAGGAAAGTTTCATTTGTTGTGGTTTAGTTTGACTCTTGATTTTTGGCCTGATTTATTGCTGTTTAGTCAGTTCACAGCCTTTTTGTGGAGCGCATGAAGTTTTTTGTTTTTTAGAAAAGACTGGTGACATTCAGCTTTTCGGATGGCAGATTGTATTTTGGGTTCACTGTTTTTTTTTGTTTCTGATCCAGTTTACACCATCACAAAAAAAAATCAACTAAAACATAAAACATGTTTTTTTGCATAATGCTTTTTTATGTGAGGTCATAATATGTGAAGTCATATCAGGAAGTTTTCTCCTTACCTGATAGTCCAGTGTGCCATTATCGTGCAGGTAGAAGATCGCGGATCCCACACCTCCTGTCTTCCCCGGGGTCAATGCATCACCGCTGGACATCACACTCTGAATAGCTGCAGACAGATTATTAACAAAACTTTAGAGCACATTCCTGCTCAAATATCTTATCTAAAACCATCACTTTTCCCCTCTGACTTTCCCCCCTGAACTATACTACAGCCTGACAGCATGCGAGATGAGGCAATGATTTCTGTCATGTTGAAATTTGCTGTTCAGCCGAGGGGATTGAGAGAATGGGGGCACATTACGTTCCCTCACGTTCTGCAACCGCACACTCGTTCATAATGTCATCCATTCAACAAGAAACAGTCATTGAGGGGACAGATTCAATTGAACCACTAATCAGGAGGCGTTTCTGCTCGTGTAATTGCGTACATGACCTTGGGCCAAAAACATACATGTTGTTGCACTGTCTGGCGAAAACACACCAAAAAAAAAAAAAAAAAAACCCACCCGAGGTTAAGCCTAAGAATGAGGTAACCCTTGTTGAATGCAGCAGCAGGCTTAAAAAGATTGAGCTGAGAGGGCAGGAGGGAATGAGTAACAGGGAAGGATGAGGGAAAAGTGCAGAGAAAAGCATTTGAAAATGACATGAAGACAGAAAAAAGCCAGAAAGGAGGAATGACGCCAAGGATACACAAAGAGGACAGCAGGCGACGGGTTCGAGACGTAAAGGAAAGGAGAGTGAGAAAGTGAAGGAGGAGGAAAGAGAGGGAGAGGAGTGTGCTGGGTTTGAATTCTTCACACATAACGTCAAGCTGTTAATCACAGCACTGGAACACCAGCAGACTGTGACCTTGGCAGCACCACTGCGTGACGGCGTGTAAAACTTGGACTTTTACGTATTTGTGTCTGTTTGTGTGCATAGTTTGGTGCGTGTTAGACAATGAAAGCATCTCTCAAAGTGTTTCAAAGAGCCGGACACCTTGATGTTCAACGTTCAAGTATGTGTCCCATGAAAAGGCCATATGTGCATGCTGCAACGGTTTCAGACCAAAAACCTCTGTCTCTCTGTCTTTCTCACGCACACAGACAGTATTACATACACAGTCCCGGTGGGCCACCAAGTCAAACAGAAGGTCTATAAACATGGTTTTCCCCCAGCGATAAGACTTGAAAGGATGGGGACAGAAAAGAAAGAGAACAAGTATTTATAGAGGAGAATGACAAAAACAGCCACAGATGGACTAGCACAAACCATCTACGACGCAAAACACATTCTTAGTAACCTCTGTGTTTGTTGTCTCCAAAGTGTTTGAGAGACATGGAGAAAACTACAGTGATGTTGAGACATGGCCAGAGAAGTGTTTATGCTTAACATTATGATGTCACCTTTGACCTTGGGTATGAAATTTTATCACTTCATCATTACATCCTATTAGACATTTGTGTGAAATTTAAGACTTCTTGAGTAATGGCCACAAAAGTGTTTTATGAGGTTACAGTGACTTTTGACCACCAAATTGAAATCAGTTCATTCTTGAGTCCAAGTCAATGTTTGTGCCAAACTTGAGGAAACTCAAGTTTCAAGGCCTTCTTTAAATATTGCATTCACCAGAATGAGACGGACACAAGGTTACATTTTCCTTTAACCTTCGACCACCAATTTTTAATCAGGTCATCGTTGAGTCCAAGTGGACGTTTGTGCCAAATTTAAGGGAGGTTTCCTAACGGCGTTCTTGAGATATTGCATTCACGTAAATAAGATGAATGCAAGGTCACAGTGACCTTGACCTTTGACATACGACCACCAAAATTGGATCAGTTCATCCTTGGATCCAAGTGGATGTTTGTGAAAAATGTGAAGAAACATAATTCAGTAGACCTGCGTGACGTGTTTTATTGCAATGACACTTACTGTCACAAGATTTCCTTCCAGTGATGAAGCCAGAGATTTGCTTGGGATCCTGACCCTCGGTTGCCACGGCGATCTCCAGCTGACCACGTGATAACCAGAACAGCTCGCGGCTGTTCAGGTCTGTCAGCACCTCCGCAAAGTCTGGATCCTGCACCAGATTGAAACAGTTAGCTTGTGTTGCTACATGTGGGTCAAAGAGAGAATAAATAAAAAACCATGTCCATTGTAAACAGATGCCTTTACAATAGCAGAAACGAAAATGTCATTTTTAAGCTGTCAGGATGTTGTTGACATGATGTTAGTACAACACTGACATGTTACCAGAGTAACCAAACCAAAGCTTATTTAGATAAAACGACACACTGGTGACATGTTTCCAACTAAAAATGAACTTATCCCTTCAGTTTATACAGAGAGAGCAGAACAGATCCCAGAGCAGAACCATCTCCTCAAGATAAGATTACTTCAGCGATCACAAAGACATCACAAAGTCAGAGACCATTACAGTTGTTGGGTATAGAAACACATGATTTTAAATCACCCCGTTCACAAGCTTAGACCCCGGGCAAAAAATATGGCTTCCATTGCCTTCACATGTTTCATATTGAGTGAAGTTTCATTTCAAGCAGACAGACTGTGGGACGTGGGGTGAGGACGTTGAAAAATGTTGGAGTAATAGGACAGATGTACGAGCGTGTTGAAGAAATGTTACTTTTATGACTTCAGGGCCTCAGTTCAATATAAATATACATGTACCATAAATCCACACAGCGAGGAGCCAAAACAGAGTGGGAACGGAGACGGCGCTGGGCAGAGAGATGGTGACTTATATTGGGGGAAAGTGAATGGATAGAATAATGAGAGTGAAGTAAGGTGCAAAAGGATATATTTGGGTCTGGCATAAATCAAGCAGAGCAATAACACTGTCAGGATTACCGGTCCAATAAAAAATGACCTCACACATTTAAAAATCAGATGTGTGTGCTCGTCTGTGTGAGCATTTAGAGACAGAGAAAATAAAGACTCATCTTCAGCTAGAAATGATGCATGCTGCCTCTGTTACTCAGCTAGACTGAAAATGAGTCAGCGGTTTGGGTTTCAGCGTCAAGCTCGAGGACACTTTGAGGGGTCATGTGGCAGCTGCTGAGCTCGAACTTTTCACATACTTTCACGGACCGTCTCTCTCACCGCTAGGCTCGAAAGAGGCGCATCGGCCCTTCACGCAATTCCTGGCAGAATTAAAAACAGACCCGCCTTTCATCACTCCTCCTCCTGCCTCCTTCCTCCCTCTATCCATCTCAGCCCACAGACCACTAACCACTGACATGTGTGAGGAGTGTGTACGCAGTCCATCCTCTCTACCTCCCCCCCGTCCCTCCCCTCTTCCTCTGTGTCTCTCATCCCTCGCTCACATCTGTCTCCTGCAAAAGTCCCTCTCACACACTTTCTCCCTTCTCTTGTTTTCCCCTCACTCTTCCTCTCCATCCATTTTTCTTGTCATGTCTCAGGGTAGTTAGCTCTGATCAGAGCATCCGCGACAACAGCGCTAGGATGTGGTGACCGGACCACATCCGTCTCAGAGAGGAGGGATGGGGATGGGGACCAGGAGTGTGAGTGTGTTGCTGTGTCATATGTTCCTAACCAACAACAACGTTGCTTCTCCTCCAGTCTTTAATTCATCGTCTGTCCCAGACAAAACCTCCCACTGAATATGATTAATATTGTGTCATTTCTGGATTGTTTTTCCATGTATTTTGTGGAAAACACTCAATATTTTTATTTTTCAAACATGAAGATGAAAATCTTTGGTTCAAAATATTATCAACAGCTTTTATTATTGGCATCAGCTTTGAAAAGCCCATGCGAAACAACTTTCCTGGGACCATTATTGCAAGATGACAGGAGGCCAGAGGCGTTCCTAGGATTTGAAGTGATTCGGGGCTTGGCCTGGACCTCTGTCTGGGTGTCTAGGGATCCTCCCCTGGCATTTTTTTTATCTGCAGCTCCAATCACCATTGATAGAATCACAACACCTGTGTGAATGCTCTAATTTCAGCTCTGGCAAGATGCAATGACGCACTGCCACTAATTACCCCTCTCTTCCTAGACAACGCTAAAACATCAATCCAAATTAGTCTGCACCGGGTTCGAAAGAGAGACTAAGTAATTACGAGGTAAATAAAGACAAGTTTCCACAGACCTCTATCCATGCTGCTTTCTACTGTTTAACTGCTCTGTGGTCTGTCCGTGACGTAGAACAAAACAAACCACACACAGAAAGGCGTACTCATCTGCTGCAGCGCTGGTCCTCTGACAATGGGAAAGCAGTCTACAGCCTATTTTCAGCAGGTTTACCCTCGTTTGAAAACTTGCATGCACACACTAACTTTAGTGGAAAAGAGGTATTATTTTTTGTTAAAAATCCCAGTGTGAATCACTTTATTTTCATTGTGAATTAGAAAATGGTTGACAGGCCACTCGGCAGCCTAATCCATACACGCCCACCAAGCTGATGGTGGCTGTTGGTCGATGCTGGGCCACTAGTGAGCATCTGTTATCTTAGTTTAGCTGATGGCTGGAGTCTTTGCAGTGTGTTTAAGTGCAACTTTTTGCAGTTAGCCTTCATTGCCACTAGTTCTCAGATGTCAGTTTGGTGTGTCGGGGCCTAAAGTGAAGTAGCGTTACCATAGACCATGATTAATGTGTTTTATTACTCACATGAGAGGTGATGTTGGCTTTGATCTCCCTCAGGACGTGTTGGCGGTACATAAGCTGGACTCGGATGGGCACCAAAAGGGGCTCTGACGAGAGAGAAATTTGTCTGTCATAAATATCAAAACTTCAGCATTTTTTTAGAAAGACTATAGCACTGAGATAGAAGAGGCAGAAACTGGTAGACTGAAACTGCAACAGAGACCAAAAAAGAGGATTCTTCCTCAAGAGTTCTTTTAACTTGTATCTTCTGTGGAAAAATTGGTTATCAAGAGTTTTGTTGAGTTTTGAAATCGTTCTTCTTGTCAAACATTTATTTCTCAACCGTCTCGTCTTGCTTCTCACCTTTGTCTTTGTGTTTGATGAGGCCTTGAAGAATAAGGATGAAGTGGAGGTTGTTCTCTGTGTCACTCAGCGTCAACATGGCGATGCCTCCCATGCCTGAATTCTCCTCCTCCGATGTCAGCGTTGAACTGAATGTCTCTGTACACAAGACACATGCACATTACCATACTGAGTGTCTGTATTCTCTTACAGGACCTCTATACAAATACTTCTCTGTAAACAAAGCCCACACTTTTTAGCTGCATTAATCCACACGAGGCTTTTTGAGATTACATGGGAACATATACAATTCCACTGCTTTGTAAATATTGAGTTTATTGTGTACTGCAACACAAAGACAAAGACATACAAATGTCTCACAAAAAATAATGAGCCATCAGAATGCTATAATACCCTGCATGCACACCCACCAGCAAACAGCGCCCTGTGTTTGATGATCTTCCCCTCCACTTCTACTCGTCTGCTCGTCGACGAGGTCATGCTGATGCGCATCTGCTCAGACTGCAGCTGTCGCATTAGAGGCTTTGCCAGGTTCTTCCACACTCCACAGATCTACACACACACGGACAAAAACACAGGCAGGTAAGCTGCAGTGTTGTCACACTGAAAAAGCACACAAACAGACAATGCATGCACATCTGCTAAATGCATCAAACCATGTGATTGTACTCTTGACCCCTGGCTGCAAACCTTCAACATAAAGCCACTGCATCTCCCTGGGAGCTGAGGGAAGAAATGTGGCCGTGTGCCGGCACCTCATAACTTTCAGTTCAGGGGTAATCTCCATTTTAATTAGCCATGCTCTCTGTCCCCCTGCTATACAGTGATGTAACATGTGAAAAATTCTCTTTCCAAAAGTTTTGCTCCAGCAAAGTCCCTCTCCTCCCCCTCTAGTTCCTTTCTTGTGTTGGAGTGTTTTCTCTAAGGTCCTCTGGTGCTCGACACTGACATTTATCTAAAAATAATAATAGGCCAATTTCTGGGACCTGTATTTAGGGGGCTCCTGCCTCGCTGAATGGAGTGTTTTGAGCCTGAAATGGAATGAGGAGATGTGTGTGTGTGTGTATGTGTGTGTGTGTGTGTGTGTGTGTGTGTGTGTTTTGGCAGGAAATGATGTGTAGTGATCGAGCCAGACCTTAGGGAGTGTGTGGACACGCATGCAAAGATACCACTGTTACAGCAACAGATCAGTTTACTGATTTATCAGGATGATATTAGCATTTTATTAAACTCAGTGGTGTTTACCTCTGACGTGACGGCAGTAACTCTCCAATGTGATTTTGAGTGAGTGAGTGCTGATGTTTACCGTAATCAGACTCTGTTTGTGATGTTTAGAAAGCGGCAATGAACCAGAAAGCGAATGTCGCTGTACGTGCGTGCATGTCTAACGTTTATTATCGCAGAGTGAGTTATGGGAGAAGAAGTCAGAGTTTAAGCACAGAGTCATGGAGTGCATCATTCATCATACCAGCACTTAATTTCTCTTTCTCGCAGGAAACACACAGAAACACAGAATAAAAACACAACTAATTGAGGCAAGAGTGAATGATTTTCTATTCAAGTTATGTCTTACCATGTCTGACTGTCCTTTGGGGACTTTGTATTCAAAAGCAGCGGTCCCATCTGAACCTAGGAAGGTTATTTTACTGGGGCGGTCCATTCTGCAAAAATAAGATGGATAAAAATAGATACAAATGTAATGGATTAAGAAATAACTGAATTTTTCCACAGCTTACTCCTTTTCCTTTCTTCTTAATGTTGAAAAACAGACAACAGATGACAGTCTTTTATATTTACAGAGGAAAGGATAGCAGTAATGCTACTGAGGCTGATCAGAAAAAGAGAAGATCATCACCCTCCGAGACTACAGCAACAAAAAAAAAGGAAAAAAAGACGTTTCAGTTGTGACACGTTGTTCATTTTACCTCTGGTATGTGATAGAGAAGGCCAAGCTAGTTCTGGTCAGAGAAAAGCGAGCTCTGGCAACACCGCTGGAGCTGGGCAGCCATGATTCCGTTACTCCTGTCAACACTGCAACAAAGTCTGCAGAAGGAGAGAGAGTTAGATAGTTAATTACTAACATATGCTGAGATAAACATTCCTGTTTATAGTGCTTTTATTATTCAGTGTGTTTGAGTGTGTGTATTTTTGCATGTGTAAGTTCTGTATGAATGTCCTCTCTGTAGCATGTATAATTCATATTTTTAGGGTTTTTTAGTGTTTTAACAAATTGCAGTCCGCTGTGTGGACCATATATCAGTGTAAGTGTGTTGGTGGTCTGTCCACCTGTCTATGGCTGTTCATGCTCACCAGTGCGGCTCTCCCCAGAGCCCAACTCCTCAGAGCTCAGGTAGGATCGGTCATTGTATGATTTGTGGAGGTCATCCTCCTTATCTTTTCCTTTCTCATGGAAATACTCAAAGCTGTCCAGCACAGAATCTGTCTGTTTCTTGTCATCCCCACCTGTAGGAGGGAAAAAAAACAGATGAAAAAGTTAATTAAATGGAGAAACCTGCAGACCGTGAGTAGGACTACCAGTATGCCTAATGCTGGTCTTTGAATGCTGGTATAAATCCATTATAATGTGTTAAAAATCTGTAAAACAGGAATGTATTTTATTATCGTTTTACTTCCTCTTAGCAGAAGCTATATTCTGGTTTCTAAAAAAGACTTTCAATTTCTGCTTTTGAATCTGTTTTATTATCTGCGAAGGTAAGCCAAGTGAATCCAAACATTTCAAAACATTCTGCTTCAAAGTCTGGCGCACAGATGAGACAAAAGCATCGGCTGTTCTCCTTTTTTCCCTTGCTTGTGTTTTTAGTGCGGATGGAGAGTGCGAAATGTGCAGACACGAGCAGCCCAAGAGAACGAGTTCGAAGTCGAGGTAGAGCAAAAAAGGTAGAAATTACAGAAGAAATGTAGGAGATGAGAAGAAGGGACGACGTCAGACACCAATTTTAATTCAACGCTGACGACTACATTCTCTGTGTCTTCCTCACTTCCTCTCTCTCAGCCAGGGGTAACTAACCAGGGTAGTCTCTTGCAGCTGAGGAGCTTTAAGGAGAATTGGGAGTGACACTGGCGTGCGATTCCAACAATGACCTGCTGTTCTACAGAAACTGCTGTGCACTCATACACACACACACACACACACACACTCACTCACACACGGTGTCACATGCAGCAATGCTCACTCACCCAAATGCAGCCCCACTGACACGATGTTGAGAAAGGCAACCGCACACTGGTTCTTAGTCACCCACAAACTTTATTTCTCTGAGGAAGTTTTCGGAGGAGCTCGACAGGACTGTCTGCTTTCTTTCTCAGTGTCTGATTCACACACACACACACACACACACACACACTGACACAGACACACACCACCCACAAATCTAAAATCTCATCATTCCTCTTTCACTCCCTCACACTCTTTTTGCTCCACTGGGCATGCTCGAGGGCTTCTGGGTAGTGTCACTCTCACTTCGCTCCACTTAAGTTAGCAACGCTGTATCCTCAGGTGCTCCAGTCATAACACACACACACACATACACACACATATAAACACACACAAACACATACACACACACACACACACCATTTTCCATCACTTACACAAATATACTAGCTGCTTTGGTGCCAAACCTTAGACAAACACACTCAAACTTTTCCTTAAAACTTTGACCACAACACACACACACTCACTCACACACACACACACACACACACACACAGCACAGTGTTGTCCACACAGCGCTTTACCTTTACTTTCCATTCCATTACCAGACGCACAGCGTAGAAAAACACTCGATCTGCTGAATAACAGTGCGGCATGAAGACCCGCCCTGCGTGCATGTGTGTCTGTGTGAGCATGTGCGGGGAGCTCTAATTCTCTAATAAGGTGGAATTGTGTGCGCAGCAGTGCGTGGACAAGGTAAGTGGCAACGTGTGAATGAGGCTAAATAGATGGGTGGTACTTTCAGTTGTAGCTGGTTAGAGAAAATGTCCATTTGATACGGCTGAATGGAAAATCAATTGACCTGCTCATTACAGCTAACAGCTGCTCTGAAGGCTAACTAGATGACCCAGTGAGAAAGAAAAAGGCGAAGAACTGGGATTACAACAGGGAAAGACCGAGAGGAAGAAGAGTGTATGAATCAACAAAGATTAAACAAAAACAATGGAAAAGAAACTGTTGGATCCCCTCTTCTGAGAGCAATTCATTTTTGTTCTTTCCCATAAGGTTTTGGCAGCTTATTTGCACTTTGAAACTTGAGCAAATTAGCTTGACTTCTTACCAAAACGTGGGATAAAAGCGACAAGCAACTTAACTAGAAATGACTCCAAAATGAGCGAGAAATTCACAAGAAAATTACCTCAATATAAGCCAAAAAAAGTTTAAAAAAAAAAACCTAAAACAAAAAAACATAATTTAAAACCCATAATGATAAGAATTATAAATTCAAATTTGCTAATACACAATAATCCTCCAGCAAATTTAAAGAGCATTTTGGGCAACTTTTGCAGGACATTTCTTGCCAAGTTGCTCATGTTTTTCCCCATGTTCTGGAAGGAAATCAGCCCTGTTTCTCATGTCTCAAAGGTTTAATTGCTTGTGAAAGGCTTAAGAACAGAGCACAAGTAAACCGATGTCAACCCAGATATTAAAGGGTTAAACTGTTTGCTTGTTTTCTCAGCTGACTATTTCATGCATTTATGACAGCTAGAATTTGGATTACAAGTTAAAAAAAAAAAAAGACAGCTTCTGATCTGGAAACCTGAGGGCAGCAGGTGGTGAGACGGGGTCAGCACATGATTACCTTTCGGGCATGTTTTACAGCAGTGTCCTGGCAGCAGGATGGGATCGTCACACTCTGGGTCTGGACAGTCCTGTTTGATGTTCTTACAGTTTACTTTCCCAAACACCTTGCCACGACGACTCTTCTGCTGCCAGAGAAACACCAGAGAAACAGACACATTAGTTGCTCATTAAATCTCAGCTGAAAACACACAGAAAGCTCAGCCTGCAACACACTGTCAGACATGTAGAAAGAAGTCATACTGAGACAAAACTTACAGTTTCGCATTGGCACTGAACACAGTGCATGACACCGAAGGGCTCCCCCAGATCTGGGTGCCATGTGTCTTCCAGAGAATAGGATCGACCTCCGAACGAGCATCCTGTAACACAAACACTGCTGATTAGACATGGCTGTCTTCAGGGTCAAACATCAGGGCGTTATGGTCATAATTCTTTGGCTCTCTGCAAACCAGAGACAGTGAAATTCTATGATTATATACGAGGCTTTTCCTTTTTAATCGTGCTAAAATGAATGATAGGCAGCAAAGAGGAATTTAGATCTGGCAACTAAAGATCCAAGAAGACTTATATTAAGTTCTTTAACAGCAAGAGAAAGTGCAACTGCATGTTTTTTATTAAGTGTCAGACATGCAGGATGACAAACTCTGCAGACTGAGCCGCAGTACCCGTTTTTGCATTTAACAACAAATAAATCCTGCATAGCTCATTGCCCAGGCATGTTGGAGGCAACCAAAACTCACTGGATGCCTCATGAGTTTTTGGGACTCAACCTTGCATCCTGTCTCATCTAAATGATCCATGAGCAGGCGAGGGAGACATTCAATTTTCCAGTAAAAGATTATCAGAGATTCCCAGAAATATGCACAATGTAGGTCAAACCTTTAAAGAAAAAAAATCTAAAGTAACTGAATTAAGTTTGATGGCATGCTATAAATGTGCTATTATAGTAAACAGCATCAGGAAAAGGGAGTAAGAAGTACTGTAAAGTAGCTACATTCAGTTTATATTTAACTCATCCTAAAACAGTGGTTCCCAACAGGTGGGTTGCAGTCCAGAAGTGGGTTGGGGATTTATTCTGAATGGACAGCAAGTGACTTGCAAACATGGCAAGTTTGTACAAAACATACTTCATTTTGAAGTGCCGTTTCCTGCTGTAGAGTGAGATGTTTGTTTTTTTTCCCTGATCACAGAGCTGATTACCTGATTACCTGGCAAAGATGATCTTTTGAAATTTGAAGGACATTTTTGGCCAAGTTGCTCAGTGCCTTTTCCCAAATCAGTTTGTTCGGATTTCAATACATTGCGTTGATCCAGGTTGCAAAGGGTTAATATAGGGAGTGCATTGTATATAAGATTACAGGAGATAAAAATAGCTTTCATAGTGTTATTATTACTATACTAAAGTCATAATTGGGTGTTAGTCACACTGTGTTACTACAGCAGTATTATAGGGATCTTTGGTTAGGATAACTGCCTGTAAGTGTGTGGTGTGGAAAGTGAGCGCGCACGTACACACACACACAAACGTGACGTTACCCCTCGCCAGCTTCGCTCGAGCTGATGGCCTGCCTCACTCACTGCTACCAACCTGGTTCACATTATTCTTTCATTAAAGTGACTGCACACTTTAAACAGTCCAGTCCAGTTAAAGGGGAGCCAAACTGTGAGCCGCTCGCCTCGCCTGCAACTTCTGTCCTCTGCTGAAATAAATCATCCGAGAGGAGCCAATGCTTGTAATGGAAAGTCGATTGATTACAGTTTCCAGCGGTGAATTACACGTTGAGGCAGGCGGCGGTTAACGTGGAGTTCCCACAGTTTTGAACTCCAGAGTTAGTTACCTTGTAAAAACCGCAATGAGCTTTGTACGTAGGGGCTTTCACACATGAATCAAATGGCATTCACTGCGGTTATGACTCAGATGTTTGCCGCTAGTTTACACATGAAGCAGCCCAGGCACTAGAGAACAATTCAAGGAAACATGGAAATTCACTTAAAACTGGGTATGTCTGCTATAACAGTGGAAGATTTTTAACTTTTTAAGATTCATGTTAATTAAAAAAAAAAAAAAGCTAGTCTTGTTACTGCGACGCTTCACTTTCGAATTTAGGGCATAACCTGGCGCAGGACGCACCATAATACTCCAAGCTTCATTGGAAAATTATACAATTTAAATGCCTCTTGTTTTTGTAGCAAAAACTATGCAAAGTTCACTCTTGCACTTCATCTGGTGACAGTAATAGCGTGTCTTCTGTAATTTGGCATAAGTGTTATATCAAATGACAGCTGTCCTTTTCCCCCCTTAACTTTAACAGTTAGCTACTCAGTGCTCGCTGCTGCCCCCCTCGGCCTGTTTTGGGTCAAAAACTACGGAAAGGAGGGTTTACTAGATTTGATGCTTGAAACTGTTGGTAGAACTGTTGGTATTTTCTCGGCTATTGGGCAAATTACCGACTAATTCAATGAAATAATGTATAGCAGGCTAACTTTACAGTCACACAGAGCCACAACATGGTCACATTAGAAATTAGGCTACACATTTTGAACGTTTTGTTTCCTTTGCGCGTTCTCTGGACTCATTTGCGCCATGGCAGGGCACGATTTTGACATACAAGACACAAAGTAAATAATGTTCGAGTACGTGTGTTAGTTTTCTTACCTGACAAGGCTTTGGAGGGCACCGGTTCTCTCTCTGACTGAATGGGCAGAGCGGAAGACTTGAGCCGCGAGGCCGCTCCGGTGTGCAGCCACGCGCAGCTCAGTACGCACAGCAAGGAGCGTAGCGCGCGGGGAACCAGCATCCCAAAACCCTCCTCTCTGTATGTCTCTCCTCAAAATATGTCCCTCAAACCTTCCGATATCGAGTACTTTATGGAGCCTCAAGTCGACTAACTGCACACCCTGATAAAAAGTTTTTCTCCTCGCGTCCAAGTTTCCTCCTCACGTTGTCATGAGTTTCAAAGTCTCCTGTTTTAAATCATCCGAGTTTCAGTCATGCAGAGGTTTTCCGAAGACAGGACATAGCCAAGTGAACAGTATGTCTTTCCTCAGTACCAGCAGCCTCCTCAGAGTCCCGTCCCTTTCTGTTTTATAGCCTGCTTCCCTGACAGCTTGAAGCGGCCACCGACCGGGAGGAGGGGGGAGAGATGATGGGAGGGGGAGGGGGTGGGTGATGGAAAAGGGAAATTGACGCCCCTATCAATTCACTAACGCTTAAGATATGGAAACGAGCCTGTGTCTGATTCATTTTATCGGCTACCAAAACTTCCAGAGCACTTTTTGCCCCAAAAGTTCTGGGGACACAGTAAAACTAGAAATATTATAGTGAAAAAAAGAGAATGGACGTTTCCCTCAATGATTATTTTTAGCTTTTCTGCAATAAATAAATGAATAAATAAGAATAATGTGTTTTATTGATTACAAGTATAGTTGTGTTGCATTTACCTTAGTTGTAAAACCTTTGTTCGGTGGGGATTTAACCATATAAAGAGTGGTGGAGCAAGTAGCCTACTGAGATCTTTTTTTAAAAAAAAATAGCAACTGTAAAAATAAACTATTTGCTTTAACTTAAAAAAAAGTTAAATCATTACGAAATTACCTCAACTTGTCTTCTCAAATTCAACCAACTTAAAAATGTAAGGCAGCCCGGACAACACTATTTCTTAGATGTGGATACTTTGTCCACCACTGCTGTAAAGTACCTGAAGTAATCAAATAAATGTAGAGGAGTATAAACATATGATATTTGGCTCCAAGATGGAGTGGAGAAGTATGAAATAGCAGAAAATGTAAATACTCAAGTACCTTAAGTTGTACTGAAGAAAAGTACTTGAGTAAATGTATTTAGTTACTTTCCACCACTGCATATGTTATTCTGAACAGACTTTATCATGTTTTTTTTCATCATTTGGCTTTCTGGTCAGGTTCATAGTATACGAAAGAAAGAAAGAAAGAAAGAAAGAAAGAAAGAAAAAAGAAAATATTTAAAAACAAACAAACTGTTTTTTAATTTTTTTTTTATTGAGGAAAGTTATTGTACAGGCCGCCTTTTAAGACGACTGAGTCCAAAAATAGAAGTTAAGGTAATTGTGTAATGATTCAACTTGTCTTCACAAATTCAATCAATTTAAAAAAATGAAGGTGGTCCGGAAACTAACTTCACTGAGCAAAACAAAGATTTTATCTCTAAAGTTTGTGGCACATTCTTTGTTTACTGGTTTTATTGAGTTTATCTGATGATGTAACCAAGATGAAAGGAAAAAGTTATTATAGTGGTGGTATTTGGTACGAAATGCACCCATATTGTTTCATTTTTTATTTAACATAACCTCCACAGATTAATGGATCATTGCTCTGATTTTGGCGCTCTGCAACAATGACAAAACCTAAAAAATCTGCTCAGTACTTTGTGCCATACTTCAGTCGGTTGACACCGATGACTTAGAACTACATCAGTGCTCCCGTGGAGAGAAAGTGTGAATCTCCAGATCATGTACAGTAAGGAATGTGTGAGTGTCTGCTGCTGTGGCTGGCTGCGCCGTCTATTTTTTCAAGTGTGTTGGGAGCTGAGACCTAAGTGACTTAACAGAAACAAATGAAAATAGCTGGAATACCTCAAGGCAACCCGCTTCAATTTGTCCTGGCCCTCTGCAACCCTCTGTCCTCCTTCAGACCTCAAAAACTGTTGCTTTTGGCTTGCCTGAAAGCCTACCTGGACGGGTCTACTTAAAACCCCATTTATTATGACCCTCGTACTTGGATACAGGTGCCAAAAGCTGTTTAACCTCAAATCTTTTAAAACTCACTGTGACCATTGTGGAGCTTCCCGGCATTAAGAACAAGTGATATTTATTAGGGCCTGTTTAGATCTGGGAAATGTTCCCATCAACCAAAACAGAGCAGTTGAGCAACAGTCCAGCTCCTCATAGTGGTCCCTTGGGGTCCAGAACAAACGCTCTGTGGTTTAAGTTTACATTACTGTAGTGGTACTCAGGGGTGATTTATTTCACAGAGTTCAGCAAAGGTCAGGTTTATTACATGGCTGAGATGTTTGGAATAAAGGAGTGATTGATGGGGGATTTTTGATAATATGTAATGATGATGATAACACTGCCAAACTCAAAACTCCATAGAAAACATGCTCAAAAAGTGAATTTGTGAGAATAAAATGTACTTTATTTTGTTGTTTGTTCCCATTAAAGTCTCCAAACCCCACTTGAGAGCGACAAATCAATAGTGTTGTTTATTTTCTTACTTTTTAAATTTCTCTATGGCCTACTTAGTCAACAGACAGACTACTGATCTCACCCAAGAGACACTAAACTCTGTCATTCTACCAAAATATCACGTAAAAAAGTGCCAAATCTCATCGCTTTTGTGCCAAAAGTGCAGGCCAAGGTGCGAGCGCAAGGTGTTATTTTTATGCATGTGTCACGTTATGTGGCCTGTGGGAGCCACTTCCATCCGGGTGTGGAGATTCACGCCCCCCGCCTCCCCTCCCTCCTCCCTCCGAAAGCTGCAATGAGAGTCGATGATGGGCTGTTTGCACTTAATCATCGGGTGATAAGCGACACTTTTCTTCTGTGCTGCACACGGTGATTCATTAGGCAGACTGGATGGTAAATTGTCTATTGGAGCTAACAAAAACCCAGTACACTTATAGCCCCACTGGGATGATGACGACGGCGTGTTTTTGTGTATTGGAGGCGTCCGGCGCATGATTTGAAACTCTGAGAGGGCTCAAAACTCTACTTTATTACAAGACAGTGTATGAAAAACAAAACATGACACAAGATTCTCCCGCTGTGAGACTGTGATTCAAACCACTCACCTGAGACTCGTATAAGGCCCTCTCTGCTTCAAGCTGCGTAATTATTTTTTGGCGAAAGCCTGGGAATGGCACGGAGACGGAGACAATATTTATATGCAATTCTTAAAGGTGTATACCCAAGTGTAATCTTTTTGGATTCGGGGAAAAACGGTCTTAAGTAGCAGCGTCGTGCATTTTACTTTACTGGCGCGCAAACAACATACAATTGCCAGAATTCCCATTGAAATTCGGAGTTTTTAAAGTCCGAAAAAGGCCAAACCGAAAAAATGGGATAGCTTACTGTTTATGCA
Source organism: Plectropomus leopardus (assembly GCF_026936395.1). NCBI lineage: Eukaryota > Metazoa > Chordata > Actinopteri > Perciformes > Serranidae > Plectropomus > Plectropomus leopardus. The sequence continues at coordinate 5,193,408 of NC_142181.1, read as the reverse complement.
CATATACAGATTTCCATAATATGTTATTGATTTTTTTCATTGTGTTTATATGATTGAGTGTAACATGTAAAATCTAGTGAGATTATTTGCAATGAATTCAACCGTTTTACGCGTTTTGGTCCTAGATTTTTAAGACTCCACTGAGTAATTTATAGGGCCATATTATGCTCATAATCTTTTATTCAGTACATCTGTCTCCACAAAACAACACATTCATCTTGAATTCATTTATTCTGAATTAGTTTATTCTTTATTAGTATGAATCTTGTGAGGGGAGCTATGGGGGGCGAGCAAAAATATTGCAGAAAAAAAGAAGAGTGAACTCATCTGGAGTCATCTCTAAAAAGTCACGAAACACGAGACTACAGCCCAATAAAATCGATTAACCGTGGACTACACTTTATGACTCGTTTCCGACCAGGACTCAATTAAAAGCAGAGGCAAAGTTCCTTTTATAAAAAAAAAACCAGTGCTGGCATGGAGGAAGAAACATGGAGCAACAGATTTTTACAGACCCAAATGTGACATCATTAAAAGGACATTATCGAAATTTGCTCTCATGCATGCGAGTGTGAGTGCATGTGTGCGTAAAAATGAGCAGGGTATCGGCTCTAAATCATGCGTAATGGCAGAATGGTGTAGCTGGATGGATACGCACATGGATACTTCAGCGCGCTGTGTATTTGCGCTTGTTTGTCAGACGCCCCGACTTGCAGGTCATAAATTCGGGTTGTTTAACAGTATCAGCCCCCCCCTCGTCCACCATCCACTAATCTGTCTGTCTGACTACACAGCGCACACTCACTAGGGACCGCATCCTGTTTGCTGGTCGGACTAGGAGGTGTGAATATTCAGCCAGTGAGCTATGATAGCCTGGCAGATGTGCCTCTCACACACGCACCACCTGTTCCTCATCACATGGAGGCTTGCAGCACCAACAAGCATGACATATTTTAGTATTTACAATTAGACTTAAATAGTCGTGTGATTTTTGCAATAATTAAAAAGTAATTTTAAAAACATCATTTTGCAGAGTATGCATGCATTTTCTGCAACTAAATCACAATGAATAAGACGAAAACCGTATAAAGCTTCCATATGTGACCTTCTCTATTAATTTGCTGGAAATGCATCTCAAAGACTCAATTATTCCTGACTCATGTTTAGATAAGCCAAACTCTGGCTCTAATTGCGCATTTCCTGCTGCATTCCTGACTCGTGCGCATTTACAGGTTGTATCACAGGCAGACATCTAAAAAGGGGAACTCATTTTACTATCATTCACGCCAAAAATAATCAGACCAAAATAACTAAACTGCATCCACTGCAGGAGCTGAGATCTTTGTCATTGCATAAAGGCAGGATGTTCTATTTAATGCAAGCCGTAAAAGCTGCCAGAGCAACAAAACAAGACGCGCGTGATGCTCCTGCAGCCACTGTTATGCTGATGCTGATAATAATGGTAATAAGAGGCGACCCGCTCAGTTGTAAAGCTAATTTTGTGCTGCAACGGAAAAGGGCCTTTCTTCCCACACTCAATATGCAAATGCGAGAAGTCTTGCAGAGTTGATGTTTATTCATACAAAAGGAATCAATTTGAAGACAGAGTTGAAACTCTGGAGAGAAAAGCAGACCTTTTTTTCTCACAATCACTATTTCCGAATTGCGATCCATGATGATGGAGTGTGTGATAATAATTACTGCAGGTAATTAGCGGGCAGAAGCGATCTCCAAATGAGTGTTTGGTTTATTTTGACACCTCTGGGTGAGGACCTACATTGTAGGAAGAAATCTGCATCGTTTGTCACCAATAAATACGTTAATTTCTGTAGAAAAAGTGGATTGACAAAATATTATTATTTCAGCATTGCGAGCATTGCGTGTGGATTTTGTCTGTTTATTGGTGGGTTTTTTTCTGCTGTGTGCTTTCAGAGGCTGGGCGTGGCTTTGAGTTCTGCATGCACTTCTGTTGCTTATGCTGCTAATCAACTGCAGCACACCTGCCACCTATTCCACTCATCAACTGCAGCACAAAAGGCCTGGACTCACTTTTCCATGCTGCCAAATTGTTTTTCAATCTCTCAGTGGTACTTTTGGCTCATCTCCAGTGAAGTTTTTGTTGAAGTTTATTCTGAGCTAGCTGCAAGAATCATTGTTGTTTTTTTGGATCCATGACAATTTGCTCTTTTTCAGAGCTCCAGCGCCTCTGCCACAGTCCACCCAGCCTCCCACCACCTGTGCCCTCCCAAACACTGAAATCAGCCAACTTCATCCATCAACAAACTCTACAATAAACCCTTTTTACCCCATTGTTTTCTGGTCTTGCGTTTTGTCACCACATGTTTTGTCACCACAGCAAATCCTAACAGCTTCTCTACATTGTGGGGCATCAGATCTGTTCGGTTTGGAAAGTGTCCTGCAGTGTAGTATTCAAGTATTCAATGTATTTATTTATTTTTTTACGTGTAGCAAAACAATAGTGTACAAATGTAAATAAAACTAAATGACTGCGAAAAAAGTGCATTACACGATAAAATGGCGCCATATGAGCTTTATGAACTCTTGTATCAGAAGTATTTAGGTCCTTTTCTAATAGGCCTAAGGGAATTTACTTAGCTCAGGTGTGGCTTCAGTTTTTTGTTTGTTTGTCCTGACGCTCCCCAAAGGTTACCATATAGTTTTCCTTGAACCTGACGTTGTAAAATATGAATGTGTAAAACAACTAATTATAGATGTTTAATAAATGTAACAGTAATGCAATATTTCCCTTTGGAAATGTGTGGAGTAGGCTATAAAAGTAAAGGAAAGACAAGTTTATTTGTTTCACCTTTCAACAATAGTGCTGTCAAAGTGCTTCACATGAGATATCAAAAGGCATTCAGGACTTTACTTTTTTTTATTGGAGAGCATGGTGGCTGTGACTTCTTTGTTTTGTTTTGTTTTTAATAAAAGCTGGGAATGCATGATTTTCCCTTCATCATAAATAACCATATTTTACACTTTCTGGCTATGATAAACACTGTGATTTTGAAGATTTTAAAAGAAGACAAGCCTTTCAAACCCACTTGTGGTTTTGGTGGTTCAGACAGTATTCAAAAAAATACAAAATACAACCAGTCTTAAAGTTGAATGTACCTCCCCAAAGCCAAAACAAAATATAACTCTCTCCACAGAGCTTTAAAATGTATTAACAGTGCGTCCCCGTTTTGCACCACCCCCTCCCCTCTCATAAATAACAAACACACCCTCGTGACAGAAAAACAGAAGACGATATACAAACACATGAAAGAGTAAAATAAAAGATATTTAAAAAAGTTTTAAAAAACGAACATTTAACATGAGAATAAAAAATACAGTGCAGTGCAAGATGTGAATAAATAAAACGGGAATACTCATCTTAAAGTACTTGAGTAAATATAGTTACAATCCACCACTATACCTTGCCATACAGTTCATGTTCAGAAAGCCTAAAAATACAGTAGAAGTTGCCCAACGCGCACACATGGCACAACGTGTTTCAACTCTCATCCATCCTTCCTGGAAAACTCCCCGTCTCCCTCTCTCTCCTCTGGGCTCTTTGAAATCTGCCTCTCGCCCCTCTCATTTCTGTTTACAAGAGTCAAATTGCTTCCACACACTTTATTGCTAAAAGCCGATAGATGTGCACAGAGCGCAGCGCCAAAAGCGGTCACGGCACACGCATTTTTTTACTCGCGCGGTAAATACCTCGACCGTTAAACATCAACACGGAGTCATTCTGATGAGTGGTCTGAGAGGCGACAGTCTGACAAGCTTCTCTTTGACTCATCGCTTATTATGAGTCTGACCCGCTGCTTCACTGATTTCGTGCATGCCTGAAATGAATGATGCTCAATGGAAAGTTGGCCAGGCTCCACTGCTACTCTTCCTCAGAACACAAGTGCCCCCGCTGTGCCCCTGCTACTACTGACTGATGCTTGTTTTAATTGCGAGTATTTCTTTCGTCTTACAATGAAATTTACAGTTTGGCTGGTCTGTCTTGGAGTTTGCACCCTCCAAAAAGGCAAACACAGTCAGAGAAAATCAGGCAAGAAAGGAGAAGATGGGGATGGGGCCTAAACTACTTAATCATAAGTGGTCACTGGGAGAATATGAACATCGACCATGCCAAGTATACGGCACCAGTGGTTCTTCAAATGGGGCTTGGAGCCTCGGGAATGGAGGAATAAATGAGGAAAAGTTTATACTTTCACTATTTCCTTTGCCAAAATCACTCAAACTAAATCTGTGTCTAACATGCAAAACCATGGTGTGTGGAGCTAAAAGCCAATGAAGAAGAGGCACAAGAGGAGGTTTAATTTGCAGAGAAAAAACCATTAAAGTGTTTTTAAATCATTTAAAGGTCCAGCGTGGAGGATTTAGGGGCATCCAATGGTGAGGTTGCAGAATCTAAACTTCTCTGTGTGCCATGCATGCAGGAGAACATAAGGTGGCCGTCACGGAAATGCAAAAACGCAAATGGCCCTATCTAGAGCCAGTGTTTTGCTTGTCCATTCTGGGCTTCTTGTATAACAACATGGCAGACTCCCTGGAAGAGGACTCACTTCATATGTACGTATCAGAGGCGTGGACTCGAGTCACACTTGAGTCACAAATTTGATGGCTTTATCCAGGTAGCCGAATTGACTTAGTACGGCATCGGTCTAAACTTGGCATGCTGGATGAAATAAGTTGGGCGGCGTCCGGACTGAGACTTGGCATGAATGATGCCTCAAAATCAGGCCAAATAAGCTGGCCCGATTCCAGCTGCCAACACTACCATCACTGGACCGTTGTCAAAAATGATCTGGCCCAGCACTGATCTAAATTTGGCAAGCCAGACGAAATGCGTTGGGTCGCATCTGGTTGCCCAACTTGGCTGAAACTTAAATGACGCCCCAGAATCCAAAATAAAATCAACTGGCCCGATTCCCACTGCTGACACTGCCATTACTGGGTAGACTCGACAAAATCAAAAAAAGACTTGCAACTTGTCCCAGTGACATGTGACTTCGCTTGGACTGGAACCGTTTGACTTGAAATTAGTTGATTTCTTCCCCCAAGCCCAAATATTAAAAAGTATGTAATTTAAAAAGTGTGCAACAAATCAATTATTTTTCCTTAATTTTCTGAATCAACTAATGTAAACACAATTACTTCTCAGCAGATCAACACTTAACTCCACAGATGATCCACTTTGTATGAACCAATCCAGCAGCATCCTGTCGAGTTGCAGGAGAGAACCATAATGAACTAACATTACGTTAATGAGCGCCACTTGGAAAAAAAAATGATACCAAAGATAATTTGTTCAGATGTGTAGGCTATCTATGCACACATGGAAGGACAACAGTGCAGTCGTCTATGAAAATATTAACACATTCTTTGAGCTGATGCTTAGCTTACATTCGCTTAGAAGTGGAGTAACTTTCTTACAACTAAATGCAAATTTTAGTAAGCATTTGTGATTTTTGCAAATTCTATGTTAGCATTACTTTTATGTAAGAGTACATTATGACTTGTTTAGGACTCCAAACTAAGGAATACAAGTTTAGTCTTAAATTAGGTCTTGACTCAAGACTTGAGTGGAAAGAATTAAGAGTTGTGACTTGTAAAACACTGGCCCTGTGTCTGGTTGCTATAAACGTCTCATTCTAAGGTAACAAAAACACAATGATCCCCCTTTTCAGGTGATTATAAGCTCATGAAAACATAGTTGTGAATAGTATATACAATTTCTGCCAATAGGTGCCCCTAAATTTTACACACTAGACCTTTAATGTGCCAAGACAACTGATGTGTCTCTCTTACTATTCTGTAATCAGTAATCACCACTTCGGATGTAAAGTAGCAGCAGAGTACCACTTTAGAACAAACTCTCAGATGTTGTGGCCTGAACCAGTTGATCTATTCAGAGCTTCTTGGCATGAAAGCTTTTGGGAATCCCTCTCTGCCCATTTCTTTTTTTACCAGGTCATCACCTGCTGTCTTAAATTCATGCATGCTGTTTTTTCTTTCCCTCTCTCTGTTCTCCTGCTCTCTGTTGCCCCTTTTGAAGTCTTTGGGAGTCCTGTGGTTTTCAAAGGGTCAGCAAAGGGCAGCTCTACTGTCCTATCGAGGGCAGGCCGCGGGACAAACCCGTGTTACCACCTGTCCTCGCCGCTCTGTGTCAACACCGCTGGTGTCACTGTATTCACACCTCGTCATCTCACCCCCTGCCGCTCATACATTGTTCCTTCTTGCCAAAATGTGACTGAACAAACGCACACACTCAGGGCAGAACTTGTGCCCTCATACACACATGCAAGAACGTGTGCACTACTAGTGTAGGACCCCCTACTGTCTGACAACGGTCACACAGAGACAAATCAAGGAGTCCCACTGCTAAAATCCCACCCTTTCCTCACACTTCACATTGCGGAGGACTCATTCTGGCCCGATCCCAAACCAGCGGGGGTTGTTTGGTTGAGAGAAAGGGCTGCGTCCTGGGGAGAGAGTCAATTGCAGGTCCGGGGTCACGCAGAGAGTGGGAAAAGGCAGCCAAAAGTCCTTCAAGATGAAAAATTAGCCTTTCAAATGACAGCCAAAGATCAAAACACTCAGAGCAGCAGTGGGTGTGTTTCTGATGCTTCCATTGAATAGATTCTTATTCAGCCACAGTTTCATGTCCTGCTTGCCCGGAGGGAAAACTCCCGAGATCTGGCAGGGAAGCCAAGGTGGAGGACGATCCAAAACTGGACACCAGGCCTGAGTCTGAGTCCGACACAGCCAGCTCCTCAAACTTCTGTATCACTTTCCTCACTGACTGGAAGCAGATCTCCCTTTGCCACCGGCCTCCGCCAGCCCCAAAAGGTCGCCTATAGGCCGAGTCCTTACTGAGGAACACATGAGGAGGAGGGGGGAGGCCACAGTGAAGCCTCAGTCGACCCTGGCCTAAGCCTAGAGATGGTAGAACTCCAGCAGGGTTAAAGCGTGTAGGCAGCGTGGCTAGATGCTCTCGGGTCAGAGGGTTGTGGAAGCTCAGGGCTCCCCCTCCAATGTTGAGGAAGACCCCAAGGGTTTTGATCTGAGGCGGGACAGTGGAGAGTGGCTCCCGGCTCCCATCATACACTGCATAAAATGATAAGCCCTGCCTTTCAAGCCACCAGCCAACAGAACCATCCAGTGAGCTCACTCCTGAGAGAGACGGAGAAGTGACATTTCATATTTAATGTGCACAAGTATATTTTTTAAATAAAACATAAAATATATAAGCTACATTGAAATACATTCAGAAATTTTGAAGAAAAACACTTTTTTGACATACATGCGATGGGGAAAAACGTCTTAAGACCTAAGATATGTAGGAATATTTGGCAAAATGCATTTACAGTTTAAGGTAATGTGGAAAGGCACAATATCAATACCACTACAATCAATTACATCAACAATAAAACGATTTTCAGTGTCAGTCTGATTTGAACTCTTTTCATTGGTTGAAGTTTCTCTTTCAAAACTGTACAGTGGCAATCCCTAATATTTGGTACGAATGAAAACATGTTGAAATAAAGTTAAACCCGAGCTGCAGATATTGGAACAGCTTGTTCCAGTAACATGAGTAAGAATGGAAATCACTTCTCCGATGTTTAACCACTGATCAACTGTTTGTCAAAGGTTTAACCACTTGGTGGCACTATGGACTATGAAGTTGTGTGTGATGACGTGTGCATGTGTGTATACATGCGAGTGTGGCTTTAAACAAGCACAGGCTTGCTGACTAACAGTGAGGGTTTCTGGAAGCAATAACCACACTGGCATCAAACCAACCAAAACAAACCGAGAGAGTTCTTACCGATCCTGTAGACAGAGCTGTTACAGACATCCACCTCCCAGTAATACTGTCCTCGTTTAATGACAACGTCAGCGCAGACCTGGGGCAGGGCCAGCGTAACCCCGGGGTCAGAGGTCACTGATCTCCTGGTCTTGTTGTCTGGAGGTGGGCCAGGAGGGTTCTTGCCTTGGTAGGTGACGGTGAGGGAGGAGTTGGAAACATGGAGGCATGGAGGGACAGTTGAAGGGTCCAGAGCAAAATGTAGTCCTAATGCAGAACAGAGGGCCCAGGAAGAGAATGTTTTGCCTTTTTATTATAATAATCCATACCTTCATAACTAATATTTTATACCTTTATTAAATGTATTTTGTTTGAGCATCAAGAATGATTCCTGACCAAAGACCGACTGCTCCATCTCGTCCTCTCGCAGGTCTACAGCGCCATCAACTGGTGCTACCAAGGAACTGGCAGCATCGGAGCCTGGGCCAAATGGGGAGAGTTTACACAATTCTGTAGGTTTCCATGTTTACAGATCGTATAGATAAAGAGTCATTCTTAGAAAGTGTTTGGACCTGTGAATACATCACCACACTCACCGCGTAAACAGCTCTGTGCTGTCATGTCACCTACATGCTGGCAGGATTTGTCCTCCTAAATATAGTAAAAATAGAAATAAATTGTAAATCCAAAGCAGTGGCATATTTTAGGTCACATAGAATGAAAGTCTCTTTCACCAAATCAAAATAAATCAAACATGACATGAGAAGAAACATGAGAAAAAAGGAAAAAAACATTTTCAAAGCAACATTCAGAACATGTTGTTGAGACCTGAGATTATGAATGAAAATTTAATGTAATGTGATATGTTAAAAATAAATTAAAAAAATGCTAGCTGGGTATACATTTTATTGTAGGTCTCTATATGATATATTTACATTTTACATTTTTATACTGACAAATTACAGCCTACCTTCACATGGGCCAGCAGACAGTTTAGGATTTTAATACTTATACATTATTATTATTATTATTATTATTATTATTATTATTATTATTATTATTATTAGTATTATACTTAAATATATATGTAATATTTTTATGTGAAATGTCTA